>NW_024704744.1:49701506-50273834 GCF_018977255.1 Callorhinchus milii | reverse complement strand
TTTAAGGACTGAATTCATTTTTAAATATCTAAAAGAATACTAGTCAACAAGTTTATTAGATCATTTTCTTTTTTTTAGATATGATTTGTGGATAAAATCCTGAACTGCTGAGCACAGCTAAAAATAATCCAGATTGAATTAAAACAGGAGAATTGTCCTACATAAATTGTGCACATATATATAGTTTATACCAGCAGCTGTCTGTGTCTCAGAGGCTGCTGTGATTTCTCCAGAGAATACAGCCAGTCTTTGTGCAATGTCAGGAGTGAGCTAAGCCCAGTAAGACGTGTGTTTAAAAGCTCACTGTGGAAACATTGTTTAGAAAGTCAATATTTGCCTTAGGATAATAATTTTACTCAATTATCTCTGCTTTTCTTTTTTCCTTTCCTGATGCAATGATTTTAAAAATGTGGGCATTTGGACTTGAATAATATAGGGATGGGAAAGGAGCAGATATAAGGAATGTGGTTCATGAAGAGGAGCGATAGCAGATAATAATATTCCTTGCATATGATATAGCGTCTTATCTCATCTTTGAGACGTCTCGAAGCTCTTCACAGAATACACTGTAAAGTGAATTGACTGTATATTGACTGGATAAAATAAATGGAGACGTACATAATATTAATGGAGAGGTGGCAGCATGGATAAAAAGGTGGTTAAAGGATAGGAAACAGACAATGACAATACATGGTTGACATTCGGAATGGTGAGCTGTAAATCATGGTGGACCCCAGGGATATATGTTAAGACCACTGTTTTTCTCCATATGTATAAATGATCTGAATTCTGGTATAAGGGGCACAATTTCTAAATTTGCTGGTGAGACAAGAATAAGGATTGTAGCAAATAATGAAGATGATAGCAAGCAATTGCTGGAGGACATAGTAGACCAGTAGATTGAGCAGAGAGATGGTATAGGAAATGTAAATGAAGTAAAGTGAGAGGTTATACATTTTGGGAGGAAGAATGGAAAGAGCAACATATGCTACATGGTAAAATTTTGAAAGAAGTATCGCCTTGCAAGCGAGACACCTGGGTTCAATTCCAGACAGGGCAAAACCTTTGGCAAGTTTCCTTAATCCACACACCTAATAATAATCCCTCCAAAAAACAAAAAAAAGTAATAAATTGGTCATTTTCAATCTATGACTGTTTGTGGGACACTGCTAAGTGCAATTGGCTGCCGTGTTTCGCCCACAAATATACAGTCAATTCTGTATTCTGTGAAGCGCTTTGAGACGTCTAGAAGATGTGAAAAGTGCTATATCAAATGCAAGGATTATTATTATTATTATTAACGAACCTTTAATTTGAATATAGTACCTTTCGCATCAGAAAGGTGTCTCAATGTGCCTCAGAAGATTCATTGTAAAATGTAGTAACTGAACATTTGAAGGTGAAACAGCTGCCAATTAGGCAACAGAAATATCCTACAAATAGCCAGGTACAATTTTATTTGGGGGAATTGTATACAAGAACAAAAAAAGAAACTCTTCTTTCTTCATATAGTGCCATGGGATCTTTAACGTCCAGAGCAGAACTACCCAAGCATTGTATTTAAATTTTCAGCAAAGTCCTGACATGGCTTGAACCCACAGGTTTCTGACTCAGAGAAATGTGTGCTACTACTGAATAAGGCTGATACCTAGAAGAGCAGATGGATCTAGGGGTTAACAAAATTGAATCTTTAAAGATTAGAAGGCAGGTGGACAAATCTGTGATGAAAGCAAATTGGATCTTAGGTTTTATAATTGGGATATAGAATATAAAACCAATGAGGCAATACTTAATCTGTCAAAATTCATGAGCTAGATTACACTTAGAGTATTGTGCACAGTTTTGTCACCCCACTTTAGGAAGGATGTCATGGCTATAGAAAGAGAGCAGAGAAGATTTTCTAAGATTAAACCAGGCATGAATAATTTGATCTATGAGCCAAAGGTAAGGAACTGGGCTTATTTCCATTGGAACGGGGATGGTTGAATAGAGGGGATAGGGATATATTATTTCCACTGGCCGGTGAGTTAGTGAATAGAGGATTTAATTAATTAATTTTAATTTAATTAATTCATTTAAAAGAAGCAAAAGGAAAATTAGGAGGAACTTTTAGTTGTTCAAATGAGGAATGCCTTGCCAGGTATGACGGTTAAGGTAGTATTCATATCAGCTTTCAAGAGGGAACTAGATAAATATCTAATCAGAACAACCTGCATGGGTATAGCGAAAAGATAGGTAAATAAGTCTGAATGGCTTTCTCTTTCAAAGAGCCAGCATAAATATGATGGGTAAAATAACCTTTGTCTGTAAATATCTATGGTTTTACAGATGTGAGGAAGGGAGAGGAGATATGTGGGTATAGAATGGTACAGTTGTTTAGTTTCTAGGAGTAATTTATTTCACCGATAATAGATGTATGAAAGTATATAGCGAGGAGCAATTGATCTGGAACAAAACAATTTGAAGTTACAACAACAACTTGGATTTATATAGCACCCTCCACGCCGGACGGCGTCTCAGAGCGCCTCACAGTAACGGATCCCGGGCCAAGCCAAGGGGAGGGGGAGGAAGGTGACCAAAGGCGAGGTCGAAAAGAAAGGTCTTCAGCCGAGACCTGAAAATAGGAAGAGAGGGGGCGAGGTGAAAGGAGTGAGGAAGGAACTTTCAGAGCCTCGGGGCGTAGTGGCTGAAAGCATGGCTGCCGAGGGTAGAGTGGAGGACTTGGGGGACAAGGAGGAGGCCAGACACGGAGGAACAAAGGCAATAGGCACTGTTTTGAGGAGAGAGGAGGTCAGAGAGATAGCGAGGTGCGGAGGAGTGAAGGGATTTGAAGACAAGAGTGAGGATCTTGAAGTCGATCCTTTCTGGGACAGGCTGCCAGTGCAGTCTGGCAAGGACTGGGGTAATCGGGGAGCGGAGTTTGGAACGGGTGAGAACGTGGGCGACAGAGTTTTGTATAATCTGGAGTTTATGGATGGTAGTGGAGGGGAGACCAGCGAGGAGGGCATTTGAATAGTCCAGCCAAGAGATGACAAAGGCATGGACCAGGGTTTCATCAGCTTTCGGAGAGAGGTATTGGCGGAGACGGGCGATGCATCGGAGGTGGAAAAAAGCGGTGGTGATTAGGGACCGGATGTGGGGGAGGAAGGATACGCCTGGGTTGCATATGGGTTCGGAGAGATTTAGGGGGAGGTCGGGTAGGTGGAGGAGGTGAGAAGCGTGAGATTTTAAACATTGCCGAGAGCCAAAGAGTATGGTCTTGTCTTGTCAATATTCAGCTGAAGGAAATTTGCGCTCATCCAGCCCTGAGGTCTGACAGGTAGGCTGACAGAACATCAGGGGACTGGAGGTCGCAAAGACCGGTGGAAAAAAAGAGTTGGGTGTCATCCGCGTACATGTGGAAGTGTACCCCATGTCTGCGGATGACATGCCCAAGTGGGAGCATGTAAATTAGAAAGAGGAGGGGGTCCAAGGATGGATCCTTGGGGTACCCCACAGGTAACTGGGTGAGAGCGGGAGGAGAAGCCGTTTGTGCAGATATACTGCTGGCGGTTTGTGAGGTAGGACTCGAACCAGGCGAGTGCAGTCCCACTGAGGTGGATGATGGAGGAAAGGCGGTGGAGGAGGATGGAGTGATCGATTGGTGTCGAACGTGGCGGAGAGGTCCAGGAGGACAAGGAGGCAGAGGGAGCCCTGGTCACAGATAGAGAGGATGTCTAAAAATAATAGGGTGACACAGTGATCAGTATCTTGTTCTGTGTAGACTATATGGAATATTACACCTAGACTGCAGTGAAATTGTTCTGACTGAGATAGCATCCCAGACCTCCTGAAACTTGAATCATTTGTATAAAAGATTCATGGCACAATACAAGGCATATACTGGAGTATTTTGAAGATTTTTAATATCTATTGTAAAATTGAGAATGTCAGTACAGCCTTGTGACAGCCCAAGAAATCACTTTAATCCAGGTATGATAACTCAATGTGCATTGGATAACTTTCTGAATATTTCAAAGTGATTATTTCATTCATGTTTCCCTTTGTTTGTTTCCAGTAACCTTTCCAACTTGGATCTGGATCACTGCACACCCTAATCTATAACCATATGTTTTATAAATAGAATATCTGGAGGTTTGGACTTGCAGTTCACGCTCAAAGAGACTATCTCTAATTGAGCTCTGCATTGTGTGGCCTACTTTCTGGCAATGTAAATTTCTGACTTTTCCTTGTTAGTAATGCATCATTAATGTGCTAAAGTGAAAGACGTAACCATAGCAAATCGTACTACAACAATCCCTTTTCAAACATCACAGTTAGCCCATTAACCTTGGCATAAGCTCTTGCACAAACATTTTTGCTGGATTACTGACTGGGAAGGTCATCTCTCTAAAATTAAGCCAGTATCTAGTGAAGCAGGACTGGGGTTGAATCCCTGCTCCCATAGTGAAGACCAATAAGCAGGAGCCATGATTCTTGCTTGGTACAAATAACCATGGGCCTGATATTGAATCTCAGCAAAGCTAGGCAAAACCATTCCCCTGAATTCTGGGGGAGAAGAGGGGTCAGTCCAAAACCTGTTGTTTTAAGGACTTGTTTTAACTGACCTTGTGTTAATTATCACATCACATACTGACATCTTCCACCATCTTCCCACAGGATTGTGTTATCACATCAAATACGGCATTTCCACCTTCTTCACATATAATCTTCCCAAAGGATTGTGTTTGTGTATTGTTGCAATGACATGTTGCAAATACAATATGAGGACACCCTCTCTTTATCAAGATCCTTAAAGGCTTTGACAAATGCTGCTTTGGTGCATAAAGAGGATCTGGCAACAGCTGAATACAACAGATTCAATACTCTGGGGCAATTAAGATGAACATGACTTCAGGGTCGTGTTGCTCATCTTGATTTCTAGAAGTCAATGAACTCTCTGTCCAACGTTTCACCACAAGATAATTGGAGTTTTGCCAGAAAGCATTTCTTGGAAAAAATTTTATCAGTATGAATTTTCCAACCGATGCATAATTTGGAACGAAAATCTTTTCTACAGTATCTAAAATCGTCCATTCAGCCTCATATTATCAATCAAACATAAACACAGCACAACTATTCTTTTTCACCAGGTGCAGAATTAAAATTCAGTTTTGAAATTTGCATAGTCCTTGAAAGACGTTATTGAAAATTTGACATTAGATTTATGATAGAATGCACTTTTTCGTTATTTTCTCATTATACCTAGTTATGGAGTAACCCAATGACTCCTGCATAGAAAAGCTGAGCGCTAAAATTTTATAATGTAAATCTTGCCGATACAAATACATTGCCAGTGCATTACTATGAATGATTATCTTTGAAAAACGTGCATGTGGATATTAATGGGTGTGATAAATAATTTATATTTGTGACATGGTACAATCCAAGGTTCCTGCTGCATTGCTGTGTTAGTTATAAGGCAGGACCTACAGCGAAAAGGAAGGCCACATGGGACGGACAAGCCCAGCAACTGGAGAACACATCAGGTTACACTGTCAGAATGGGATTGATTTGTTACTTTTTTATGAGGTGGAAAAGAAATATGCCACAAGACAAAAGCAGCAATGTCTACAACTCATTTATTCCAAAGAAAACTTTTACAGTAAGCAAATATATCTCTGTGTTGTAAACTGTACAAAACTTAAAGGAAGTTACATTCACTTTATCAATTTTAAAACCGCTGAAACTTATGAAATATTAATTGTAAATCTTTCATGTGTTAACCATTAGACTACTAGTAGGTCCAGGAAAACGTCATTATTGCAGACCATGCTGCATTATTGGATGTGGTTTGGTTAGTTTTCAGCTCATGCATCATAATCAAATATTCCAAAAATAATAAAGCTAGTTAAGCATCAGGCATTGCTTTATGACTGCAATATTAACCTTATATTTGAAATATTAAACCATGGTTCAGCTAAATGTGAAAAATATTAACACTTTTAATTCTGCAGACTCGATTGCCTTTTCCTCAATCTAGTCTCATCTTTTCTATTCCTAATCTGTTACTATTTTGTAGAATTAACTTTTGGGCATATCAAAACATTAAACTCATAAAGTCTAAGATGCCCCAATGCATTGCAGGCTGCATACTGCATTGTTGGAGGTGCTGTCCTTCAGCTGACATTAAACTGAGGTTCCGTCTACCTGTTCAGGTGGACGTTAAAGAACTCATGCCACTATTCAAAAAGACAAGGGAGTTTCTTCTGATGTCGTGGCCAACGATCCCCCCAAAAAAATTAGAGATTCACTTTATGGCTATTTGTGGGACGTTGTGGTGCGAAAATTAGCTTTATACAAATTGGTTGCTATGTTTGCCTACAAAATACAGTCACTACACTACACATATATCCTAAGGACCAAAGGCACTATGTCTAATGTAACTGTTATTACTATTGTTATAAATGTTAGCCAGGCGATCAGTACCTGGAAGAGAATGAGAGTACAAAGCAGTGTTGTTTTTAGGTGGATGGTGCTCCCCTTCCTTTTTCCCCTTTCTAATCCCATAACACCTGAGGCCAGTTGCAGTGACCAGGCCCTTCACATGAGGTGCTGGATTAAGCAGGATGCATCCCTCCAGGGAGTTTGGATTCCATTCTAACTATCTATCTCTGGGATTTCTATGTGTAAGTGGGATGTATGAAAATTTCACCTTGGTTTGTAGGCCCTCAAGAATGGTGATGGGTTTCCTGCATGTGGCTGACCAAAACAATTTGTTACCAGGCAAATTTTGGAGGTGCAACAGACCAACCCTTTACTTTAACCTTTAGTGACACAAAAACAAAACAATTTCTGGTAAAGAAAAAATACATTTGTCAGGAGGCATTTTTATGTGTATCCTTTTCTAAAACAAATGGTAGCCATGGGTGCAATGATCCCTTAAACATACACAGATCAATCATTTCACCCCTACCTTTGGCATCTATCTGTGGATCAACATTTTTTCCAGTAACATTTACATAAAGCATTGGTCACAACTGCTTGTAGTAGTGTTCAAGAATATAAAACCAGAGTTTTTGAAAGCACTGCAATTTCTCTGCAGTATTTTAAATGAGTTGAGTCCTTTTGCACGGCAAGAAAGCTTTGTGAACACACCTCAAGTACAAATTGACAGCTCTACTGGCAGTGTGCTGGCAGATAATTATGCTGTGTGCCATACACTGCACTGAACTAACAGACCAGCTGTAAAAGGGACTTCATTGTCCTGTTAATGGTGTACCTTTTTCGCCAGATGCATAGTCATGCATGTTCAGTTAATTATGCATGGAATCTCCACCAAGTATATCTCACATTTTAACATTTGTGGAAATTTTATTTGCTTATGGGACACCCTCGCTACAATATTTACACAATCCAATCTACAACAAGCAACAACAAAATTACATTTGTAAAATGCCTTTCACGTCGGGAGGATGTCCCAAGGCCCTGAATATATCTAAATATCTAAATATATACATGCATATATTAAAGGTAAAAAATACACCACTCGTTTATAGATAGGACAAGATTATCAATTTCACCTGTCCTTCCATCTAGTCCATGTTAACTAGTTCAGTTTTGCTTCCTCCCCCAACACGTTGCAAGACCCAGCTCAAGTTTCTATTTCAGGAAGGATTGTTTTGATTAGCTGGAAACCCATCACCATACTTAAGAGTATCCAAACCAAGCTGAGAGTTCCATCCCACCTATACATGGAAATTCCCATGAATTGGGATGGAATCCTCTCTCTCACCCTTTGTTCCTGGAGCAATGCCAAACTATGCATTTTGGTCTGGTTAAACTCCATTACTTACAAATACAAATTACAATGCAAATTTACATTTATATAGTGCATTTGTGTCAGTAGAATCCCTGTTGAGGTGCATGACAGTCCTGGTTTAGCACCCAAGCTGGGGGGTGGGAGCTGAAGGGGGTGCAGAGAGGAAAGATCACCGAAAGATCACCGAAGGTATGGTCAAAAAAGAAAAGCTTGAAAAAATTGAGGAATGGGGCAAGTCAGAGGGACTCTGGGATGGAGTTCTGGAGAATGGGAGCAGATAGCCTGAAAGCCCAACCAGTGATAACGGGGCATATCGAGCAACAGATATGAAGCAACAGCAACAACAATGACTTGCATTCATATAATGCCTTTCATGTCGGGTAGCATCCTGGAGAACTTTGGGGTTGTGCTGAACTTAATGAGCAGCCAGGTTGGAACGGTTTGAGGAAATTGCAGAGGTATGGATGGTCAAGACTATAGAGGGATTTGAAGGTGGAGATGAGGATCTTCAACTCGATTCACTGGGGGATGGGGAGCCAGTTGAACCAGACGAGGATGGGGATGATAGGCTCAAGGTCTACTTATCTAATTCTGGAGAGTATTAGGCAAAGACTGGCAAGGGCCAAGGCTTGGGACTCCAGAATTTGCCCTGGAATACTGCTGGAGTTTAACCAGAACAAAATGCATAGTTTGCCATTGAAAGCCCTGTCTGCCAAGCTTTCCCACTGCTTGTCCAGCTAGGATCACCTTACCTGTTAGAGCTTTGGGTTGTTTCAGGAAGGATCTGTAGTTTTAGCAATCCATAGTGATGTCGCATTTAGATGTATGTGAAAGTACAAGGACTCTTCTGAAACTTCTATTCGATATATGTGCCTTCAAAATGAGATGTGCATTTTAAAACAGTATTGGAAAAGAAAATTAATTTTTCCCCCTTGTTTGATATTTAATTAAACTCCATGAGGTCAAGGACTGATTTGGTAAGGGGGAAAATATTGATTTGCATGAGAAGGGGAATCAGTGGGGAGGGACTTTGACAGAGAGATACACAACACGCATTTAATGTTAGCAAGGATTCAAAATTTTTAAGCACAACCTGGTTTTTGTTTTTAAAAAATCTTTTATTTGAACTATAGATTGTAATAAGCAGCAAGGTTAACAATTCTCTAGGTTCAGTTTCTGGGATGCACAAGTCACACAATGTCTTTAAACTGGTGTATTACGTTTTCAAAGGTAAGGCTTTCATGATACACTTTTGTTTCATGTTGGAGCCTACTATATTTCCAGTCTGAAATCAGAAAGAAGGTCAAAATCTTCATCACTATCAAAATCAAGATTTCACTCTCTCTAATATGTCGAAAGTCATGTTGCCTCAGTGCTGGGTGCTCACATTCAGTTCTGTGACAGTACGAGTCATGTTAATTTACCTAAAAATCAAAGGAAACTGTTCTGATGGATCCCATTTAAAAATTGCACTTTACAAAATCTAACCCAAAAAACACTTAATTTAGTGCAATAAAGTATAAATGAAAGCTAAAAAGAAATACATAACAAGACTGTTTTTTGCAAGCAAATATCAGAAAATATATCATCTATACTATTTTTGGGAATGCCAATTTCAATGCACTGTGTTCGCAAGATATATTAACAGTTAATATTGAGAAGAAAATGCTAGTCACATTTACAGAAGTTAGCAGTCATCTAAAATGCTTTGCCTTCTCACTGCTACCTCAGATTTTCTTCAAGACAATTTATGCAATGTGCAATGTCAGAAATGAAATGGATTCTTCAGGCAATATTGCAAATGAAATTTGCTCACCAGTCCAGTGACAAAGCTTTACTTAGTCCTTTTATTCATGTCCAGTTTTATTGAATTATACAATATATAATCATTCACTGTTTTAAAAAGGCTCAATAGTTCTGACCTTGACAGTACATTGTTAGAAAATGCCATTTATAAGTTTTAATAAATCACTCATTAGAAAGTCAACTTTTCTTTCAGTTGAGTACAAGGATATTAAATAATCCATTCATAAATTATAATGTATGTATGCTTTATTTTCTGTGGCTGGGAGTCAAATCAGTAATATTGTGATTCTAACATCAACAAATTGCCAAATACATTAAATAATTAAAAACACCGGCCTAAAGCTCTAAGTTATGAGGAGAGGCTCACAGAGCTGAACCTGTTCTCATTAATCTGCTTAAGAAGAGTATTGGAGGTTAATCCTTTATGGGCAGATGATGATGAACAAATACTCCACTGCTGAAATGAAATAATCAAGTCATATTGTTTGAATTTATTACTGCCATGGTCACAATGTTGGTACCATTACACTACTGTAGCAGCAACAGTCATCTTGGATGACAAAATTGGTGCCAATCATAGTTGGTGACAAAACAAATCAACATTATTGCAGGAATAACAATTTAGATTGTACCTTTCACATTAAGAGGACATCTCAAAGGGCTTCACACAGCTAACTGGGAGCACGTCCTGGGAGGTGGGGGCAGCTGAGGAGGTTGGGGGATGGGAAAGGTGATCAAAAACATAGTCGAAAAGAAAGGTCCTAAGGCAGATTTCACAGGTGGGCTGTGAGAGGGCAAGGTAGTGGAACTACGAGTTGGAGATCCAGAGAGTAGGGCAGAATGGCTGAAGTCTCGCCCACTGATGGTGGGGTGGAAAAGGGTCTGATGCTAAGAGATGAGGAAAAGTGTGTTGAAGGCATTTGCAGTGAGGTATGTCAATTTACTTAACTGTTCCTCTGTATATTCCTGGTTCCCAGATGCAGGCACACATCTTATATCTTCTGTAGGCTCCTCCCAAGGACCATCCACACACTACCCCTCTTCAGGGAGCCTGGCTTATCCCATTGGGAGACCCCTACTCCAGCCTTTTGGAGTGCGTTGTGTGAGAAATCCGATCGATCTCGAGCCTTTTCATGATGCTCTTGAAGTCAGCAGCCTCATACTACTTCTCACCTCCACCTGGCTCCCATCTCTGTAGGATGGGATGCAATCCTTGTCCCCCCACCCACCAAATTGGCCACATCCCAGCTTTAGCTGACCCTGCTCTGAGGTCAGGAATTCAGTAACGGAGCATTCCCAATGCACCTTGCTCTCAAATTGGCCACTCATAACCTCAGCTGATTTAACTACAGATCACACAGTCTTACAACGCTGCATCACTTATTGATCACTTGGATTAGATTTTTTTTATCCTATTGAGAAAAATATAAAAAAATGGCAAATCTTCTTCTTCCTGCTCTTACCTTCCAATCTGAGAATATGTCAGCAGTGACCAAAGCTTCCTGAATCAAGTGCTTGGTTGCCTATTGCCAGTTTGGCTCAGTAGATGGCAGTCCTGCCACTATGTCGGATGGTTGTCCTGTAGCTCAGTAGTTAAAACACTCGCCTCGCAAGCGAGAGACCTGCGTTTGATTCCCGGCAGGGCGAAATGTTGGGCAAGTTTCCTTACTCCACACATCTCTGTTTACCCAGCAGTAAGTAGGAACTCGGTTATTAGTCGATTGGTGGATCGCTTTTCCGGGTGTAATAATTCCTTCAAAAAAAATAATAAATTGGTCACTTCAATCCACAACAGTTTTTGGGACACTGCTATGGGCAATTGGCTGCCACGTTTCGCCCACAAAATATACAGTCAATTCACTTTACAATATACTCTGTGACATCAAAGACGTGATAAGGCGCTATATCAAATGCAAGGATTGTTATTATAAAGTTGTGGGTTGAAGCTCAATGTTGGGACTTGAACTTATAATTCGGTTCAACAGCAAGAACCCTGGTTGGCTTTCTCTTGCCCAACCTAAGGGCACTGAAGGTAATTATACTGTAAGAGCAGATAATCCTACATAGACCATGGTTCAAACCAGTAACTTTATGCTGTGATAACAATAATAAACCTTGATTTTGATATAGAGCCTTATCGCATCTTCGAGACATCTCAAAGTGCTTCACAGAATACACTGTAAAGTGAATTGACTGAATATTTTGTGGGCGAAATGCGGTAGCCAATTGCACACAACAGTGTCCCACAAACCGTCGTGGATTGAGTGACCAAATAATTATTTTTGAAATAATTTTTGAAGGGTTTATAACCCATGGAAAAGTGATCGGCCAATCGACTAACAACCTGATTCCTACTTACTGTGAGATAAACAGAGGCGTGTGGAGTAAGGAAACGTTTTGCCCTGCTGGGAATCGAATACAGGTCCTTTTGCTGCCAGGCAAGTACTCTAACCACTAAACTACAGGAATCCATGATGTAATGCATCATTTCTCACTTCTTCACCTTCCTGCATCGTAAACAATTTTATTAATGAGAATCACTTTCTGCTGGATTGCGAACCATTGCAAAAACTGATGAATATGGATGTTAACTGTTTCTTTACGCAAAGCTGGCAAGCCTAGTGATATGTATTTACTTGAATGGCCTTTCCCAGAAATGCTGCTTAATATGATCAGGTAAAATAATATAATTTGCGGATTGTGCTTACCAAGTATAAACGGGGGAATTAGAGGTGCCTTTCATTATCTAATTATACCAATGGGAAGGATTGCAGGCTGTCAATTACATATTTAAGTATATATATAATACCCAATACCCTCTGTACACATTTGTATGAACACAGATGACAACTTAGTTCATGCTGTTATACTGTTAAAGAGAGTTGAGCTCTTTAAACTTTGCCCCTGAAAGTTCCTGATCTGTCCATTAGATGGCCTGAGAATTTTCAAGGAACCATGGGCATACAGGTTGGAGACCAATTCAACGACAACAACTTGCACTTATATAGCGCTCTCCATGCAGGGTAGTGTCTAAGAGCATTTAAAAGAGGCGGAGCCTGACTTTGTGCTGGGTGGGGGGAGATGGCCATAAGCACGGTTGAAGAGGAAGGTTTTCAGGTGTACTGTGGAGTGAGGAGGTTGGAGGAGGTTGGAGAGGTAGGGAGGTGCCACAGAGTGAAGGAATTTGAACACGACTACAATAATAATAATAATCCTTGCATTTGATATAGCAGTTTTCACGTCTTCTCGACGTCTCAAAGCGCTTCATAGAATATGCTGTAAGGTGAATTGACTGTACATTTGTGGGCGAAACGATTCTTTCAAATTTTTTCACTTTTTAAATTTTTTATATATATTTGTGGACAACAACAAAATTTGTATAGCGCCTTTCAAGTTGGGAGGATGTCCCAAGGCCTGGACAGACAGGCAGGGGAAAAGCAGGGAGATCGAAAGCACGGTCGAAGAGGAGTATCTTGAGGTGGATCTTGAAGATGGAGAGGGAGGGGGTGAGAGGGAGGGGCTGCGGGATGGAGTTCCAGAGGATGGGTGCAGAGTGGCAGAAAGTCCGCCCACCAATAGTGGGGCCAGCAAGGCGGGGGAAGTGAAGCAGGCCGGAGCCCACTGAGCGGAGGGAGCAAGCAGGGTGATAGGGGGTTAGGAGGCTAGAGAGGTAGCGGGGAGCAAGACCGTGGAGGGCTTTGAAGGTGAGGACCAGGATCTTGAACTGTATCTTCTGTGTGATGGGAAGTCAGTGGAGTTAGGCAAGGATGGGGGTGATCGATCTTGCCACCCTTGCTCGATGGGAGCTATCAATCCACTGGCTTCCCATCAGGAGTGTGAAGATCTTGAATTCGATCCATTCGGCGATGGGGAGCCAGTGGAGCTTGCCCAGAACTGGTGAGATGCGGGTATGGAGTTTGGTCTGGGTAATTCAATGCCGATTTTCGTTCTGGATCAACATGAAACAGACTGCTCCTGAAACTAGGGGTGCTGGAATCAGGGATTCTGTCACTAAATTACTTGTGCATAATTGTTGCCAAACACCCAGCAATTTTCTGCAAATGTACACAATAAACGTGGCATTACTATTTTTTAAAAAATCATCTAGTCTTTATTCCCCATAACCTCATGCTGTTCTCGCAGGCTCCATGAAACTTAATGGCTGCAGTCACAACAGCAAGCAGCAACAACCAGAGAATTACTTAATTACATACAATCAATTGGTAGATGTAGTGTAAAAACTACAGCTGCCTTGCCTAGCACATTTCCAGGCCAAAACAACAAATTGCATTGATATAGTGCCCTTCACGTACAGTAACATCTCGGAGAGCTTCACCAGATGGGGTTGGACATCAAGCAAGGGTGGCAAGCAAGGAGGGAAAGGGAGGGGAAGGTTGCCATAGGCACATTCAAAGGGGTAGTATTTGACTAAAGGCAGAAAGAGAAGGGGCGAGACGGAATTGTAGAATGATGGAGTTAACTGAGGGAATCCAGATTACTTTGTGAACTACTTAATCTTTGCTTTCATTGTTTATGACAATATCAGAAGCGTTTCTTTGTGTACTCACCTGGTAGCACATTGCATTTCAATTATCTTCCTTAAAATCAACTATTCATTGTTCGAGGTATAAAAAATGTGTGATACACAGAAAATTTAATTTTTCCTAAAGCTGGAGTATTAATATCACACATAACTAATAACCTTCTGTAACTTCATTCAGGACTATGATGTGGATGAAAGCCTTAGAAGAATGTAATCCATGTATAACAACAACAACAAAATTACATTTACAGAGCGCCTTTCACGTCAGGAGGACGTCCTAAGGTGCACAATGTACAGTGTACTTCATACAAAATAATTGACATACCAGAGTTAGTTCGGTGGGGTAGTTTAATATCTGGTTTTGGCTAATATTTATAAAGTACTAGAGTTTTACTCCTGGGATTTATGATCCCATTTGAACCTTATAATATTGTTACAGCTTTGTAACCCATTCCCAAATGTCCATTATTCCATTTGTAGCACCTTGTATCAGCCGTGAAATCAATATCTTGCATTTAGTTACATCATGATGAATTCACTGCACCCTGCAGTTCTGCACACTGGAAAATCAACAGGAATTCATATCTTCACAATTAGAAATCCAAATTATTCAATATTATTGTTTTATGTAATCAGATTAATAGGTAGGGAGCAGTGCAAAGCAATGAGGCAATTCTCATTAAGTGGTAACTTTTGTTTGTCAGCCAAGTGTGCAGTATGGAATGGTTCATGTGTTGACTCAATGCCCAAGTTACAGGGAAGGTCAGTTCATCAAAGCACAAAGCACTCTTCTGCTGAGCTCACTCTTGGCAAGTGGATTTTCTCAGTAATCTGCCACATTTTAGTAAAACGTTAAAATTATCTTCTTTGTTATATAAACGAATAGCATCGTTTTCAAAATAGTAAAAATTAGGATCAGATATTTGAACCTGGAGTGGGGAGGAGAGAGATGGAGGAGGAAGGTTTGATCAGGACATTTATCAAGATTATGATAATTATCACAAGTTGCAATTTTCACCCCAATATCATTCTACTTTAATATTACTTCAAGTTCATTGTCTCAGCCGAGAAAATCCTTTTCTTATTAAATGGGTGTTAAATAACACTAATGTATGATAGTGAGAATTGTGATTTGATCAATGAAGAGGCATCTTCAATACTTTGTGCATATTAATCAGCATAAGAGTTATGTAGTGTAATCTCCCTACATTCATGTTTTTATGCATCTTTATTTTTGTTAACGTTACCGAACAGAGGTTGCTTATCACTGTCTTGCAATCCTCTCCATGCATACAATTTATTCAATATGTGTTGTAACAATTTATCAGCTCACCAGGTGCTGCACTTACCAAAAATTACACCATTACTTCAGGTACCAGAAAACTTTGCATCATATTAATTCTTCTTTAGAAATGAAAATAATTAAGTCAAATTTATAAGACCATAAGACGTAGGAGCAGGAAAAGGTCATTCGGCCCCTCAAGCCTGCCCTGCCATTTAATAAGATCATGGCTGATCTTCTAACCTAATTCCATTTACCCGCCCTATCCCCATATCCCTTAATCCCTCTATCCTATAGAAAGCTATCAACCTCAGTCTTGAATATGTTCAAGGACTGAGCATCCACAGCCTTCTGTGGTAGAGAATTCCACAAATTCACTACCCTCTAGTGAAGAAATGTTTCCTCGACTCAGTTCAATAAAGGCTGAACCTTAATCTTGAGATTATGACCCCTAGTTTTAGATTCTCCAACCAGGGGAAACAGTCTCATGGCATCTACCCTGTCAAGACCCTTAAGAATCTTATAGTTTTCTATAAGATCACCTCTAATTCTTCTGTATTCTAGAGAATATAGGCCTAATTTACTCAACCTATTCCATAGGTCAACCCCTCATCCCAGGACTCAACCTAGTGAATCTACTCTGCATCCCTTCTAAGGCCAGTATGTCCTTTCTTAAATAAGAAGACCAAAATTGCACACAATATTCTAGGTAATAAGATCATGGCTGATCTTCTAACGTAATTATCATTCTGCTGTAATAGTGAAATTGCAGTTGGGAAATTGTGGGAAGTGTACTTTGGTAGGAAAGCAGGAAAACTTGTTACTTGACCTTTCCAATAGAAAGACATGATCTATTAGTGTCTCCGCTCTTCTGGATGTGTCTTGTTGTTAACACCTGTTCCTGTCATTCAGTGAGTGAAATTTACAGATGCTGTTCGAGATAGCATTTTACCCTCATGTGCTCTGTGTATTCTGTACACATAAAAAGGATGTTATCTGACGATGCAGCCATTACTCTTCCACTTGTTCAGTCCAAGCTATCTTTTACAGGCTTTTATCTAGCTGTGTGTGTATGTTTGTGTCTATGTGTGTTTGGATGTGATCTTTTGGATGTCAAGCTGACCTTGATACAAAATAAAATAAAGCTGGGAGTAAGGTTAACTTTGACATGAGCTGTCCTGTTAACAAGTGCTGAACAAAAAACATTTGAGCTGCACGAATGAAGTACCTCACTGATTGTAATGCTCCAGATGAATACGTAAAGAGGAGAATCAGAAAATAACGACTTTCAATAAATCAGTCTTGTCTGTCACACAGTTGTGTATAACCGAACACAAGATGTTAAGTAATAGTGAAAGCCTTGTTTTCTAGAAATGAATGCCAAACTTATCAAACATGACTGCCATTTAACTGGTTCAGTAAAGCACACTCTCATCCATCTGTTCCAGGAGACTTGAGGGGTCTTTTGAGGGCACATGTTTCCCTTCAGTGAGCAGGGTAAAAATATTGATTGAAATGTAAGATAGCTGAAGAGAGACAATGCACAAAAAGCTTTTTATTATGTTTCTGAACTATCTTTGACATGAGTGAAGTGTAAGACCGACATTGAGACATGTCAGTCTAGGCTGACACTCCAACGGAATGCTGGGGGGACCATTGCTTTGTCAGACATCTTTCAGATGAGATGTTAAACCGAGTCCCTGTTCATGCAGACATTAAAGATCCCATGGCACTACTCAAAAAGGGAAGGGAGTTTCCCCTAGTGTCCTGACCAACAATCCCTCAAAGTAAAATTGGTCATTTGCTTAATGCCTTTTTGTGGATATTGCTACGTGCAAATTGGCTGCTGCATTCACTTACAAATACACAATCACTATGCATTACAATAAACTCTGTGAAGTACTTTGAGACATCTCGATGATGTGATAAGGCACTACATGAAATGCAAGGATTACTATAATTATTGTTAAACTGAAATTGTAGACCAGCTGTTGCTATTTGGTAAGTTTAAAAAATCCATGCAGTAACAATGATGAAACAGACTGACAAAACTGTTAATGTTTATTTTCTCACTGTGACAGTTTTCTTTTTCTTTGTAAAAATGAAGGTTGCGATTGAGACTCATTTTTAAGCTTGATTTATGCTTCCTGCTCTGCATTGGGGGCTATTACGTAATGTAATACCCAATTTTTCACGCACAGAAATTGGGTATTAGTTTTATTAATGTTATCAATTGATGGTCATAGCATCAACGATTCAATAAAATTAAAAAAAAATCAAATCCCTTTAAAGTTCTTGGCACACCATTGGATTTCTCACCATTGCCTGAGAAATGTCAAAGTAAAATTGAAATCCCATATGATTTGCATTCACTTGTATTTGCACAAGTGGAGCAAATCAAAGTGTCTTGAAATTATCTCAGTTAGGTGTTATCAGGAGCAGGACTCCAGCATGATTGTTGAGCTTTCTCATCTTTGATTAAAGTTTGCAGGTTTGGTGTCAAACTATTTCCAAAATTGCACTGATTCTCCGGCAAGGATTCAGTATAAAGAAGGCAGCATTGGTGCAGCTATTTCTGTAAAGGTTTGAGGCTATGAGCAAGGACCTGTTATGCAAGAGGTATGTGTGAGCAGCAACCCCATCACTTGGGACAATTTGACTTGATTTCAGAGCTCCAATCCATCCTTATCCAATCCAAGTAAGTTTGGTTTCTCAACTGGCAACTACTAAGAATTTCTATTGAAAACAATGAAACTCCTGGGCTGTCAAAGTACATTTTCATGGTGGACATTGAACAAAACCTTTTTTGCCTTGTTGCCTTGTCCTGTTTATTCAGTATTTATGTTTATCTGCCACCAAACATAGAATAATTTCTGCAGTTTAGACTCATTCTGTTTTTACCTTTTTATTCTAAATCATCTTATTTTAATAACCAAATGGTAAAATGGAACTTTTTTGATCGATGAACTGAGATAGTAATGTGAGCTAAAAAAAACTTAATTTGTCACTGTGTAGTAATATGAAGAACTGCTACCATCAACTCAGAGCTACACAGCCTCTTAACATGAACAGAGTTGCTCTATTTTCACTTATATAGATATACATACAGGTCATTGCAAAATCAGAGCTGCCAAGAACGTAACAAAATTGAAGTAATGTGATCTGAATCAATGTTTATCTGCAAATATCACAAAATAAGAGCATTTATTATGGCTTCTGTTTTGAAAGGAACACCATTTTCCAAAATAGAGTGAGGAACAAACAAAATCTCTCAGTGCACCGTGTTTGCTTGTACAAAAAGCAGCCACAGTGTTGACCTCACCATTATCAATGCGTTTCCCTCAGCATAGGCTGACATCAAAATAAAAAGCATCATGTTACAGAAGAAAAAAAGATAAAGGTTTCCCTTTCTTTCCACTTTTGTCTCCCTGTATGTGGTTGCTTTTTTCTAGTATTACTGCCACAGCCCCTCAGGCCGCCGAAACCCTCACACATGCATTCGTCACTTCAAGGCTCCACTACGGAAACTCCCTCCTTGTCGGCCTCTACATCTCGTTCCTCCACAAGCTGCAGATCATCCAGAACTCTGCAGCTCGTGTCCTCTCCCGCACCAGGCTCTGTGACCTCATCATCCCCACCCTCAGCCGGCTCCATTGACTCCCCATCCCTCAAAGAAAGAATTAAAAATCCTAGTCCTCCATGGCCTTGCCCCATCCTACATCTCTGACCTGCTGACACCCTATCAACCTGTCCGCTTCCTCCTCTCAGCAGGAGGTAGATCTCCCGCCCGACCCGCCATACTAATGGCAGCCAGGCTTTCAGCCTCTCTGCCCCCACTTTTTGGAACTCCATCCCACAATCCCTTTGCCTTGCTTCCTCTCTTGCCTCCTTTACGGCTCGACTCAAGACCCTCCTTTTTGATCATGCCTCCTGCCCCCTCCGCCCTCCCTTATCCCAACCCTGCCCCAACACTCCACACTCGAGTCCTGATCCTGGACTGTTCAGGGCCTTTGGATGTCCTCCCAACTTGAAAGGTGCTTTACAAATGTAATTTTGTTGTTGTTGTTGTATAATGCAATGGCTTGCTAACAAAATCCGTTCCACTCATCATTGCTGCCCTTGACTTTGAGCACTATCAACACAATGTTAGAATCCGGAAATGGTCCCAAGATTGTTATTTCTAAGCCTTTAAAAAGCGAAAATGTTTCCAACTTTCAGTAATATTAGAGAACAGCTTTATGCTTTTACATACCTTGCCATTTTGAGATCCATAGTGATAATGTCGAGCATCTTACTGCGTGACCTCTAATACTGTAACATCATTGACTGCTCAGACAATAATACGGAGGACATAGAAAAATACCTACACTAAAAACAACGCTCTCCTTCACAGCATGATTTTTTATAAGGCTTCAACAAAGACAGTTTTAGAAAGGTTCTACTGTCTTATGAAATCTGTTGGCTCAAGAATTCCCTCATTTGTCCGTTTAAGCTGATGGACCATAACATGATGGAATTTAGCATTAAGTTAGAGAGTGATGTAGTTAAGTCTGAAGCAAGAGTCTTAAATTCAAATAAAGCCAACTTTGTAGGTGTGAGAGAGGATTTAGCTAAAATAGAATGGGGAATTAGATGAAAGGATATGACCAGCAATAGCAAACCTTTAAAGATATAGTACATAATTCCCAGCGATCACATATTCCCTTGAGGAATAAAAATCCCACGGGAAAAGTGGTTCAACCATGGCTAACTGGAGCAGTTCGGGAAAGTATAAAATTAAAAGAAGAGACCTATAATACTGCCAAAAAGAGCAGTAAACCCGAGGATTGGAAGGGCTTCAGAGACCAACAAAGGAAAATTAAGAAACTGATTAGGAGGGAGAACATGGATTATGAGGGCAAACTAGCTAGGAACATAAAGACAGACTGCAAGAGTTTTTACAAATACATAAAGAGGAAGAGATTATCAAAAGTGAATGTGGGTCCATTTCAGGCAGAGACAGGAGAAATTATAATGGGGGATATGGCAGAGTCATTAAACAAATACTTTGCTTCTGTCTTCATGTTAGAAGATACTGAAAACTTACCAAAAATAGAGGAGAACCAAGAAGCTAATGTTAGTAGTGAGCAACTTAGGGAAATTAACATCAGTAAAGAATTAGTACTAGGGAAACTGTTGGGATTGAAAAATGACAAATCCCCTGGACCTGATGGCCTGCATCCTAGGGTTTTAAAGGAGGTGGCTGCTGAGATAGTGGATGCCTTGTTTTTGATCACCAAAATTCTCTGGATTCTGGAATGGTTCCCATTGATTGGTAGATCGCAAACGTAACACCACTATTTAAGAAGGGTGGGAGAGAAAAGATGGGGAACTATAGACCAGTTAGTCTGACATCGGTGGAAGGGAAATTCTAGAATCCTTAATTAGGGACGTCGTAGTGGGGTACTTAGAAAATCATAACATGATTATGCAGAGTCAACATGGCTTTACAAAAGGGAAGTCATGGTTAACAAATCTTTTAGAGTTCTTTATAATAATAATAATCATTGCATTTGATATAGCGCTTTTCACGTCTTCTCGACTTCTCAAAGCGCTTCACAGAATAGACTGTAAAATGAATTGATCATATATTTGTGGATGAACATATTATCTTTGAGGATATAACTAGCAAGTTAGATAGGGGGAACCAGTAGATGTAGTATATTTAGATTTTCAGAAGGCATTCGACAATGTGCCACATAAAAGGCTGCTACACAAGATTATGGCCCATGGAATTAAAGGCAATATATTAGCATGGATCGAAGAGTGGCTAACGGGAAGAAAACAGAGAGTAGCGATAAATGGGTCCTTCTCAAATTGGCAAGATGTGACTAGTGGAGTACCACAAAGATCAGTGATTGGGCCTCAACTATTTACAATCTATATCAATGATCTAGACGAGGATATAGAACTTAAAATATCTAAATTTGCGGATGATACTAAGCTAGGTGGGAGGGTAAGCTCTGAGGATGACACAAAAATATTGCAAAGGGATAGGCTAGGTGAGTGGGCAAGAAGGTGACAGATGGAATATAATGTGGAGAAGTGTGAAGTTATTCACCTAGGTAGTAAAAACAGAAAAGCAGATTATTTTCTAGAGGGGGAGAGACTGGATAGTGTTAGTGTTCAGAGGGATTTGGGTGTCCTTATACACCAGTCACAAAAAGTTAGTATGCAGGTACAGCAAGCAAATAGGAAGGCTAATGCCATGTTGGCATTTATTACAAAAGGTTAGAATGCAAGAGTAGGGAAGTCTTGCTGTAACTGTATAGGGCCTTGGTGAGACTGCACCTAGAATATTGTGCGCAGTTTTGGTCTCCTTATCTAAGAAAGGACATACTCACCTTAGACGGGGTGCAGCGAAGATTCACTAGGTTAGTTCCTGGGATGAAAGGATTGCTTATGAGGGATGAATCACAGACATGATGGCTGAATGGCCTTCTTATCGGCCATAAATTTCTCTGGTTCTATTGAACCAGAGAAATGTATTGTTCATTATTCATACCATCAATCAAAACTATGAGGATAGGTTGAGTAAAATCGGCCTATATTCTCTAGAATATAGAAGAATTAGGGGTGATCTTATAGAAACATATAAGATTCTTATGGGCCTTGACAGAGTAGACAGTGTGAGACTATTTCCCCTGGTAGGAGAATCTATAACTAGGGGTCACAGTCTTAAGATTAAGGGTCAGCCTTTTCGAACAGAGTTGAGGAAATACTTCTTCACTCAGCTGGTAGTGAATTTATGGAATTCTCTATCCCAGAAGGCTGTAGATGCTCAGTCCTTGAACATATTCAAGACTGAGATTGATAGATTTCTAAAGGATAGAGGCATTAAGGGATATGCGAATAAGGTGGGCAGATGGAGTTAGATTAGAAGATCAGCCATGATCTTATTGAATGGCAGGGCTGGCTCGAGGGGCTGGATCGCCTACTCATGCTCCTAATTCCTATTTTCCTAAGTTCCTATGAACGCATTCTCAATGGTGAAGCTAAAGAATCAGGGTATTATAATAATAATCATTACATTTGATATAACATCTTTTGCGATGGGAGGACATCTCAAAGTGCTTCACAGGATATACTGTGAAGAGGAGTGACTGTGTTTGGAGGTGAACAGCAATGTCCCCCAAACAGGCATGGAGTGAATGACCAATTTTATGTGTGGGATTGTAGGCCAGGACACCAGAAGAAACTTCCTTTGTTTTTGAATAACGCCAATCTGACCAGACAGACTGGACCTAGGTTTAATGACTCATCCGAAGGATGCCACCTCCAATAATACAGCACACCCCAGGACTGCGTTGGAGTGTCAGTCTGGACTTTATGAGTTCCACGTCCTGACCCATAACCTTTGACTCAGTGGTGAGAGTGCTGTCAACTGAAACAAATGCATTACAGAGCTATTAATTGGACTAATAGCTCTTCAACTTTTGTTGAGCAGGATATCTGATTTTTAAATATTTGTTTACTAAAAAGCTGGTATCCTCCTAACTATCAGTTGAAGGCTGCAATTCACGTGCCAGAAGTCCCTCATTAGCAATGGTAGAAGGGGAGCATCTCCAGTTCATTCAGTGTGGTAAATATCTCTTGTTTTTTGTCATCACAGGTGGAAATCCATCACTTTATTTAAGGTGAAAAGAAGGACTGATCTGGATATTTGTCACTTATTCAGAAAATGAAGAAAATGTTTCATCTAAATATACAGATTGGTTCTATCAAAAAGAGTCAGCTACAGGAGCATGGGGAAAGGGCAAGTAAACGGGACTGAAAGGATTACTTATGAGAGAGGAGGCACAGACATGATGGCTGAATGGCCTTCTTACGGACCATAAATTTCTCGATTGAACCAGAGAAATGTATTGTTCATTCATTTCATCAATAAAAACAGGCCTGTGCTAATTCACACAAAAGGACAAATGAATGAGAGTAAATGTTCTGGCATTGAGTTCCCATGATGATGGGAAATCTTTATTTCATATATTTCAAATATGTATATGGAAATATACAGTATATTTCCCACATTCAAGATTCAGGCTACACATTGATAATAATAAATCATAATAATAATCCTTTTATTTGATGTGGTACCTTATATCATCAAGATGTCTCAAAGCGCTTCACAGAATTTATTTTAATGTGCAGTGACAGAACCTTGCTCTACATGTTAAATATAACACAAATCTTAAATCTATGAATGTCTGGCAGTATGATTATATTTTCAAAGAATCTGTTACATTTCCAGTAAACACAAAGCTGCACATTTGACCCTTAACCATTGCCTTTTCTGGTTAAAATTAAGCTTTCCTACATTAGAAGATAAGTTTGTCATCCTTATCACTGGGATCAGGTGAAAGGCTATCATTATTATTGCTAGTTCAGCTTTTCACTGTTTAATAAGAAAAGCCATGTGAAGGTCAGGACCGGAATTCAGAGTTCTGTAAACCACTTTGCTTCTATGCACAAAATGAACCTTGCAGCATTTCCTGTGATATACTTGTAGGATTTCCTTTCCTTTGTTGGAAATGCACAAACACCAAGTTATCAAATGCAAGGATTATTATTATTATTATTAACAAAATAAGTCAATTTGTGACTTGACTTTTATATGTCAATTTCAATTGAGACTCCTTCGTAAAAAAATCTGGAAGCACATCATAATAATATGAATAATAATAATCCTTGCATTTGATATAGCGTCTTATCACATCTTTGAGACGTCCAAAGTGCTTCACAGTCTTTGAACATATTCAAGACTGAGATTGATAGATTTTTAAAATCTAAAGGGATTGCGGGATATAGGGATAGGGCGGGTAAATTGAATTAGATCAGCCATGATCTTATTAAATGGCAAGGCAGGCTCGAGGGGCTGAATGGCCCACTCCTGCTCCTATTTCTTATGTTCCTTCTTATGTTCTTATGTAGAATATACTGTAAAGTGAACTGACTATATTTTGTGGGTGAAATGGGGCAGCCAATTGCGCACAGCAGTGTCTCCCACAAATAGTCGTGAATTGACTGACCAAATTATTATTATTATTTTTATTTTTGTCAAAGGGGTTACCACGGAAAAATGATCCGCCAATCGACCAACAACCAAGTTCCTACTTACTGCTAGTTAAACAGAAGCATGTGAAGTAAGGAACCTTGCCATCACACCGATGTGTGAGATTTCCACTCTGACATAATCTAATTTTGGAGTGGCGTTCCCATGGATTGGCATGGCATGTGTCATGTGCATCTAGTTGTGGCCCCACTTGGACTTCTTATTAAGGAATCTCATCAGAAATCAGTGCATATTCAATCCATGCCTGTTTGTGGGACACTGTTGTGCGCAATTGGCTGCTGCGTTGTGCCCATAAGATATATAGTCAATTCACTTTACAGTATATCCTGTGAAGTGCTTTGAGATGTCTTGAAGACGTGATAAGCCGCTATATCAAAAGCAAGGATTATTATTATATTAGATCCCATTATGTTGTTTGTTAGTTATTCCCAATGTAATGTCTGAGAATTCCTTTTTCTGGGATGTTGCTGGAGACATTTTCTGGGAAATTTGTGGAGGAGAAAAACAAAATGATTTTTGCTTTTCCACATCTTCCAGAATTTCCTACAATTTCTAAGCACTATCATTTTCAATGATCTTCCTACATATTGATTGCTACATTCCAGTGCACCCATCTATCAGACAATATATGAATCCCTTGACTATGTGTAATCTAAAATTCCAAATATAGATTTAGATAAGTGCAGATGAAGAATGGGTTGCAATTCATATCCATGTGCAAAATTGTCCGCTGTTCAAGTGTAAAATTATTATCTAAAGCTAATCCTTGTTAGAATGCATTCACTCACTGCTTTAAACAGCTTCATGCTAATAGTCCAACTGCACATTATAGAAATTCACTGTACTGTTGCCTGGTAAAGTGGCTGAGGTTCCATTCCTGTTTAAGATGTTATGACATGTGCCATTCTATTGATGTGTGTTTTTTTAAAAAGTGCCATATGTCTGGCCTCATGCTGGGATGTGGGGGTGAAATTCACATAGGGATATTTGTCATGCAATAAACAAACACATTAAGACATCTGCTACAATATCTCCATCATCTTTACTGTCTGGTTGTGCTGCCAAATTAAATAAAAGCTGACAAACACAAAAGCAAAGCCAAACCACCTATTCTTAACTTTGAGTAAATCATCATCATTTTTTATTCTTTATCACCTTAAAATGTCTATGTTTAAATGCATAAGCAAAATATTTAAAAGCTAACATTGCAAGGCCCTGCACTTAAGATTTGGTGCTCTCTTAGCAGTTTATAAATATTATCCACTGAAAAATGGTTGAAGAAGCAGGAATAACACAGGAGTTTATTCAGATGAGATGGCTTATCTTATACATTATGGTTAAAGGTTTATCTCTGTTAGTTGTATCCCTCTAACAGTTGTCTTAAACCATGTCTTGCGAATTGAACAGAGCTAATGACGAGCAAAGCTGTGCGGAAGCTTTCATATGATTAGCTTGCATGATAAAAGCCCTTTGGCTCATCTTATCTCATCTTTCCAGAATATACCTCTCCCATACTCCCATCACAGTATCAAGTTGTTTTTTTTAAATGAATCCAGTCTCCTGGCTTTAAATAACTTTCCTAACAACCTGTTCTAGTCATTAAAGAAATACTTCCTGGTATCTGTCCTGAAATTGTCATGTGCAACTCTAAGCCTATGTCCTCTTTTTCTATTGTTTTGATGCATCCTAAATTATTGTTCTGGGTTTACTTCTTCAATCTCATTTAAAATCTTATACAACTCTCTAAGATATCCTCTGAAACATCATCCTCAAGTCTGAAGAGCTCTAGCTTGTCTAATCATTATTCATAGTTCATTCCTCTAACAGTTGGGATCATTTTTCATGCTGTCTAGAGCCTGGGTGACTCTTTATGTTGTGGTGACCAGAACTGTATGCAATACTTCAGGGGCGAACTAACCAGAGTACTCTGTGGTCTCAAGGCTTGGCTCTTGCCAACCTGCGTCTAATACTTTCTGGAATTAGGTAAGCAGGATGCGTCCTCTCAGGGAGAGAGTGCACATTCCATTACAACAGTCTATCTCTGAAATTTCCATGTATAGGTGGATGCATCAAATTCTCAGTTTGGTTTAGATACTCTTAAGCATGGGGATAGATTTCCACATGTGTCAGACACCGACCGGGCTGACCAAAATAAAAATAAACATTTTGTAGCTTGAGTATGATGTCTGGGGATCTGAACTGAACTGATTCAGCAATGAAGTCCACATCCTGTTTGCCTTGTTTATTGCTGCTTATACTGTTTTGATATTGTGAACGAAGAGTCAGCTTATGCCTAAGATCTGTTTCAGCGTTCTCCTGTAAGGATTGTAAGGAAAGGAAAGAGTTAACACCTTGAACTGTGGTGAAAAGTATGATGTTTTGTAACAAATACAATGTCAAACCTGTTATGAAACATCACACTTTTACACTGCACCAACAGATTTGTGCCAGGAAGAGTATATGTTCGAAATTTCATGAGGTGTACTTTGTGAATCAATTAGACCAAATTGTGACATTATATTAAGATGCTTGGTTCACATGCTTGCTACAATAGCAGCCTCAGCAAAAGGGTGATAGTGTCCCTTTAAGATGGCCTGAATTAATGTCCTGGTTCTGGCCATCATCTGAACTTTATTTCTCCCATTAGTCATGTTGTGTTAGCCTCTTGGGTGGGCCCACTGAATTGAAGTTTTTAATACAACAGTGAGCTTCAAGTTAGTGGTGAGAGAAAAACTGGATCAGCTGCGTCTGACAGAACTGCTGTCCTCTTAAACTTACATTTGTTATAGTACCTTTCACTTCAGGAGGACATCGCAAGGTGGAGTAACTGTGTGTTTTGTGGATGAACTGATATCCACCATAATAATTTTTGACATGGCGTCTGATCATGTGGCTGAATTGTCTGAAAGCACTTCACAGGCTATACTGTAAAATGGATTTGATTGTATTTTGCGGGCAAAATAATATGATAGAATTGGATATAATGTTTGAAGGGAAATAAAGTCACAAGACAACGGATTAGACTCAAACAAGGCCAATGTTGAAGGGTTGAGGAAGGAATTAGTTGATAGAAAATGGTGGTAGGAATTGGTTGTTCTTTTTTATTTGCAATGAAACCCTGATCTTTGTGATTAAGCATGATATCGGCATGTAGAAATCATTGAGAGCAATTTGTTCGCCTACAAATGCACTTCAAAGAAACGTTGTGAAAACTTTTGAGGTGTTCTTGACACTATAGCCCTGAATCAACTCAAGGAGTACAGTATTATGCTGAGGCTGATTGAGTGACATTGGCTGCAGAGATGTTTGGGAATATAAACTATTTTGACTGAAGACAGCCATAAAAGCTAGCAGCAGCTGTTTAATAAGAAAATAGAGCACAAATCAAAGAAAATGTAAATTAAACCATTTGCTAATGACTATAATTACAACATCCATCACTAGAGTCTAACATAATTGTACATATTTTGCTGTTCGGTTTAGGCCATTAGTGTCTAATAAGTAGAAATTTGCCCAGTTTCATACTTTTATTTATGCATTATAATTTATCTTAACTTTGTATAGCATCTACAGCATCTGCAGTATTTTGAGTTTTATCATTTTTCTTAATTTTGACTTAATGGAAATTCCTGTGTCTGGAATGGAATGCATACTATTCTTCCAAAATTCACAAATCCTGCTTACCTAATTTCAGTAAGGCACAGTGAGGTTGGCATGAGCCAAGGCTTGGGGATCCCAGAGTGTATGTTGGTGTTCAGCTGGAGTTTAGTTGAAATTGCATAACTTGCCATTGAAAGCACCATCTGGTAAGCTTCCCATTTACTTGTCCAGCGAGGACCACCAAACCCATTAGCCTTTGGTTTACAAGATTAACAGGAAGTGAGTGGGAATAATAATCCTTGCATTTGATACAGCACCTTTCACATCAGCAAGATGTCTCAAAGCGCAGGTGGACGAATCCCTCCTCCCAGTGACTTGTCTGTCTTTTCAAATCCTGCTGATGAGCCAGGCTGGTTGGTCTGTCACTAGCAGTGCCCTGAAGTACTACAGGCTGCCTGGCTCAGGAACTGGATTACCAAGGCCGCACACAGAGGATTGACTCAGTTCTGACATTTCATTGCCAAGCATTTCATCTTGGAGCTAGCTCAGTTCCAAGGAGTCTTTACTTATCTCATCCTCCCTCCTCAGAGAATCACAGAGAGAGAGCACCAAAATATGACAGTGTCATGTTGCCAGCACCCTCTAGCATGTATAAAAGATATTTACACCCTCAGCACACATGTGTCATGTTACAAGCTCTATGAGTTCTCATCGTATTTTGAACATAACACTATTTGTTCAGCAGTAACTGTAGATGTGTATATTGTGATGCTCGCACTTCCATTAAGTGCACTGGTTTTGATAAATACATCCTGCACATTCTAATTGGTGGCTTTAGAATTTATCTACTTTCTCTGGAAAATAATCCCATTTTGCAGTGAGAGATGATAGCTGCTGCTAATTAATATTGGCATTTCCACCCGTGAAGTCTTTAGTATGGTTTTGTGTCCTATGTCATTAAGTGCTCCAAATTTACAAGTTAATTTCCACCTGAATATAGTCTTGTGAAAGGCTTTCAGGTGGCTATGGTTTATTTGTTAAAGTGCAAGTCTGAAGTGCTGTTAAAAATACCTTATCACTCAGGCAATTACAAATAGGCATGATTGTCTGTGCTGTGATTCCTATGATCCATTAAAAGGCCATTAGTCAGTTCTCTGGAGGTTTAATAAATTGAAATTGAAACAAAAGCTGCAACTAGAAATAGCAATATGCCACAGTAACTATGTAAATAGGCTTTTGAAATTTAGGGGGACTTAATGCCTCTCCAGGATATAGGGATGGAATTTGTGATGTTTCATAATGTGTTTGGTAATTATCACATCTAACATTAGGGAATGTTTCTAATTTATTCCTGTTTCTTAATTCTCAAAATATATAATTGTCCCCTGATTTACCCACATTAGAATTGCCTTTTGGACTGGCTTTGCAGGGAGCGATATGTCAAAGGATAACAACAACAACTTGCATTTATACAGCACCCTTTATGCGGGATATTGTCTCGGAGCTCTGACCAATGCCTGAGCTTGACGCCAAACCAGGGAGAAAGGGGAGGTGACGGTGGGCACATCAATTTAATTTGGTTGGCATCCTGTTCTAGCTGCATTAATCTGCAACTGGGACAGTTTTCAGCACAGCAGTTTGTTTAGGTGTAAGAGTACAACCATTGCGCTGAGTGAGGAGGGGAGTGGGGAGGTTGCAGGCGTGAGGAGGTAGGGGAGAAGGGGGGGAGGGGTCGAGTGGGGATAGTGGTGGACAGAATGATTTCACCCTCCTACCCCATTCCAACACAATGGATTTCTCCCTGCCAAAAAGCTGCCCTAATGGCAGAGAGCGACTTAATTCATACATTGCTCTGTGAAGCAGAACTCACATGTTGCCCCCAGGACCTCAACAACAACAATAACAACAACAAGATCCCATTTATAAAGCGCCTTTCACGTCAGGAGGACGTCCCAAGGCGCTGCACAGTTGGGTCAGGACCCGAGCAGGGGGGAAATGGTCAGGGTGAGGGGAGGGAAGGGAGGGAGCGAGGAGGGGGAAATGGTCAGGGTGAGGGGAGGGAAGGGAGGGAGCGAGGAGGGGGAAGAGAGTCAAGAGGGGAGCTGAAGGCTCGGTCAAAGAGAAAGGTTTTGAGACCGGCCTTGAAGGAGGAAAGGGAGGAAGCGGCGAAGGCACTGGGGGATGGAATTCCAGAGCCTGGGGGCTGAGAGGCTGAAGGCCCGACCACCGATGGTAGGGTGGTTGGGGCGGGGGATGTGGAGCAGACCGGAGCCGGAGGAACGGAGGGTACGGGCAGGTAAGTAGGGGGATAGTAGGTCAGAGAGGTAGGAGGGAGCGAGGCCGTGAATGGCCTTGTAGGTGAGGATGAGGATCTTGAAATCAATCCTCTGGGGGATGGGGAGCCAGTGGAGGCGAGCGAGGGTGGGAGTGATGTGGTCCCGAAGCCTGGTGCGGGACAGTACACGAGCTGCAGAGTTCTGAATGACCTGCAGCTTGTGGAGGGAGGTCGCGGGAAGGCCGGCGAGGAGAGAGTTCCCATAGTCCAGCCTCGAGGTGACAAAGGCGTGGACCAGGGTTTCAGCAGCGTGAGGGGTGAGGTAGTGCCGTAGTCTGGCGATGTTCCGGAGGTGATGGAAGGCGGTACCAGTTGTGGTGCGGATGTGAGGGAGAAAGGACAGCTCAGGGTCGAACAAAACGGCGAGGTTCCTGACTGGCTTTGAGAGGTGGAGAGTGCAGCCTTGGATGCTGATGGTGTCGGCGCCTGAGGTGCGGAGGCGCTGACGTGAGCCAATCAGGAGGGCCTCGGTTTTTCGCACGTTGAGCTGAAGAAAGTTGTCTCTCGTCCAGGACTCGATGTCAGACAGGCGGCTGTCAGGACATCGGTGGTCGTGGAGTTGAGAGTAGAGGAGGAAAGATAGAGTTCGGTGTCATCCGCATACATGTGGAAGTTAACTCCATGTCTGCGGATGATGTCACCAAGGGGGAGCATATAGAGGGTGAAGAGGAGGGGACCGAGGACAGAGCCCTGAAGGACACCACATGAGACAGTGCGGGGGGTGGAAGAGAAGCCATTTGTGGAGACAAAGTGAAGACGGTGAGAAAGGTACGACCTAAACCACTCAAGGACAGTGCCTTAAAACAGAACTGACAATTTAAACAGTAACAAGAAGGTTGGTTTCTGTCCCCATCACTGTGAAGATCTCCGAGATGTTATAGTTATACGAAGGATGCCATATAAAAACAAATTGTTGTGGTTAATTTTTTGTAAAAAAATGGACAAATGAAATATTCTACCAATTTGATTTGAAAAACAAGAAACTAAGAGGATACATCCAATGGATAGAAGTCAGACGGAGGGGTTGAGTGTGTAGTGACTAATTTGTAATTAACAAATGGGTCTAAATTTACAGTGCTTCGTAATGCATTTGATGTAATATGCCACCAAACATGACTATACACTATCAGTGTTGGTATGGAGTAAAAACATTCATTTTCACTTTCACACTGTAAAATTCCAATAACACAGGTGCATGGACCAATATCATTGAAAGCACTTTAAAATGAAACAATTTCATGATGTCACTTAAAAGGGTCAATGGACTGTTGCACATGTCATTAAAATGCCCGAATTATTATATCCCAATGGAAAAGATTGGGGAGAAAAGTATACAGTCTGATGTATGATCAATTGTCTGTTGTATAGTACTTGTTGACACAAAATTAATTGTTTTGTATACCAAAGGGTCCAAAGTGCTGGTTGTGTTTAGTGTATAAGCTATTTCAGTGTCCACTTTCCTGTATAATACTCAACAGTGCATTGAGTCACAATTCTAATGCTAATTCTTGCATTTTGAGGTGTTGTACTGTGAAACAAAATAGAAGAGCCATTCTGTTGGTTCCAGATCAAAAGGCACAATGTTTAAAGTAATAATAATCCTTGCAATTGAAATAGCACCTTATCATGTCTCAAAGCGCTTCACAGTATTTTACTCTGAAGCATAGTGACTGTGTATATGTAGACGAGGGTACCATTTTTACAGAGAAAAAGTAAGCTGTATCAAAATGGTTTTAGCTCGATGAGACTGCCATCTTAGTTCTTTCTCTGCCCCCATGAGATATTCTGCACTTTGCTCAGCTGCAGCTATTGAAACTCATCCTGAACACATCAGATTAATGTGAGTGCTGTTCAGCCCTGGGATTCAAACCCAATACCATCTGGTTGTGAAGTTAAATCTGTTACCCCAGGGTACTAGAACACTACTGCATTCATCATTTCTGCTATTAAAGGTCACATTTGAGTAGATTAAAGAACATACAGCGCAATTTCATATAATGCTCCATGTAAAATGATTGCACAAGCTGACGGGATACTTTTAATTTTCCAATAATAATGCATTACTTATTTTCTAGAGTTCAAAATCCTGACTTATAACTTGTTTCCTGACTTGTGGGATATTTAATTCTTTATTTTCCAATAATGTTGCTCTCCTCTTGTCACAAAGCTATTCCATTGGGTACCAGCAGAGGTTGGTCTGACAAGGAAGAGCTGCAGCTAAAGACATCATCAGTGGAACAGTCAGTCCACTGAGAGTGGGGGAAGAGAATAACCTTGATCTTATAACAATATGGAAGATGTATAATTGGGATTTTAAACTTTGTAATGGTACAGTTTTAGAAAGAGGCTCATTACAGTTTTGCTATTAGTTATTAGGCTTGGGAATTCCTATCAGATTAGAATATAAAATATTAATAATGCTACTTGGTCTTAATGTGCACTATTTTATGGGTTGAACTATTTTAGTGGTGAATCTACCCTGGTCAGTACACTTATCTAAGGTCAGAGAATAGCCCCCAGAGGCTTGATCATTTTGACACTAACAACAATTGAGAAATGTATTTTCACCGTGGATATAAATCCACTTTAACCTATTTTTGCAGAAGGTAAAGCAAGAGGCTAAGCACACGCTGGCATCCGAAACTTAGATAAATGTGGATCTTGGCTTCATTATTCATTAGCAATGATATTATTCTTAATTGCCATTATATTGCACGTAGTTTCATTTAATGCTTGTTGAGGGTCTTTTCAGTGGTTGTCTATTAATTTCTCTTAACTTAAGAACATAGGAATATGTAAAACTGAAAAAGACTTCCTGGATGGTCTCAAAGTAAACAGACACATTCAAAATGCTGCAATAAATAATAATAACTTGCATTATCTGTCAGACCTTTCGAATTGAACACTTTGCCAAATTGCTATCTAATTCCCTCTTGAAAACATACCTCTGCCTTAAACACCTCCAGTCTATTTTAGTCAATTCTACATTCAGGAAAACTCTGCTATAACATGGTCAGCTGGGCCCACTGCCTCAGTGGCTGTTTTAAAAGTGAGGTGTGACAAACTGGCCGCCAGATTCTCATTGCTTTGACTTCTGTTCAAAGCGATGTCAACTTCCTGCACAATAGTGCACTTTTCACTAGGAAGTAAAATTGGGGTGACAACACACTGGAAGTCAGATATTTTTAGTGCAGCAAGTTTGCTAGTCACTATTGGAAGCCAGATATACTGAAATTCCAGTTCACATAAGACACACTATGAGGCATTGCTATATCGTAGATTGGTATGATGGGTTTCCCTGTATTCACCACCTTCTGTGTAACAATTAATTAAATCAGGCTTCACAGCAGAAAATTAAACAGCAAATATCAAGAGGTTTAGAGTAGAAAAAGATAGTATTTTCATTTTCATAGTATTTTATCATATTGAAATATCCCAGAGTGCTTTACAGGTAATTATTGTCAAGTGCAGTGACTATATTTATAGGTGAAGATCACAGTCTTTTATTGCATCAAGGTCTTCCAAAAACAGCCATGAGCTAAATTACATTTGTTGGCCTGGGGTCAATGAGAAATTCCCTTCTCTTTCAGATAATGTCATGAGATTTTTAATGTCCAGGTGTACAAGCTGGACACGACTTTGGTTTACATCTCATCCAAAGCACAGCAACTCCACCAAAGCAGCACTCCCCCAGCCCTACACTGGAGACGCAGCTGGATTACAAACAGAAATCCTAATGCGAGGTTTGAACCTACAACTTTTAACAGAGAAGCAAAAATGTTGTGTTTCCTCCTTTCTTCACCCCTTTCAATGCCAGTCTCAAAACATGCCTCTTTGATCATTTTCCCTTCCCACCCTCTCAGCTTCCACCCCAGCTCGGGTGCCTATCCAGCATTATGAACAGCTTTAAAAAATCTTTTTGACATGAAAGGCACTGTGTAAATGTAAGTTTTTTTTATATTGTAAGAATTGTAAGAATTTTATATTCTGTTATGCTAACAGAAACAGGGCTTCTCATACCTTCAGGTTAAAAAAGTGATCATGTGGGAAAATAGCAGTGCCAGAATTTAAAAAATATATATTATTAATAACCTTGCATTTGATACAGAATGTTTCACATTGGAATCATAAGATGCTCAAAGTGCTTCACAGGATCCACTGCCAAGTGTAGTGACTATGTTTTTATATTTTATTCATGGGTATAAAAGAATTTGACTCTGAACTGTTTGATGGCCTTTTCAACCCCAATCTCTTTCTTCATGGCTAAATGCGACAACAATCCGTCTGAAGGTCTGCAAAATCTCACTTCTTAGCCAGTGTACAATGGGAGTTATAGCAATGTAGAATCCATCGCAACACTAATAACATGTCCTCCTGTCAGAAAAATAGGAGTAAGATTTCTTAATCCACTTCTTTATCAATTGTGAATACCCTTTCCCTGAGTTAAATTTCCTTTTTCTGGAGTTACAATTGCGTTCCATCAGCTGACATCAGAAGATTGACTGTATGAAGTTAGTTTCCTGTGGGGTATTTTTGCGTCGGCAAGTTGGCGAGAACACTGTAAGGAATAGTTAAGAAACATCATAAATTTTACTCCATAGAAATATAGACATTTTTAAGAAAGCCAAGCAGCCCATTGTGTCTATGCTACTGTTACCTGTGTTGTGCCCCTTTATTATAAATCTCACTTTCCAGGTCTTGCCCCACATCCCTTAATAGTTTTGTTGCTCAGTTATTATCCAGTTCCCTTTTGAATGGTTCTATTGATTCAACCTTCACATCATCCAAAGTGGATTTGTAAATTCTAGAAACCAGCAAATATTTAATCTGTCACAATGTATTCCTCCCCCTCTCTCACATTCCCTATTGCCTGCGGACAGTAATTGTATTTTCTAATAGTCTTTGTTTTAAACCGCCTACTCAAATCCCTCCATTCTGGCTGCCAAACATCCTACTAAATATCATCAGTCTTTTTTCCCATTAAATGTTATGTTTAAAATTGTCCGTAGAAAAAAATGTCACAATTTGGCAGTCTAAATTTGTCATGGCTAAAAGAATGCTAACTGTTAGCATCTAAGAAATTCCGGGTGTTCATTACTATATTTGAGCACATTTGGAACATGGTTTCTATGAATTCTAAAAAAAGGTTTCAAACAAAAATGGTCATCCTCTCACTGAAGATCTCAGACACTTCTATCCACAAGGCACATTAAGTGCATTCTCCACACACTGAACTGCAAGTGACCGAGAAGCATTCTCTCTCTCTCTATCTCTCTCTCTCCCCCGTTAAAGCCTTCAGCCACAAGGCAAAAATCCCCTTCTGTCTACTATTCAGTGAATATCATCAGACGTTTTTTTAAAAGAGTATAATTCATTTTGATTTATTTGCTGTCTAGTTCAACAGGATTTAATTAATGTGTTTGACAAACCTGATAGTACGTTGATCAGGAAATGAAGGGAAAGATACTGCAGAACTGGGCAATTAGTTGATAATGGCTCTTCCTCATTGCAAGTGGTTTGAGTGCAAAATTGTTTTGTGTGATCTAAAGACATGGGTTGTCAGTGATAAAACTGCTGCACTTTGTGAATCGCAAAGAGATAGGAGAAGCAGCACACACACTCAACCTCCCTGAAAATGCAATTTAATGGAGAAACCTGTCAATTTACCCAGTGTTGTATCTTTCTGTGAAAGCTTGAAGTTTACTCAGCATCAATTCATTTAAACAAGCAAAATAAATTTCATTCCATTTCATTGCACAGATTGTCCTTGATATGGAACTTTAACCAGGAAATGACTGTGTAAAAAAATATTAAAATGAAGCTAACTGCACAAAGACTGAAAGAGCACACTGTACTGAACCACTGTCCAAATTTCTTTGAAGCTGAGAGTCGAATTAGGCTCAGATAGAAGATGTAAAGATCTCTTAAATAAAATGGGATCAGGTATCCTTCACCTTGTTCTTAGCAGACATAAGCCTGCAACACAAATGTCCCTTAAATTCACCATAAATGTCCTTAGTTTGGCAGTTTCACTTTAATACACCTCACAATAGAGTGAAAAGAAGATGAAAGTGCCACAAAAGCATAGCATACCATGCTGATGCAGCCCTCAGTATTATTGAGACAGGCCAGTCGAGCTTTGCTCAGCGATTGTTTACCAGCAATGGGATTTTATAAGGAAATGAATGAGGTAGGTAGTTTTGACAGTGAATTGCTGACCGTTTGTTTTTTAAAAAAATTGAGTGTCATTTCAGATCAGTCAACGTCAACAGGCTTGCGAACAATACAAGTGACCACACCTGCCCTGTGGGAGATAACTTCATGCTGTTGCTATGCACAATAAGAACAAAACTTACATTATTTGGGACAGCAGGCAGCTTTGGTGGGAGAGTGCTGGTCTCCAATTCTCTGGGCAGAGTTCAAACCCAGACATTTGCATTTCGTTCCACTCGGTGGGTTGGTTAGGATTTATACGTGAGATGGAATACGTTTGTAGAAAGCAAGAGGTCTATTGCTTGGGAGGTGGGTACAGCAGAGCAGAGGGGTTAGGTTAGAGTTGGCTAGTGCAATCTCACTTCACCATTCTCACTTCAGCGCAATCAGTAGGCCATAGTGCTGTCTGGGAGCACTGGTAAAACTATAAATTTAATAAAACAAGAAAAATGAATTATTATATTTCAGCATTTCCACTTACAAGTTGTGCATTCCAAATCAAAGACAGTACCGTACCAACCTTCCTACAATGAATTCATTTACCACTGAGACGAAGGCACAAGTTTGCGTGACTGAACATCTGGAACAGCAGTGGCATATGAGAGGTAAAGCATTTTCTAAATAAGAGAGCATTTTTTCAGTCATCAAAACATGATTGATTAGTACTTGTCAAACACAAAAGCAAATATCTGGCCAGCAGAGCACAGATAAAAAGATACCTGATGACTTTCCTTTGATGTGGCTTTTACATAAGTCCTTGGTAATACATATTGATGAACTCCAAATGGTCTTGCCTGAAGGCAGAAAATAGACTGCTTAAAACACGTTTATAAATATTCATCAAAAAGGACAGGAATCATTTTGTCAAGCGTGAAGTGAATAATTACAATAGTATGATTGCCTAGATCCATACATTATTGCCAATACACAGGGACGGACAGCTCCAAGATTTTTAAGTGGGTTCTTCTCTGTTATATCAAAAGTAATTGGTGATGTGACGCTGCCTCTCTGGAGATGTTCAAACATCTGCTGAATTTCCAGCAGTCAAGTGAATTTTAAGATACTATTCTGCACAATTTTGATATTGATATCTTGCATTATCCAAGTTATTTTCCCCTTTGAATGACAGCAAAGTATGAACTAATTGGCAAGGAACTGAACTTCGTTATCTTTCGAACTCTTTTTTGGCTCTGGCCTGAAAAGCCCACACTGACTAGACTCAGAACATTACCAACAGTAAGAATTTAATGAGGTCATTACATAGATTCCAAATTGAAATAACTGAAACAGATTTTTCCTTTTTTCTTCAAAGAATCAATGAGTCTGACTTCAAAATAAAATATAATAAAATAAAACAAAAGTTAACTGCTGTGGCATTTCCTGACTGGGATAGTTATGGCTCAGAGTGAATATATATTTCACTGGAAAATGTCTAATGTTTTTCAAGCAACTAAAAATGATACTTTCAAGCTATTTGGAAACAGCGAGACACAAGACAGATTTCATCAGGCTTGTAGTGGGAAAAATTGACCAGATAGACTTGAAGGCTTTTGGTAGATCTTAAGCTTTAATAGACTGATAAATGTCAGCTTTGAAACTGGAGAGATAAGGTAAACATATTTTCTACAATGGCTCTACTTTCTTCTTCTGGTTGATGGTAGTGTGATACTACTGAGCTGCTTTTGACAGTCTTGAGCTACCTACATAGCGTGATTGGATTCCATGGTGGAACAATTATTCTACTCTGAAGATCAAGAATAAATAATGAAGCTTTAGGATTTGTAGTGGCAAGTGAAAAGGTTTGGTCAAAACACATATGTTCCTTCGTTGTTAAGGTTACTTTCTTGTTGTCCTGGCTTATGATCCCACATAACAACCTATTTCAAAACGGTTTATGTGACCTGCTGCGTACAAACTGGCTGCTACGTTTGTCTACATATAGACAGTTGCTGCATATGATTGCAATTACCTGTGAAACACTTTGATGTATTTTGAAATTTTAAGCACTATATCAAATGCAAGGCTTATTATTATTACATGTGCTATAACTTGTTTCAAGTCAGGGTAGTGATGGTTTGTGGTGACCGCTCATGGTCCTGTGGTGTGATAGATATTTATTGAGACGGTTTTATGAAGAAAATAGATGGAACAATGTCAGTACAAATGACCATACTGCTTTGTTTTCTGTATTGACCTGATAAAATTTTGACTTGTCTCTGGTTTTACTATGATGCAATTGTATACACTCACTGAGCATGGATATGTTCATACAATTCATGGTTCCACAATTCCTTAAGAAGGAAATAAATATGAGCCAAAGTTCCCATGGTTGAGAATGAAATTCTTTGTTAATATCCTTTGTGGGGTGGTAAGCGGGGTGTCCGTTTGGCTGAGTTGGCTCCAAGGTGTGTGCTTAGCAAAGGAATGTCAGAATTGAGTTAATTCTCTGTAGCAGTCATAGCAGTTCAGTTCCTGAGCCAGGTGAGTCTGCAGTACTCCAGGGCACTGCTGATGACAGACCACCGGCCTGGTAGGATTTGGCAGGGACAGGCAGGAGCTGTTTCCACTTCGATCCTATTATTACTTCAAGCCAAAGCATAATGGTAACCAACGAAAAACTTGCCAGACAGTGCAATTGCAAGCAATGTGTTTAAACTCTAATAGTACCCCAACACACACTTTCAAGTCCTCAAGGGGTTGAATCTGTAGGTTGTTCTAATCCTGTGCAAATGCACATGCAAAGAGGAAATTGCAGCCATACATGCTTATGAACAGGATTACAGAATTATCTGAACTAATTTTCATTGTTCATTGTATAATTAAGTGTACCTATGATTCCCACAACACACACACATTTACAGACAATTCGCACAACCCAAAGGTTAGATCCCAAGATGACATATTTTGAGGAGAATGGTGAAATGTCAGTTACTAAGAGATGGAGATTTGAATTCAATCATGGATAAATAAGGATAAATAAATAATCTGAGATTTTATATTTGATTACATTCGGAACAATTTGAGACTTCAGGTCGATTGCGAAAAATGAATTGTTTAGACTAGTAGCATTCGGATTTTACTCTTTGGCACATCAAACAAACAAACAAACAATCCTTGCATTTGATATAGCACCTTATCACGTCTTCGAGCCATCTCAAAGCGCTTCACAGAATACATTGTAAAGTGAATTGACTGTCTAGTTTGTGGGTGAAATGTGGCAGGCAATTGCATACAGCAGTGTCCCACAAACAGTCGTGGATTGACTGAGCAATTTATTATTTTTTTTAAATTGATAAATTTATAAAATAACATCGCTCTCATCTCATGGACATGAAATTATGTCTGTCACTTCATGGCTGTTTGTGATACATTGCTATGTGCAAATCAGTTGCTCTGTTCATCTACAAATACATAGTCACTACACCTTACAATATAAATTGTGAAGAGCTTTGAGACGTCTTCCTGATTTGAAACAACAACAACGACTTGCATTTATATAGTGCCCCACATGCAGGGTAGAGTCCCAGAGCACTTGAAAGGCACTATATCAAATGTAAGGATTACTATTATTATAAAATGGCCTTGTATTTTGTATTTGTGACTCTTGGACAAGAGCGATTTTACTTTAAAAATAGTTAAACTTGAATAAGTTAAGGAATGTTTTAAGGAATAATACAAGTGTTACCTGACATATCAAGAATTAGAACGGGGTTTGTTTCAGAAAGTCAGCTAATAAATAACGCTTATCTGTTATGAATTTATTTTCAAACCAGGACAGTGCCATGTGAAGGGTAATATTCATTAAACCTCTGTTTGATTTCTGATGTCATCTCCAGCCAATAGGTCAACTGAGAAAGGACACTGTATCCTTCAAGAGTGGACAGAGAGAAAATCAATTCCTGCCACTATGTGTTGGGAATAGTAAGAAATAGATCCAAGAACACGCATCGGGACATTAATTCAAACGCAATCAATACTGTGTAAGAACAAGTTCTGGCATCGCCTGTGTTTGAGTGCACTCTTAAACTAATTCAAAATAAATCGAAAAAACACAGCACTTTGTCTTCCTAAATAAGTTACATTTATTGCCTACACCGTATACTTTGATCGTAACAACACAATCAGAAACAGTTGTGGTACAGGTTTGTTTGAGCTCATGCCTTGTTGAAAGAGCAATAAATTCTATATTACACCAACAATACAGACAATGGCATCTGTAGAATGTTATGTTTTAGTGGCTTTGCTTTATTAAGGTCACTAAAACATTTCCTTTTGTTATTTATAACAAAACAAAGTAACTTTTTACCCAATAGAATATTGTACTCTTTGTGCTGAGATTGCTCAACTCAGAGGAAGTTAAATTGGCTCTGGCCATCCCAGGATTAGGATTGCGAAAACCAGCCAGCGTTCCTGCTCCTGGTTCCTCTATAAGACTCTCTATTGACCATAAGCCTGGTGGCAACCAGGTGAGTAGAGGTCAGGTTATGCTGTGATGCCCTCTTCAGTCCAATGGCATGCCGACACTCACTACCAAGATTCACACATGAACAATGTCACTTGGGAGGGTGCTCTGGGATGTAAGGAATCCCAATCCCAACTGCACCCAATCTTTAGTTATTATTAATTACAAATTTCAATATTTCTTAACAGATTTGAGAACACATTGAATCTGTTAAGAAATCACAATTTTCAGCCCAATCGTGTGTTGTACTTGTGAAAAAAAATGTATAACGTCAGCCTGGCTGTGTTGGTAGCTCTCTTGCCTCTCAGTTAGAAGGTTGTGGATTCAAGCCCCACAAAAGACTTTGAGCTCATAGTCTTGACTGGTAACCTAATGTAGTGTTAAGAAGAGTAATGGTCCATCGGCAGGTTTGGCTTCACCGTACCAAGACCTACCGCTGCGCTCTTGCCTCCGCCAAATCCTTCTTCTACTCCAAAGTTATCTTGGAGTCAAAGGACAACCCCAGGCTTTTCTTTTCCACCACAAACCATCTCCTCCTTCCACCTTCCCATGCCTTGTCCATCCTCTCCTCAAACTCCAACCGTGAGGAGATGCTGGACTTCCTCGAATCCAAAATCGAGGGGATACATTCAGCCACCTCTGCCCCGTCCACAGACACCCCCACATCACCTCTCCCTCATGACCCCACACCCCCATACCCACCCCCCCTATACTCCTTCGACCCTATCTCTCCCTTCTCCCTCACCATGACTGTCCGCAAACACAAACCCACCACCTGCTCCCTCGATCCCATCCCCACCTCTCTCCTCATCTCCCAGTGCCATTTTCTGGCCCCTCTCCTGTCCGACATCATCAACTTCTCCTTGTCCACCGGTTCAGTTCCCAGCCCCATAAAAGCAGCCGTCATCACCCCCATCCTGAAAGAATCTTCCCTGGACCCATTCCTCCTTTTCAGCTACCGCCCCATCTCTAACCTTCCATTCCTCTCCAAGGGCCTGGAACGAGTCGTTGGGTCCCAGCTCCGCTCCTTTCTCTCTCGCCATTCCCTCTTTGAACCCCTCCAATTCAGGTTCTGCGCTACCCACAGCACAGAAACAGCCCTGGTCAAAGTCACTAATGACATTCTGAACATCTGTGATCAGGGCTCCCTCTGCCTCCTTGTCCTCCTTGACCTCTCTGCTGCCTTCGACACTGTCGACCACTCCAACCTCATGCAGCACCTCTCCTCCTTACTTAATCTTCACAGACCTGCCCTTGCCTGGTTTGATTCCTATCTCTCTCACCGTCTCCACTTCGTTGCCTTTAACTGGTTTCTCCTCCAGCCCCCGCACTGTCACATCTGGTGTCCCCCAGGGCTCTGTCCTTGGCCCTCTCCTCTTTAATATCTACATGCTCCCCCTTGGTGATATCATCCGCAGACATGGGGTCAACTTCCACATGTATGGGGATGACACCCAACTCTATTTTTCTGAATCCACCCTCAAATCCAGGACCACTGCTGTCCTGACAGACTGCCTGTCGGACATCAAGTCCTGGATGAGGGCAAATTTCCTACATTTGAATGTGAACAAGACTGAGGCCCTCCTGTTTGGCTCGCGCCAGCGTCTCAGCACCTCAGGTTCTGGCAGCATCAATTTCCATGGTTGCATACTACAACTCACCAAGCCAGTCAGGAACCTAGGTGTCTTGTTCAACCCTCAACTACCTCACCCATCAGGCCAATGAAACTCTTGTTCATGCCTTCATCAACTCCAGGCTTAACTATGCAAACGCCCTACTTGTCGGCCTTCCCAACTCCTCCCTCCACAGGCTGCAGATAATCCAGAACTCTGCAGCCCGTGTCCTCTCCCGTACCAAACTCCGTGACCCTATCTCCCCCATTCTTGCATGAACCAATTAGCTCCCTATCCTTCAGAGGATCTGATTCAAGATCCTGGTCCTCACTTACAAAGTCCTCCATGGCCTCGCCTACCTCTGCAACCTCCTAATCCCCTACCAACCCGCCCGCTCCCTCCGCTCAGCCAGCTTTGGCCTGCTCCATGTCCCCTGACCCACCATTTCCACCATTGGTGGGAGAGCCTTCAGCCACTTTGCCCCCAACCTCTGGAATTCCATCCCTCAATCATTCCACCTCGCATCCTCCTTAACCTCCTTCAATTCCTGCCTCAAAACCCTCCTCTTCGACCATGCTATCTGTCACCCCCCTTCCCCCCCATTCTCCCCCCCTGACCCCATCTTGGGTCTGAAATACTGTACACTGTCCAGCACCTTTGGACGTCCTCTCTACGTGAAAGGCGCTATACAAATGTAACCTTGTTGTTGTTGCATTGTCAGAGTTGCCATTCTTTGGATGAGATGCTAAATTGAACCTACCTGTTCAGGATGTTAAATATGATAATGATAACATTAATCATAATAATAATAACTGTCATGTTAAGAGGATGTGTCAAAGTACTTCACAGGATTTACTGTAAAGTGTAGTGACTGTTTACCTGATGAACGAAACGCAACAGCACAACAATATCCCACAAATAGCCATGAAGCAAATGATCAATTTTATCTGGGGGATTGCTGGCTAGGAGAAAATCCTGGAGGCTTTATACTAAATGTAGGGATTTTTAAAACAATTATTTGTGAGAGTGTTTTAAAGCATTTGGTACTTCAATGATTAACTCTAGTAAGTGTTCACTTGGATAAGATATTGGACTGATATTGTCTATAGCTCATGAAAAGGATACCTGAAAAAAACGCTGATAGTTCATACAATATTATTACTCTTGCATGAAAATTCTAACTTTGGGCTTATCGGGGATGGAAATGAGACAAGTGACATCAATCACAATTTTCACCAATGATAATGTCACTGGTTATAGTATCACATTTCACTCCCCTCCCTCCAATAGATCCAAAATATTCACAAGGAACAAATTTAGTATTATACTGTATATGTTTGCTAATGAATCACCATAATGTTGGTTGAAATTTACCAACCACACAGCACAACTGGGGCTCAGAGAATCAGGAACTGGACTGCTGCTGGCTCTTGGAGAGGATAGAACCAGAAGCAAATTATGTTTATCCACTGAAAAGTCTAAACTCAGAGGCTCAAAACACCTTAGCTCGCTTCCCCAACGGTGATGCAAAGCTACTGAGCTGTACTTTTGCCTGCACAGAACTCTGATAGGAAGATCTTACCATTAAAAATGCAATATTTATATGAAAAGTCAGATATTTCCCCTCAGGGAGATCGGGAGGGAAAATCAGAGGATGGGTGATTTCACTCATGTTTCATCTTCCAACAGCCAGTGACAGCAAGATGTTGGTTAGTGGAGGATTAGAGCAGTTTGCCTGTCTTTTGTCTCATCTGCGAAATGTTGCATCACATAGAGGAGGTGGAGCTCAGAAAAAGGAAAGGAAATGAAAAACGATAGCAAATATAAAAGAAAGGAACTGCAGAGAATGCTCTTTGCCTTTATAGAACGTACGGAGAACAGAAAAGGCTGTTGGTTTTCCGACATTGAGTTTACACCCATATGATGGATGTAGCTATATGATCACTAGTTGTTTGAGTATTGATCTGATAATTGGAATGCATAGCAGCAACACGTTGATATAATTGTTTAATAAACTGAGATTAAAACAGTTTTAAGAAACACTTTTAAGAATGTTTGCTTCGGGATAGAGATTGTAATCTGTCGGATGAGTATTTTCACCTGGCCCAGCAACAATTGAAACGTAATTAATCACAATTCAGCGCATTGGAGATTAGATACATTGGAGATTTCAAGGAAAATTAATGATGCTCAATGCTTGTATCAGGAAAGAGTTTGTGTGGCCCTTTCTATGCTTGCACTGTCGTATTGTTTAAATAAATTTTCATGTCTATGGGAACGTAGTATGCTTGTTAAAGAGCCTTTGGTCCAACATCTTTCAATTTCATTCTGTACAACTAGACACCAGAAGTAATAATATGTTTTGCTTTTAAAACATGCAATTTGTCATTTGAGAGAAAAAAGAAAATATCAAAGAATCTACATCAAAGAATTTCGCAACTGCCATCATTACTAGTTCATCCCTCATCATGACATAATTAATGCACTTTAGTTTATTTGAACTGGTCAATATCTATTAACACATAAAATATACAAAGTGTTGGAAGATATGTTTGACTGGCTGATATCAATATGTTGCAATGCACAAAGACATCCAGTGTCATGCGTTCTTATTCATTGAGTAGCTTGTGGAGAGGTCACTGCGGTTAATGAAATTTGTATGCAGTGCTATTAATTTATGTTAACCCACTCGAATTTCCATCTACCCTGTACATCTAGTGCTTGGGTACAGATTTCCCTGGGTGCCACTAAAATAAGGTTCATGGCATGAAGTGCTTACATTACTGCAGACTTTGAACCAGTAATGTTATAATATAAAGTCATCACACTGCCGCTCCAGAAATCTTGAAATTTCTTAGCCTTGACACCATTGTCTTAAAATTTCAGATTGTGCAATATTTTGAAAAATTCTATCATAATTTGGAAAACAGTTTTCTACACCAAATTTAAAATGTTTCCTCAAATTCTGCAGGGTATGACATTTTAAGGCAAAAGTCTTAAAGTTAAGATCAGTGAAATTTCAGGCCTCGGGTGACTTATAGACCCACAATACAGGCCAACAATGGACTCAAATATTACATTATTCAAAGTAGAGAACTTTATTTTAATATGGTACCAGTTTGGGGGGAGACGGAAGAGAGAAGCTGATAAATAGGTGAAGTTCTTTCATAACCAAAAGGTTACCAAGAATTCATGTTTCAAATATAAATAAATAATCCAGCACACAATGAATGAAAAATACCCAGAGACCCAACAATTATTTTAAAAGCTTTGTAACATCTTCTAAAGATCAAAACATCACAAGATTAATTTAGATAAAGAAAGCCCTTTGTCCCTGCTCGTATCATCCTTCTGGATAAAGTAAAACCTAATCTGTCCTAAAATTTCCCTTTGCAACTCTAGACTTGTGTCCTCTGGTTCTACTATCCTGGTACATCCTAAAGTATTGTTCTGGGTTTGCTTTTACAATCACATTTAATCCACCATGATCTAATAAAATGGCAACCTCTGTTCCTAGGGAAGACATCTGATTTTCCTTTGTAATTGAGATTTTATCTGAGATCCACCACAGGAGAGAACAGCAAAGAGAAGGCATGGAAATGACAGTAATGTGAAAACAAAAGAAAGCTCTGACTACTTTATGACTAAGAAAGAGGCAATGAACTGCTTCTGGCTTAGTGATTAAATTTTATCATGGTCATATTAACAAGATCATGAAATAACTTTCATGAATATCCCAAGCAAAACAAAAGACCAATTTGTTGTAAAAGTTAATTTGTGATCATTACTCTCTTAAAAAAACATGTAACTTACACTAACTCTGTATTTCTTCTACCTAAATATAGCTTCTAAAGGCAACAAAATCATGTCCTTAACATTTTCAATAACAACTTTGCCCTGTAAGCATCTCCAGTGATGATGTTTAGGCAGGGCGAAACCTTGGGCAAGTTTCCTTACTCCACATGCCTAATAATAATCCCTCCAAAAAAACAAAACAATAATAAATTGGTCATTTTCAATCCATGACTGTTTGTGGGACATTGCTGTGCGCAATTGGCTGCCGCGTTCGCCCACAAATATACAGTCAATTCACTTTACAGTGTGTGTCTGTGAAGCGCTTTGGGACGTCCTCCCGACGTGAAAAGCGCTATATCAAATGCAAGGATTATTATTATTATTATTATTATTAATTTCAAGATTCCTCTGGTTAAAAGTTATTTCAGCTAATTCATGGTATTGGACCCCCAGTTATCCCTACCCATGTTAAATAAACAGAAACTCAATAGAGTGATGACTACAAATCTAGTACTACAATGGTTAAAATCCTATAGAATGCATTGATGACTTCCTGCCTTATTACTTCAACAAATGATCCATTATGATGGATTGCAAAGATTTCCAACTATAGCTTCAGAAGGAAAATGACATCCACAGATGCTCAATGCACACTCCTATAATGGAATTCCCCAATGGATACTCCTTGGTAGGACACTTAATAAACACTCCCGATTTATCAGATGGATTATTCTACTAGGACTCGTGCCTGGAGGAGCATATAAGGTCAATCCATCTGTACACTTTGCTCATCCTTTTGTCGTGCCAGCATCAACAGCAACTTGATGACATTGATGTAGCAATCTCGCAAGGGAATGGAAAATCTGATGAGGTTCTGATACCTCCATGGTAATTTCTTTTTCCATTTAAGAACTTGAAACATAGTTTTCAAATCCAAATTAATTTCTGGATTTACTCAGGTGTTTGGTTCAGAGTTGTATCCATTTCAAATTAAGGCATGATCTCTGAATGATGTGCAATGTTGTCAACACTAATGGCTTTCCGCAGGTGATTCACTTGCACCAAACCAATTTTAACTGACTAAAATCACATATGAAGAAAGATTTAAATACCTTGTCCTATGGCACAATGGGTAAAGCTGTTCAATGCAATACAAGGTTATACACGTTACAGGTTCAATTCCTGGCTTGTTCTCAGTACAGCAGTTGGGTACAACAATTAACCTTAGTGTTTCTAGTTTCGGCAGAGGAAAAGAAATGAGCCAGGGTTCCTGCTACTAAGGCTTGAAATTCCATCATGTCTCACCCATAAAACCATCTCGCCTTAAAATATAAGGTCACGTAGAATTGCGATAAATTCTTAAATCTTAATTTTGAACTGTTGTTCCACTGTTCTTGAAACAGGTTTACAAATTAGGACCAAAATTAGGAATTTTCAACAATCTTACAACACAATGGTCTTTCAGACTGAGATACAGGTGAAAGTGTGGGCCTCTGGTGACCATCTAATGATTTCTAGTAGAAATTACATATGCCTGAACAACGAATGAAGGTCAGGCTATAATAACTAGAATGATTCACACTGCTGACATGCAGTGGAAAAAATGCAGTTAAACAAACTGCTGACATGCAGTGAATGGGCAAAGTACTTGGGCAAGTTGGGCAAGACACTGGTAAGTAGCTGATTAATGTGGAACAACTATTTCAGTTAGACTCAATGTTTTCAGAGATGGGTTGGGGGAGGAGGGGATAGGAAACATTTTACAAAGATAAGGCAAGATATGATCACAATTAATCACATTGTTTGTTAACTCATTTAATAAAAACTATTTTTGGATGTGCTACACAGACACATGTGGAGGAGACTATTTATATTCTGTTTGAAATAGATGAAGTATGAGTTAATTGTTTCAGAGCCTTGTATTGTTCAGATTTTGAGCTTTAAGTGAAGTGTTATATCTGTAAACATAAAGCCCACATCTGCAAAATGTAGAACATATGAAGCTATTTTCACAAGTTTACTGTTCAGTAATTTTTACAAACCAGCTTCACCAGCCAGTTCCAAAGAAAGGTTAAGTTCAAAGAATTTGAAAATATTTTGAAACGTTTACTCCCAAAACTATTATGTGCCATGTAACTTTTATTTAGATTTGCATAAAGGGAATTCACATGCTTAAATGTTCTACCATTCACTGTGCAAAAGACAAAATATAGATGTGCCTGGCTCAGTTGATAGCACTCTCAACTCTGAGTCAGAAGGCTGTGACTTCAAGACCCATGTCAGGAAATTGAACTCACAGTCAAGGCAGATGCTGTCCTTCATATTAGACGTTAAACTGAGATCCTGTCTGCCTGTTCAGGTGAACATTCAAAATGGTCGTAAAAAAGAAAGGTTTTCAGGCAGGATTTGATAAAGGGGAGAGAGGGGGCAAGCGGAGGGATTGAGGGAGAGCGTTCCAGAGTTTTGGTGCATAGTGGCTGAAAGCGTGACCTCCGATGCTGAGGCCGAGGCTGCAAGGATTGAGCAGGAGGCTGGTGCTAGTCGAGTGGAGGTGCCGGATGAGGACTGGGGTGTGAGGAGGTCGGAGAGGTAGGGAGGTGCCAGAGAGTGAAGGGATTTGAACACGAGTGTGAGGATCTTCAAGTCGATCCATTTGGTGATGGGGAGCCAGTGGAGCCGGGCCAGAACTGATGAGATGTGGGTACGGAGTTTGGTCCGGGTCAGTATGCAGGCGGCAGAGTTCTGAATGAGCTGGATCTTTTGAACAGTGGAGCTGGGGAGATCGACGAGGTGTGCGTTTGAATAATCCAGGCGGGAGGTGGCACAAGGGTTTTGTCTGAATTTGGGGTAAGGTACGATCGGAGGTGGGCAATGTGGCGGAGGTGGAAGAAGGCGGTCCGGGTCAGGGACTGGTTGAGGGAGAGGAAGGATAGTTGGGGGTCCAATTCGATGCCTAGATTGCGAACTGGTTCAGTGAGTCTGAGGGAGAGCCCAGGGAGGTTGAAGAGTTCAGATCAAGGAGTATGGCTTCCATCTTGTCCACATTCAGCTGCAACAAGTTTGCACTCATCCAGGCCCTGATGTCAGCCAGACAAACTGATAGAACATTGGTGGACCTGGAGTTGGTACTGGAGGAGGCAAAGTAGATTTGTGCCTAATGGAAATGCAAGGATTATTATTAAATCAATAATAGTCAGAAATATTCTATTTATCTTCGAGATAAAGATAATCTTTTGTGCATAGACTTTGATTTGCTCTTTGCTATTTTCTAAGCAATTTTCCCAAAAATGTGCGGTGCAAGGTCTACTGCAAACTGGAGCTGGGATGAACCATTTTCCTGTAAATTGACAATCGGCAGTGGCATATAGTTTTGAAGCTAATGGCTAACCATGTGGAAATTTCACAAGAATGCCTTGTAAAATTGCGTTACTGAAGATTTATTTCTTCTGCGATCACNAAAAAAAGTGCAGCTAAAAAGTTTGAAAAATATTGCCCGATAGAGAAAAAAGTTGCAATTGGCTTTGTGGTTCTGCAAGAGGCCTGGAAATAGAATTATAGTTAACCTGTGCATGTATAATTATTTTATATCCTTGGCGTCGTCACTGATGGCACACTGAGGTTGAGTACTCAATGTGCACCATATGATGGACTATATGCCCAAGGCCCAACATTTTACATGTTTTTTTTTATCCTTAAGACCATTATCTTAAAATTTAATAATGTGCAGAAATCCCGCTCGATCTTAAATTTTAAAACAATGGTCTTAAGGCTAAGAAAAACTGTGGAGCAGAAATTTTATCTGGATCTAGATTTCCTCTAGTTAGCATTTCAGAAAGTCCTGAATTTGGCATTTTTAAAAATACAGGTTTCATTTTGAAGTCATTTTTCTGTAAGTACTTTTAAGAACTGCAGAAAAATGATTTTAAAGGTATAAATGAATTTGACAATTTAGCAAATTCCATACGCTCTAAAATAATAATAATTCTTGCATTTTCATATAGAGTCTTATCACATCTTCTAGACTTTCAAAGAGCATTACAGAATATACTGTAAAGTGAATTGATTATATTTTGTGGTCAAACATATATGGAGCAAACCATAGACCTAGCTGGAATTTCTTTCCACAAGTGGTCATTTTTGAGCCTCAATTCAGACGTTGTTACTCTGTAATAATGTTAAAGAACTGATTGTGCTCCCAGCTATTCCAAATAAAAACTGAACACTTTATTTTGTATCACAACCTACGAGTACTGATTAACTTATAGTTGATGCCATTAGATTTGCCATAACCTTGTCGAAGCTATGGACATAACAAGACATTAACAAGGTCATACCTCAAATCTGCTGGTTGTTCCTTAGAAGCATTGACACTACAAGATGCTTAGAGGAAAGACTTAACTCAATAGCATTTGCCTTAGAACACAATTTCCTCCTAATATCTTACTATATCATATGGCATATTATTACATAAAATCTAATTTGGACATCCCTTAGGACTGATCGTCATTTAATAAAGGTAAATGTGGTTGCTCACTCAGCCAGAACAATGCATTCACTACTCAACTGTTGTACCAGCAAAAGAACATAAAAATCTAATTAAAGGAGCTGTTTAAAAAAATAACATGTCCAGTGAAGGATTTTAACTATATTCTCTGTTGCGTTGATTTAATCCTTAGCTTGGCAATCCATTTAATAATAGAGCAGTTGAAATGCGATTTTCTGTTTAAATGGTGAACAGTGATCAGAATTCATCAGTTTTTCTGTCAGTTTTTAACTGTTCTGGTGTTCATTAGAAATAATGGGGTGAAAATTGTGATACGCTAATTAATGTTTAGGTGGGTGTTAAAGATCCAATGGTACTATTCGAAAGACAAGAGAGTTTCTCCCAGTGTTTTGTCCAACAATCCCACAAATAAAAATTGGACATTCACTTCATGGGACATTGCTGTGCACAAAATGTCTGCCACATTCGCCTACAAAATGCACAGCCAGTACACATTACAGTAAAGTCTGTAAAGTGCTTTGAGATGTCCTCCCGAAGTGAAAGGAGCTATTTCCAATGTAAGGATTATTATTATCATCAGTCCTAATTATCACATCGCTGGTAAATGTGGTCGAGATGGTCGATAACTCAAGACTACCTCTTGCCCACCCCCACAAATCTATAACAATGGTTGTCCCCAAGCTGATCTTGATGACTAATGCACTTTGTGTGCAACTATTCAAATGCTAATTCCCCAGATACCTGTTTAGCTTAACAAAGAAAATCACACTTAACAGTGTGGACTGTTGCTTTGATTTAATCCTTAGTTTGGCAATCCATTGGATTGGATTCTTAAAGATTTGCCTCCACTATTGAAGTTCTACATCCTGACCAGGGTCTTATATTGCAACTTCACAGCCCAACAATGCAATATATTGTTAAAAGCAGACCTGGGGTGTACTCTACTTTGGAATCAGCTGCCTCGCTAAACAAATCCAAGACTTCAGTTTGGAGCATTTTCAGACATCCTTGGAAACTACCCTTACACAGATTTCAGAGGGATATATTTGAAATACCAGAAACGTATTTATTTTTGGTAGTAGCACTCAGACTATTCCTTGCTGGTCAAAACCTCTTTATTTTACAGCCTTCTTCACTGATATTTTTTTCAAACTATGCTGTCTGTGGCCATTTGCAACATTTCAAGGTGACATGCTCTGACAGATAGGATAAGTCACCTCAAAAACAATGGTAATTGATGCAGTTTGCATTTACACCCATCACTTTCATTTGTTTCAGCGCACTATTAGTAAAGCATAGGTAGTGGTGGATAAATCACTCAAATAAACATTATTATGATGACAGTATTATGTATGGTTTTGTTCCAATTACTATCTTGGGCATAAACATTCACTATCCATCATTGTTGCCTTCTGGCAGGTTGGCAGTAATTCTATGGCATGCTGCCATTGCCATATAGATAAACAGACCTCAAAGTATTCATAGAAGTTATTTATGGCTATATTGTAATCTCCTACTTGTAGAATGGAATATATCTGAACGTAAGCTTTTAAATCACTGAAAAAGGTACATCCGTGGCACTGTCATTCGGACCCAACAACTACAAAGTTTGCCGTTTCAGTTCTGTGCTGCTCTGCTGCCGAGGGGGTTACAAAAAGGAGTTAGAGAGGTGCCCCTTAAGGGCATGAAATGGCATGGAAAATGAATTTAGTCATTGCTGACTGATCAATGATTCTGATTGCTCAGGCAGAGGGTGTGAAACGCACTAATAGCAGAGAAGGTGATGATCACCTTCAACAGCATTGGTAAGTCATAATTGATGCCAGCCTGACACTCCAGATCATTTTAGCTCCACACGCAGATCATAAAGCATTTGCTTATTGAATTTAATTTTCCAAAACAGTGCATGTCAGAGTAATCTAGAAATACTAAAGTGACATCTGTAAATCCTGAGGGATGTCTATTTGTACAGCAGATGAAGTGATAAGGCACTGAATCAAACGCAAAGGTTATTACACATTCCTAAAGGTGGTGTTTACTGGGTCTAAATTACACCAAAATGCTTGTAGAATAAAGTTCTAATTTGGGATATACGTACACAGAGTGGTGCAAATGTACTTGAGATATTAGAATCAAGGATTTTTAAAGAAAAGCAAGAAATCATTTAACATATCGAAACTAACCTGTGTCATTAAGCTAGTTACTAAATCCCATTTTAGTTTCTGACAATACGCAAGTGTTTGCTGTCTATTTGTTTCAAGAATGTTAACTCAGATCATGTTCGGTTTAGTAATCCAATTGAATTTCTGTGTGGATAATATCCCATGGAAAGCTATCTTATTGTGAGTGCTTCAAAATAGTTTACGTGAATACTCGCTCCTGTGATCTTCAATAAAACTTTCTTGTGTTGCTTGAAACTTTGTTATATCTTCATCCTAGGAATCTGGCGTGGGTTTCAGTTGTGGAGTTGGATGACATGACATTTAATATGCTGGATCACACATTACAATGAAGTAAGGAGTGAGAGATGTCAGGTCTGAGATGGCCAAGAATTGCAGATGGCCACAAGACATCATAAAAGGGCGGTTTCACTCAATTGAACTGATTTATCAGCAAGACTGCCTTAGTCACTTCTCTTCCCATTGCTGGAGCTCAAGAGATAGTTTAGTGGTTCAATTACATGCTGAGCAGACTCTCTGAATTCACGTACTGATTGACTCTCACAGCTGCAACATTCTGTGTGCTCCATTTCATAAAGTACAATCTACACAGTATCCAGTGGACAAACATGGCCTGCACTGCAGCTCTTGTTGGTAGCATAATGACACTGCAACTTTACCCTTTATTTGTGCGAATGTGCTTAGTGGAGTGTCACAGTGTTTAAGCTCTTTGAAAACATTATTGTGATTTTGCAGTGTTCTGCTAAGACACAAGTGAGCAACACTGCTATTGCAGTTTAAGCCATTCTAGGTCTCTATAATATCTCTCAGGACTTTATTCTCAATGAGTCAATGATGTTCATCTCATCACATAATAATTATCGTAGCAAAAGATTAAATCGTCTATTTATCTGTATTAATAAAACAAAAATGTCTGTCTGCACTTCAAGAAGGATCTCAATAACCGATTGATGTAGATACATGATTTATACCTTATCCGAAAGGTCTTGCAACTGGGAGTAACATGGGCATATTTGTTTTGGGATATCTCATTTCATTTATGATTTATTTTCAGTTTTGCATTTTTCCTGCAGTTACACCTGGTGGTGCTGTGGCATCGTGCATAACAGACCACCTACATATGTATGCACATACTGCAGTTACATCTGGTGGCCACACCGGCTGACCATGGTGCTGTGACATCGTGCGTCACAGAGCACGCACATAGACAAGCGGCAGGAACAAAATAAAGAACATAGACAAAGCTAAGCCACGGCAACAACAACAAAATTAAATTTTTAAAGCGCCGAGTCATCCCAAAGGGAGTCCTCCCACAGGAGTCCTCCCAGATGAGTATAAATAAAGATGAAATGTCTGCCTTTGTGTCTGTCTGTGTGTGAATCTATATTCCATATTGGATCCTTTGGTTGCAAGCGTAACTGCAACGGATATAGCTTGTTAATAATAAATGACCAAATGTGTATTTTTATGGAGTTTCTGCTGCAAACATTATAAATGTCTATTAAAAATGCAACGATTGATGCAATATGCATGTTTTTCAGTCTATGATCTGGAATTTTTCTGCTAGTGTTGATTAAAACAAACATGAAAGCTGTCGAGTTTTAAAAATCAATTGAAGAGCAGATTTATTCAGTTCCACTGACTGCTTGGGTTGTTCTTATGTTAAAAAAAAGTCAAGCCTTTCCATTTATGGTGACTGACCCAGTAGATCTGGACTGCACATCAAAGGCTATGATTTCCTTGATGCCTTTGTAGTTCCATTCTGTACCAATACAATGAGCCTCCAATCACTCTGGTTCAAGATATATTGTCGAAATAGTGATGTTTGAGTCAATTTAAACTTCTTGGAGCGTTTAAAAAGCAGCCTATTCGTTGTTTAACATGTGAAAACTCAACCAAAATAATATTCCACTTCACCCTTGGAAGGGTGAATAGATCAGGAGAACTTTTCTCACCTTGTTGATTGTCAACATATGTTCTCACCTTGTCAGACAAGTGAGTCTCATTCTCCTCCCGAACAAACAGACTGGACCTTGAGTTAAAGTCGCATCTGAAAGACAGCACTTCTAACAATGCAACACACCCAGCACTGCATTGGAGTGTCAGTTTTATACATTTGACTAAAATTAACCCGGTCTGTACACTTGAACTCAACTTTCTATTAAGCACAGACTTAAATGTAACTTGACAACTGATCTGCCCTGCACACATCAATGGATAGTCTGACACAAAAACATTCTCAGTAATTTAATCTTTGGAGATCTTAAAAGTTTGAAGTTTTCTGCTCACGGCATTGTATACTGAGTGGACATGCACCTTTTCCATTGAACAGGTATGTTTCAGCACAGCAGGCTTTCATTGAATGCCATGAAGTTGAATTGTAAAACGTTCCATTGACTAATTGATATTTAATAGCATAATGATCTGTTTGCAATTAGACATTCCCATAAGCAGAGCATCATGTTGCTGGGTGTCACAGAAGCAAATAAACTGATTTTCAGCTAGGTGTGAAACAAAGAGGTTAAAAACATCCTCAGTAAATAACACAGTTTTTGTCTGCATTTCAGTACAGATGCAACTTACATGTATCATTTCTACTGTGCCTCTCATTAAATTCAAAAATAATTAACTAGCAGAATTGTTGTGCATACTATCCATATCAACGTAGTGATAGCTCAACCATCTCACCACCATAGTCCCAATAATAGAACCACAGAAGAAGGCCATTCGACCCATCATGCTTCATTTGAAAGAACTATTCATTCAGGCCCTTTATCTGCCTTCTCTGAAAACCCATGCATTTTTTTTAGATATTTATCTAGTTCCCTCTTGAAAGCTAATATGGATTCTGCCTCGAGCACCACACCCGGCAGGGCATTCCACATCATAGCAAATCTATGCGTAAAAATAATCCTCCTAATCTCCTCTTATGTTTCCTTAATGGTGCAATGTGTACATTGGGTGGAATTGGACCCATTTTTGATCCGTGTTGATTGTTTCCATCATCCTAATTCTTCATCCTCCTGACTTTCAGACCAGAGCTCAGCACCGCAAGCTCCTGACCTTGACCCATAGAGTGGAGTCTCCACTGGTACAAGTAAACCTTACCCTTGATTCCAATTGACATGTTCTTTGCATTTCTGTCGGGAATATTTTAGCTATATTTTGTTTTAGCAATATAAGATAGCTCGGAGCAGATCTACAAGATAGATAGATTAGGAGGAACATCTTTATGCAGAGGGTGAGAATGTGGATGTCACTGCCAGAAGCTGTGGTTAAAACACAGAAACATAGAAATCTACAGCACAGAAAGAGGCTATTCTGTCTGTTGAGTCTGCACCGCACCACAGAACAAAATCAATTCCATCCCACTACCCAGTTTTGTCCCCATACCTCTTCTAGAGCCTCTATTTCCATATAGCTATCTACTTCCCTCTTGAAAGATAATATGAACTCCATCTCCAATACCTTACTCTACAGGGCACTTTACACCCCTAACTACTCTCTGGGTGAAAAGTTTCTGAAGCAAAAACATCACGTATTTGAGAGGAAACTTGATGCAGCATGAATGAGCAGAGAATAGCAGAGATTAGAGGGGTAGGTGCTCTTGTATCATTCTATATAAATCTATGTAATTTCCCTTTGTTGCCATGCAATTACAATACTGATTTAGATTCAACTAATTCCTTCTGAGATTTAGATGGATCAACACCAACCTTGAAAAAGAGCATGGATAGTATGCAAAACAAGTTGCAGGAGAGAAGTGAATTCCTTGAGACCACCAAAGGAAGGTCTGACTCTGAGTTGCCCAGCACTTTTACGCACTCACACTTTCTAGCAGGAATTATTGGATAGAAATCAGGGGTAGGAATAGCACATTGCTTTTTAAGAAATCTGTTAAGAAATATTACAAATCAAATTCTTTGCATACTGATACACAGACCAGCAACACTGGCCGGTATGTAGTGGAATATTGATTGATCCTGGGAAATTGTTTGCTTTACACATTTTGGTAAACGGAGCAGGTAAGTACCTCTGGACTCAATAACAGTGTTGCTGATGGCTAAAGACTACTCACATTGTGTTCCATTTAAAAAAAGCAAGATCTGCCCTGGGAAGGGATAAAGATTTACTATCCGGAGTGCAGAATTCACATGCGTAGCTATAGTTATTGTAGTTAATAAAATTAGATGAATGTCTTGAAGCTGTGCTTTGTGAAGTATTTTAAAGTGTTCACTAGGGCAAACTTGCAGGCAGCTAGATAAATGCACATCTGTCTCTCAGCTGTACAGCTGCCCTGTGCTTTACAATTATAAACAGCTTTTTTTTGGCGTTGTTAATAAGTATTCTTTCCTCAAAGCTTTCTTGCAGCTCTATAGCTATTTCTGACTGTTTTAAATATATATTTGTTTTTGGTGCCAATAACTAACCAGATCCAGATGTTAATGGAACATTTGCAACCATACGTTAGAGTAAATCCACAAAATCCTCATAAAACCATGATCAACATCGTCCTCTGAGGTTATAATTCTGCATTTATTTAATGCATTTCATATATAAAATCAATTTATCCCTTTCAATTCCAGTGTATTATTGTTATCCAGGTCACTCTGACTTGCTCCCTCCCTCCCTCCCCTCTTTCAATGTATGCCTCAAGATTCACCTTTTTTATTGCGCTTTTGGTCATCTCTCTCCTCCTCATCCCGTTCGGCTACCATCTTCAGCTCCGGTGCCCGCCAGAATTGTCAAGCACTTTGGGATGACCTCCCAATGTGAGAGGTTCTATATAAGAGTAAATTATATGATATGTGTGAATATTGAGCATCTGTTGCAGTTATTCTTATATAGACTTTTGGATTCCAACACTCCTAACGTAATGAGCCATTTTGTTATGGAATACCTGGCAAAAATTGCCTGTCAATCCTATTTAATTCCACAGAGCTCTGTGTGCAAAACTGTGGGTTGTATTCGGTGAAATCCCACTGGAAAAGCGACTTATAATTTGTGCACATTTTAAATGACAGTTATTACTTTCAAGGAGAGTTCTTTCACAAATGGGCTCCCAGACACTGAAATTGCTATTATAGCAATTTCGCAGCAAACCTAAGTCATAATTCAATCGTGTCACCCTTACCATCGCAAGTGCCGCATTTATAAGAAAATTTAAATGAAAAATCCCAGAGCTCACACTGCACCATTTTGAGCACAGGACTATTTTGTCTGACCTCATCATACCCAAGGCTTATAGAGCAGCCTGCTTCAGCCATCATAGAGTACAGTATCTCTGGCGTTCACTGTAAAGAGACAGGTAGAAAATAACTAAATGTTCAGCTTTCAGGAAATGTCTCTGAGGATCTACAATGAACATTTGTGTGATAATTTCTAGCAGGATACTTTAATTAAGTAATCTGAGTATATCATGCATGTCACTCCAATTTTGAACTCACACAGTTCAAGCTAATACTCCAGTACACCAACAACAACAAAATTACATTTGTACGGAGCCTTTCACGTTGGGAGGACATCACAAGGCGCTGGACCATCAGTGTTTCAAGCTGGGGGTTGGAAAGGTGGAGGGCAGGGGGTAAGGAGAGTGATTGAAGGACGGTTGAAGAGGAGGATCTTGAGAAGGGTCTTGAAGTAGACAAGAGAGGGTGGGGGCAAGGCAGAGGGACTGCGGAATGTAGTTCCAGAGGGGGCAGAGTGGCTGATGGCCTGTCCACCAATGGTGGAGCGGGTGAGGTGGGGGAACGTGAAGCAGGCTGGAGCCCACTGAGCGGAGAGTGCAGGCAGGTTGATAGGGGATTAGCAGGTCACAGAGATAGGGGGGAGCAAGGCCATAGAGGGCTTTGAAGGTGAGGACCAGGATCTTGAACTGTATCCTCTGTGTGATGGGAATCCAGTGGAGTCGGGCGAGGATGGGATTGATAGGGTCATGGAGCCTGGTGCAGGGGATGACATGGGGTGCAAAGTTCTGGGTGATGTGCAGCCTATGGAGGGAGGAGTTGGGGAGGATGACAAGCATGGAGTTTGCGTAGTTGAGCCTGGATCCTATGAGGGTCTCGGCGGCCTGCGGTGTGAGACAGTGGCGCAGTCGAGCAATGCTGGGGAGATGGGGGAAGGCAGAGCGGGTCATGGCATGGGTGTGGGATATGAAGGACTGTTGAGGGTCGAACAAGAAGTCGAGGTTCTGTATTGGCTCTGTGAGATGTGGAGTGCGTACATGGAGGGAGATGCTGTCAGTGTCCGAGATATGGAGGCACTGACTGGAGCCAAGCAGGAGGGCCTCAGTCTCACTGACATTCAACTGCAGGAAGATAGCTCTCATCCAGGACTTGATATCCAGCAGGCAGTCTGTGCGGACAGCAGTGGTCCTGGAATTGAGGGTGGAGGCAGAGGTAGAGTTGAGTGTCATCCACATACATGTGGAAGTTAACCCCATGTCTGTGGATGATGTAGCCAAGAGGGACCATGTAGATATTGAAAAAGAGAGGGCCAAGGACAGAGCCTTAGAGACAACACATGTGATGGTACGGGGGCTGGAGGAGAAGCCATTAGTGGCAACATAGTGGAGACAGTGGGACAGGTAGGATTTGCACCAGGCAAGGGCAGGTCCATGAAGGTTGAGCTGAGAGGAGAAGCGGTGTAGGAGAATAGAATGGTAGACAGTGTCGAAGGCAGCAGAGAGGTCGAGGAGGACAATGAGGTAGAGAGAGCCCTGGTCGCAGATATTCAGAATGTTGTTAGTGACTTTGCTGTGGGCAGTATGGAAACCTGGTTGGAGGAGTTCAGAGAGGGAATAGTGGGAGAGGAAAGAATGATGCTGGCATGCATTGATTCATTCCAGGGCCTTGGAGAAGAATGGAGTGTTGGAGGTGCGGTGATAGCTGGAGAGTAGGGATGGGTCCAGGGAATGTTTGTCGAGGATGGGGGTGTTGACAGCTGTTTTTGGGAAGTAAGACCAGTGCCAATGGACAAGGAGAGGTTGATGATGCAGGAGTGCTGCATTGTCAGTGTTACCAGCCTTTGGATAAGACATTAAGCAAGTTTTGTCCTGCTCAGGCAAACGGTAAAAAATTCCATTGGCACTACTTGAAAAGAGAAGGGAGTTTCTCCTGGCGTTCTGGACAAACATCATCGAGGTAAAAATGGGTTATGCACTTCATGTCCATGGGACAATACTGTTGGCAGACTGGTTGCCAAGTTTGTCTTCCAAATACAGTCACTACACTTCACTGTAAAATTCTGTAATGTGATTTGAGATGCCCTCCTGATGTGAAAATCACAGTATCAAATTGAATGATTATTTATTTAATTAATTAATGGAAATATGGTGTCTAATCAGTGATCATTTTTAACAGGATTCCCTATGTAAGGTATCACAGTGGGAATTTTTGGTAACCAGAAGTATATCATGCATGCCATTCCATTCCCAAAACCTCTGACAAACAAACAGGCCATGCTCACCTGTAACAAAGCCTGGATAACACAAACCACTACGATGTGCCATTGTGATCAACCATTGCTAAAAGGACACAGATGTAGTGCAAAGCTTCAGAGATCAATAAAAAGGATTTTAAAAAAATCAAATGACATCTCTATGAAATTCCTTTAGTGGAGCAAATTTAGTGATAAGGCATTCTAATAATAGTTACAATATTGCAATAAAATATTGATATAGCGCCTATCATATAAAATAAATATCCCAAAACACTTCACAAAATATAAGAAATGAAATTGAATGTTGCTATATAGCCAAATTCATATTTATTGTAATAATATGAGTTCTAGCAAGTCATGCATCTGGAAACGTAACCTAAGCTCATTAAAATAAGGGTTGTTTGTTCTTAGAAATAGAATACTTTCACACTTGTTGTTAACATCAACCAACACAATGACATTTCCTCTACTGCATATCTGATCTCTCTTAGTGAGATTGTCTATTTAGTAATCATTTGTGCAGAAGGTCAATGTCTACTACAAGCTGGGTTCAGGCAAAACACATTCATTTCATTAAGACTCTTACAATAAGTAGTAAGAATACTATTGTACTATTAGTCTTGCCTGGGTTAACCCCAAAACCCAAAGGTGAAACATTATTCTCAAAATCCTCAAGAGGGCTACTTCCCTCCAGCTCCAGCCTGCTTCACATCTCCCGCCTCACCTGCTCCACCAATGGTGGACAGGCCTTCAGCCACTCTGCACCACCCGCTGAAACTTCATCCTGCAGTCCCTCCGCCTTGCTCCCTTCCTTGCCTCCTTCAAGGCCCACCTCAAGACCCTCCTCTTTGACCATACCTTCGGTCACTCTCCTTTCCCCCCTCTGCCCTCCACCGTCCCCAATCCCGATCCCTAACTTGGGTCCGAAACACTGATTGTCCAGCGCCTTGGGACGTCCTCCCGATGTGAAAGGCGTTCTACAAATATAATTTTTGTTGTTGTTCCCAAAACAACGTGTTAAAGTATCTGCCACGAATATAAATACTCCCAATTAATCTAAAAGTTACATGGCTATCTCTATTATTCCAAATAGAATGAAAATCATCCTTTAGAGCAAATGGCAAGACAGCAATAAAAACAACTTGCATTTATATAGCGTCTTTCACCTGGAGCAGCATCTCAGAGCACTTAGACCTCATTACTGTGAAGTTACAATTGGCCTATTGCAGATGCATTCCTTTTTCATTGTCTCTTCTCCCTACTCCACCTCCACTGTTCTTTGCTCTCCCGCCAATGGTGGGGCGGGTGGGTCGGGGGACGTGGAGCAGGTCAGAGCTGGCTGAGCGGAGGGAGTGGGCGGGTTGGTAAGGGGCTAGGAGGTCGCAGAGGTAGTTTGGGGTGAGGCCATGGAGGGCTTTGTAGGTGAGGACCAGGATCTTGAACTGAATCCTCTGAAAGATAGGGAGCCAATGGAGTCGAATGAGAATGGGGGAGATGAGGTCACGGAGTTTGGTGTGGGAGAGGACATGGACTGCAGAGTTCTGGATTATCTGCAGCCTGTAGAGGGAGGAGTTGGGAAGGCCGACAAGCAGGGAGTTTTCTTAGTTGAGCCTGGAGGTGATGAAGGCATGAACAAGAGTTTCAGTGGCCTGAGGGGTGAGGTAGTGACGGAGTTGGGTGATGTTCGGTGAGGGAAGGCAGAACGGGTCATGGCTTGCATGTGGGGAAGAAAAGACAGTTGAGGGTCGAACAAGACACCCAGGTTCCTGACTGGTTTGGTGAGTTGTAGTGTGCAATCATGGAGGTTGATGCTGCCAGAGCCTAAGGTGCAGAGGCGCTGGCGCGAGCCAATCAGGAGGGCCTCAGTCTTGTCTCACGTTTCTTTCAAGTCTTACTCAGCTCTACCAGCTCCCTGTTCCCCCAATGGCTCAAATTTAAAATCCTCGTCCTCATGTTCAAACCTTACCTTCCTCTTTGACTTCCTACAACCCTACTGTCGAACTGCTCCTTCTAATCAACTAACACCAGCATGTTCCATGTTCTCCCTCTAGCTCAGGTGCCCATTCAGTTGTGTGATATGCTTTGAGACATCCTCCTTTTGTGAAAGGCATTATACAAATGCAAATTGTTGTTGTTTTAAATCCAATATCTTGGATATCATTTCTATATAAATTCTTTTTCTGGTTATTTGCATATCAATAAAATATAATTTATTTTAAAGTGGATATACTAATAAAATAAAACATGCTTTTATTACCTCATTTTATTCCAATGAAGACTCAGTATAATAAGACATTGAATACTAAATTTGTCCCACTAATGAGCAGTATCTGCTCACAGTTATTCCTGTGAATTCCGGTGAATTGTACAGTCAATGGCTTACCGTTGAGCATCCTCTATCAATACTATGATTGTGGTTCTGCAAGCCAGTGAACAACATCTATTGATACAACAGCACCTGGGAATACTGAGGCTTAGAGACATTCCAATTAAAATGAACAAAATAGAAGGACCAGAGCCCTTCACACTCGGGTAAATGGGGAATATTAGATGTTATTCATTTAATTTTGCATATTTGTAGTCACTATATTACAATTGAAAAGAGAGATTGTAGCTTTTATTTTCACGTCTCCCTTGAAATATGCTTACACATTTCACCTGTTAAAATCTTAACAAACACTATTTCTATCCATTGGGGTCAAAACTCTGGTAACTCTAAATGTATTCCGTTCCTTAATTAGCAGGTCTGCCAATTACTGAAAAGTTAAAGTAATTGTGATTAAAATGCTGTCATTACATTGGGATTGTAGCCTCCAACACCCACCCCCACCCCACCCCCACAGTCACACACACACACAGGACTTTGGCAGAATGGTTTCATCCTCCAGGCCTTTCAGAATTGAATCACGGCTGCTTTTGGATTTTAACTCTCGTGAGGATCAGTAAAGTCTTTAATCAGATGGTCAGCAAAATGGATTTTGAGCTCCTTCACGAGACAGCGGCTTAAATATGAATTGTAAAAGATAAAATTCAAGTCAAGAGCAGTTCTAATGGCTAAGAATAAAAAACGATTTGCTTACAGCTGGAGTCCTGTAGGGTATTGGTTAGAGCTCTTGCCTCGCAAGTGAGCGGATCTGGGTTTGATTCCCGGGTAGGACGAAACCTATGCAAGTTTGCTTACTCCACACACCTCTGTTTACCTTGCAGTAAGTAGGAACCTGGTTGTTCGTTGATTGGCAAACCTCTTTCCAGAGGTAATAATCCCTTCAAAAATAAATGAATAATAATAATAATAATAATTTTGTTACTCAATCCACGACTGTTAGCTGTGCGCAATTAGCTGCTGTGATTTTTTCACAAAATATATAGTCAATCCACTTTGCAGTATACTCTGTAAAAGACTTTGAGACGTCTCGATGATGTGATAAGGCGCTATATCAAATGTAAGGATTATTATTATTATTGAAAACAAAAGATGGTTGTGATTCAATTGAAACCAATTCTGCCAAAGTCAGGAGGGTGTTCACTACCAAACCCGTCATTAGAATGAAGTCATTAGAATAATTATCCCCAATGATCATTATGGAATGGAAACCTTTTAGAAATATCGCAATTTTGACCCCCTTATTTTGAATAAATCAATCAGCAATGTTAAATCATTGAAACCAGACTAGCTCTTTAAAGCTGTGGGTAAAATCAGGATCTAATTCTTCACTGTTCATTACATCTACTATTTATTTTCATTAACACCTCATAAATTATATAATTTTCCTAATATCTACACAATTAATAATTGTTGCAATTCAATTTAGCTGTGGGCTTCTTCACTCCAAAAAATGAATTAGGCTATGTTCTGAATATGATATTAATCTGCTTGCTTTTCTTTAACGACTGTTTTACTCTGTTATTAGATTATGCTTCCTGCTATATTCTGCTTGACCAGTTTCCTTCAGCCTCCCAATGTTGTAAGAACAAATGCACATATTTATTAATTCCCCTTGCTTGTTTTTCATATATTTTACTTCCTTTCTGTAGGGGTTATTTTGTGCTGATTCCAGCTATAGCAAAGCTTTGGTTAAGTGCTTAACAATTAAATGCTGGAATAGGAAAACTAGGTGTGGATATTCTGGAAGGATGAGATCAAGTGGGCTAAAGAGTGTTCTTCATCTGTACCTCTCTTGTGATCTTGTGTTGGGATTTCAGCAGAAGATCTTGCAGTGTGAATGCTCAGTGCCCAGGATTGATGCATGACTCTCATGCTTCTAACTTCTGGTGTAGGCACTGCTTTTATCGGTGATGAGAGGTGATAAGGATAGTTCTGGGAAACAAATAATACACAAATCATCATGTATCAAGAGCTCATAGATGGAGACAGTAGGGAGACAATAATGTCTGCTACCACCATACCCATCATTGGGAATATTATTGTGAGATGCTTCAGATGGCTCAATTCTTCATGGCTGGAGCTCCTGTAAGATTCATTCCATCTCTCAAAGTCTGTGTAGGTATTCTGCATCATGTACTGAACAGAAAACATAAATATAGCACCATATCATGCTGAAGTGTCTCAAAGCACTTTACAAGTAGTTGCTGTCAATTACTGTAGGCAGACACAGCAGATATTTTGTGTCCAGCAAAGTTCCACAAAAAGATGAACAACAGGAAGAGAGCTGGAGCAGAGGGTATGAGGCAATGCAGAGAGTGACTGGAGGAGAGCCAGAGTGGAAGATTTGAGACAAGCGTGAGAATGATGGGAAGAAAGCCAGAGCGGGAGGCAAAAGTGCCACACATTCACCTAATGCACACAACAAATCCCCCGGTCAACAATCCTCCAGATACATACCAACATTCACTTCATGGCTTCTTTATGGGATATTGTTGCTTGCTGCGTTATTTTCCTACAAATGCACAGTATCTGCATAACATTCTGTGAAGTTCTCTCAATGATGTGATAAGGTGGGTTATTAAATGGAAGGATTATTATTATTATAAACAGAAAGTTGCAAGTAATTGGCCCAACATAACCTGTGAAAGTATCTCAAGAGTTAATAGAGCTCTAAATGAATTTTCTTTACCTTCCTCTATTGCACTTAAAACCCCCTCCCTGATTTGATTTGGACTATTATTGTTTATGCTGTAACTCATTAATATTACTCATACCTGATTCTAGGGACAATTCAATTTATTCATAGCTATCAGTCATGTAGTGTTTGCATGAAACACAAAATTACACCTTCTACTATTATCACTACAAAATTGGTGATGATAGATTATTTTTCTTTTTTTCTTTGAATAATCATTTATCTTTTGAAATGAAAACAACTCCAAACTTTTTGTTTTCATAGGCACAGTTTAATAATGCTGCATTACCACAATAATCTATCTCCTTATTTGTCTGTCAGTCAATCTCGCTCTACAATAATTCATTCAATCCAAAGTACCATTTACCCTACCTGCAATACACTGGCAATAATACAATTAATATTAATGAACAGACAAAACAAAAACAATAAAAGGAGAAAAAAGGTGCACATTGTAACACCAGCACTTTTGCATTAGACCTTATTAAACTTTAAAATTAAACATTACACTGTGAGGATTTCTTTTTCTGAATGGTTAAACCTAAAATGCTGCAGGTGGATATTAAAGATACCTCTAGTGCTAATTAAAAAGGGAAAGAAGTTTCTTCCAGTGTCCTGGTGAACAAACCTCCAGATATAATTGGTCATTTACCTCATAGCTATTTGTGGAACCAGACTGCATGCAAAATAGCTGCAGTGTTTTCTACTAATTTATTCACTAGACTTGATAGTAATTATCTGTCTATCACTTTGAGATCGTTTGACTTGATAAGACACTATAAAGCTGTATTTAATTTGAGTTTATTACGTAATAAATCACAGCAAAATTGCAAGTACATATATATTTATTGCTGATAATAGATACGATAAAATCCTTTATTGTGAACGACTTATGCATATTGAAACTTTATTCTAACTATTACGATTGTGTAGGCTGTAAAACAGGCATAGTGTTTTATTATAGTCAAGTTAAACAGATAAAGTACAGCATATATGAGAGTTATGAAAATCATAATTATTATAACTTCGATATGCAAATAGAAATCAATAGTTAGTAGTCCCATTGTTATTCAAAAGTATCCTCAATATACACAGTCACTACACTCTACATTAAATCCTGTGAAATGCTTTGAGATGTATTGACAATGTGATGAAGCTCTAATATTAAATATAAAGATTATTATTGTTATTTTTAATATCCTTATGTTGTAGTGGAAGCAGTCAAATTTATTGGTGACTCTAATCTATATTACACTGTGGAGTTGCATTACCCACCAGGCTGCTGCCATACCGACATTGGATTTCTGTAACCTGATCATATATTCATATCACACACACCCCCTGAAGCCCCCTATGTGTTATGCGCTGAAGTGATAACTACTGTCGGTTTCTAAAGACTATAGCTCGTACTTTGTGCGACATTGCAGTAGCAGAGGCAGTTGGCCTGCTTGCCCAAGCAAGGCAAAGTAAACTACCTTTATCACTAAGCTGCTGCACCGCAGTGCATATCCTTGAATATCAAGCAGTCATTCATGATTGTCAGTGGTACCTGAGCATCAATCCACCATCCACAGCATCAAAGTAATGCACAGGAACATACACTCTTTCGATGGATCATTACTCTGGAAATTTTGTAGCTGATTCACAGATTTAGAGGAAATTAAATGGAAGAGTGGACTTTGACTTAACAGTGGCCAAAATTTCTTTTTCCCTTCATTCTTATGATCTCAAAATTATGGCTGAGCAGTCTCAGAAATCTCATTCATCTCTTGAAGCAAATGTTATAGCTGTAACCCTTTTCCACCTCTGAGCTCCTGAAATAACTTATCACTGCCTCAATGGCTCATGTCATGAAAATAAACACAACAGGCCAGCCTCAATGGTGTAGTGGATAGAGTTACAGCTTATGGCTTATGGACCAAGAGTTCCCTTGTTCAAATCCCATTTGGTGCTGAGTTTCCTTGTCTTACCCTGGGAGGGCTTATTTGCTTCCAGATTGCCCAGGACTAGGAAGAGGAAAAAGAGCATGTTCCTGGTTTCTCTTCCTGTTCCTGGTTCCTCCTGGTTGTGTGCCTGTGTGAAAGCTGGGTGGAGAGAAGTAAGGGTTAGCTGTGAAGCCCTCTAGAATCAATTGCCTGTTGACACTCACAGAAAGAGTGAACATTGGCCATTTGAGCAGGGTGCTTGAGGGCAAACAGCACTTGTGGAACTGAACCACAACAAGAAGAGGCCAGACCAGGAGTAAAGAGACGTATACCAGCGGAGAGAATATTAGAAAAATAATTGAACACCAAATTTTTTTTAAAAAGAGAAATGAGCATGAAATCTTGAAGGGTCTTGCAAATTAGCTGATTGATTCTGTTACTGAGCGAATATATCATCCTTTTGACAACATACAGATTTATGCATCCTTTCGTATCACCAAGGCCAATTCTCTGATTAAACATGGACTCTACTTTTGTATTTTTTAATTATTTTTCACTCGCTAGCTTGTTGCTATCTATCAAAGGTTGCAACAGAACTAAAAGGTGCCTTTGTCTCACCTTGTTCTCTCAGCCATGTTTCTCTTTCTACATTACCTGTGTAATCCGTGGAGACCTGTAGCTCAGTGGTTAGAGCACTCGCTTTGCAAGTTATTATTAAATTCACATTCAGTTTATGAAAGCTGCCCTGAATTCTGTCTCCTAACTTCTCGGTTGGTAGCACTACGTTAGCAGCAGTAACAAGGGCCACATTTTCTGAGACCTTGGGAAATCCATGCTTTAATGATAAATTATTTATTTTCTGATGGGGAGCCTGAACAGAACTCCACACCACTTCCATATCTTCCAAAATGATTGGAAGGATTCTACAGCACTTTTGTTAACACTTTTGCCAGTGCATCCCTTTATTAGGTGTCAGCCTGGCTCAGTTGGTAGCATTATCATCTCTGGGTCAGAAGATTACTGGCACACCTCAGGGCCTTGTGCTCACAGTCCAGGCTGATACTTTATTACAGTCCTGAGGAATGCTGCAGTGTCAGTGGCGCATAGTTCAGATGAGACCTTAAATCTAGATCTCATCTGCCTATTTGAGTTGAGTATTATGCTATCTATCAAAGTTTGCAACAGAACCACAAAGGTGCCTTTGCCTCACCTTGCCTTAAAGTGCAGGGAGTTTCTCCCTGTGTCCTGAACCACAATTTCCCAGATAAATAAGTCATTTGCTTTGTGGCCCATTGTGGAACATTGTTAGTGCAAAATTCCTGCAAAGTTTTCCTAGAACTACACAGTCACTTCACTTTACAGTTATGACCTGTGCAGTGCTTTGAAACATTTTGACATTATATCAATTGTAACAATTATTATTATAACATGCACAATTTTAACAGTGGCAACACTTCTCTTCAGAATTCTGCAGAACACAAACTAAACATGCTCCAATAACCCAATTTAACATCTTGCTGCAGGTTACAACAAACCATTGCAGCAACATAAATGAATAATCAAATCAGTTGAAAAAACATATTTGGAGATAAACTGGTTCATAATGTGGCAGAGAGATTTTATGTTCAAATGAGCTGTTCTGTAATCCTACATGGTACAGAGGAAGCTGCCTGTGGGTTCACTGGTGTATCTCAGCCATTTTTTAATCTGTACTTTGACAATTTAAAACCACTGGATAGAAACACCCTGGGAGCAATTATTTTGCATAAAATTATGAGCAAATGGAGCGGAACATTCTGCAGGAACAGTTTTTAAGAAAAATGGAAAATGTTTATTAAAAAAAGGTAATTATACTCTTTTTTCCTATTGGTTTGTGCCTCTTTTGCCATATAACATTTGGCAGGATTTTTCCACTTTAAACAAAGTATCTCTATCAACCTGGGTCACCATCCCAGTTTGAAACCATGTAACAGAGAAAAAAGAATAATTATACATCAATTTTTTTTGAACATTATGATTGCCTCCCAGCAATTATAAAGAGTGGTACATGATTGTGGTTGATTGAGGTTGCCCTTTAAAAGGGGCATTGAAAGTAGATGAATAGTTTTTGTGGTGCAGTTGAAAAATATGTATGTTCTCAGTCTGGTTTCGTTTGGCAGCATTCTCGTCTCCGTGTCAGAGATAGGGTTCAAAACCTAGGTAGATAAGTTTTCAAAACCTGCTTGATGGGGATGAAAACCCATATCAGGGATTTGAGGTTATAAGCTGCCACTTTGAGGTTATAGTTCTTGGGGAGCACTGCATTGTCTGAATGCCATCCTTTGGATGAAATGTTAAACCAAGGTCCAGTCTGCCTGTTCAACTGGACGTTAAAGATCCTATGACTGATTCAAAAAAAAGAAGGGAGTTTTTCCTGGTGTCCTGGTCAACAATCGCCAGATAAGATTAGTAATTTCACCTCATGGCTGTTTGTGGGACATTGTTATGGGCAAATTGGCTGTCGCATTCGTCTACAAAATACAGTCATTACACTTTACAGAGAATCCCGTAAAGTGCTTTGAGACATTCCCCTGCATGAAATGTGCGGTATCAAATGCAAAGATCATTATTGTCATTCTTGGAAGATCCAGATGAGTTGATATTAGGGCACAATCCATTGGGCAGAAATTGGCCCCAATTAGCCTCACCAACTTTTCCAGAGTGCTTTTAACACATGATAGTCTGCAAATAAATCCCCTGATATCCAGTTTAAGGATACTGCACTAAGACCATGTATTAATTCTGCTAACACATTTATAAAGTTTGCTAATTGATTTAATTTACAAATACATATTTGTTGGATTTCTCTCTGACTTTCATTTAGGTGCAAAGAAGAAGGGACGTTATTATGTTTTTGATTTCTACTCACACTCTTAGCCATACAGGCAGTTCTGTTTTTGTAAGGCGATGAATATAATTCAGTGTGTCTGGCACTCAGCACAGAGCAGCAATGAGTTAAGCTTCAAAGGGAAGCTTTCGATGAGTTTCTGGCACCCGCGGCCATATAAGACTCACATTGTTAATGAAGTGCCCTTTGGTTCACCTTGCCTTATTAAATGGATTCACTGACGAGGAGAATAGTTAATAAACGAATACCATATTCAACCAGTTCACGTAACCCTCGTCCACCAATATGTTGTCTTGTATATACATATACATGATACAGTATGTCAGCATTTATGGATAATCTACAGGAATACGACCATTTTATTAGCATTTGTGAAACTATCAATGACATAAATTTATCAAGAGCATTTTATGGGATGCTCTCAATATTCCTTCAAAGAAAATAGAGGTCATAAAATTAGCATAGCTTGAGAAGCAATAGGTCATGTCTCATCAATCTACTGGAATTCTTTAGACGGTAACTAAATTAGTGGGCAGGGAACCATTGGAGATAAAGGCACATGGAATTAATGGCAAATTAACAATCCTATCTGAAAATTGGTTTGACAATAAAAGGTGATGAAGAATGGATACAGGGGCAGTGACTGGTGAAATGTGTTAGGTCTCTATGTTTATTCTACTGCAGTTTACTCTAATAATGATAATTAAATGTTTGCTAATAACATCAAACTGTGTGGTCATGCGATTAGTGCAGGGAAGCATAACAGCGCTTCAAGGGGATCTGAACAAGTTTAGAGGTTGTGTGTCAATGTAAGGTAAGGCACAGGACAAATGTAGAAAATATTATATATATACACAAATCAAAATAATTCGGGTGTAATTAATGATAAGTCATTAAAAGTAGCCAGTCTGTTATTACCAACAGATTAGTGAAGTCCTAAATATATTTTAAGGATATTTGATTATAAGGGTGCATTATTTTAACTATGTATAGTTAGAAAAAACACATTTAGAGCATACAGAATCTCTGTGATCTTCCCCAGCCTCACTTTTCTGCTTGCCCACTATGCTTGCAAACTCAGGCCTGCTGCATAACCTTTATTCCCTCTGCTTTACCATCACTGGCTGAGCCTTCAGCAACTACGTCCCAACCCTTTGGAACTCGCTCCCTCTCCACTTTGGTCTCACCCTTTCTCTTTCTATCTTTAAATCCCCTCTAAATACCTAAGTCATCGGATATGCCTATGGTCATCTTACCCCTCCTTTCCTGCTTGGCATTCTGCAGTGCTTAATTTCCTTGTGGTTAGTGAGTTTACTCAGATTTGATGGAGTACTGCTGGAAATTAAATAATAATAATAATAATTCTTGGATTTAGAATGCCTTGTAAGTGGAAAGGATGTCCCAAAGCAATTCACAGGTTTCAAGTGGAGTGATGGTGTATTTGTAGGCAAACATAGCAGCCCAATTGCACACAGCAATGTCCCACAAACAGCCATTAAACAAATGACTAATTTTATTTGGAGGATTGTTAACCTCTAAATCCCACATGGGTTACCATTGAGAGCACTGTTTGGCAAGTTCCCTGCTCCTTGTCCAGCTAGGCAACCATCCTATCCATTAGGGCTTTAACTTGTAAGGTTAACAGGAACGAAGTGGGAAAAATCCCTTCCCCCTATACCCTTCCAAGTCCTGCCAACTGGCTGATCTGCCATCAGTAGTGCCTTGGAGTACTACAGACCTACCTGGCTCAGAAACTGAACCATGAAGACCCCACAGAAGATTAACACAGTCGATCATGCCATCTTCTTCCACCGCCTCTCCTCTCTCATTCACTTTAGTGGGACCGCACTTGTTTGATTCGAGTCCTATTTAACCAACTGCCAACAATACATCTCGGCAAATGTTTATTTCTCTCTTGTTTCACAACTTTACCGTAACACAAATACCTCAAAGTGTAGTGAATGTGTTTTTGTGGGGGAACGCGGCAGCCAATTTGTGCAGAGCAATGCCGCACAATAGTTGGTCTTAGCTCAGTCTGAAGTGCTATAATGCATAGTCAGCAATAACAATGGTGGGTGAGTCTTAAATATTTTGGCCTGGCTGCAGGCCGAACAATTGTGCCAAAGGCAAGGTTGGCAGAGTGGTGGAGGAGCCTAGGATTTTCACACCCACATTAGACTTTAATTGTCAGTTGGATATTGTGATGTATCTTATCTGTAAAATAACATCACAAGTTTCACCCAGTAATTACTATTAAATGATATAGTTGATTTTGCATGTGCTTATTACACACTGTCTGTAGGCTTAGCAATTGACAAAGGTAATGATACATGTTTTATATAATCAATGTATTTAAGGGATGTCTTTAATGTTAAGAAAAGGATCAGCATTCTTCTTAACAATCAAAGAGCTCCAGGAGAGTGAACAGAAGTAATCAGTGAAACCCTGTAAAATTAACATGAAATTAGTTGAGATCTTCAGGAAAAGAGCACACTAGATTTAACAAGCATTTCAGTAGAAATAGATTATCACTGAAATCAAGGTAAGGTTTTTTTTTAAAGAATCTGATGGCATAAGAAAAGAAAGATAAAGATGAGAACATTTATAATGTAAACTCTTCAGAATTTGTGTGCCATAATGTGACAAAAAAAAATTACTCAAACGTTGTGCATCAATGTCATTGGTGTAAAAAAATGTAACTTTGATTGTTTTAAAAAAATACTAACTTGTTAAACAGCTTGACTGTCTCCATGAATGTCCAATGTGATATAAATAAGTCAAGTACTCTTTAAGAACTTAAATGAAAATGGCAGCTCTGCTTTTGCCCTTTGTGCACCATCTGTGAAAGTCAACCGACTCCCCCGATGACTTGGTCTGGCTGCTTCCCTTTTTGATGTGTGTGCACCAAAACATGTAAAATATGAAGCAAAACCAGGCGTTAATAAAGCTTAACTATAGGTTCCCTACTTTATGCATCTGCCAGACATGCAACCATAACTATAATGGGACGAGTTAGGACATAATTATGCGAACAAAATGTCAAACATATGTTGTAAATACAGTAATAAATTGCCAGAACGTCGTGTCATGCCTGTAATTACACAGTTCGCCCATAAGTTAAAACATATTACTTAAGCCTTATGCAGATCACTGATAAAGTAATATTTGGAATATTGAGGTCTATCTTAATTAAGTGTGCATTATACTAGTACACTCCAGATAGGTTGATCATGCACCTCCTTGGCTCTTTGTAGGACACTGCTGTGTGTAAACTGGCTGCTGCATTCATTTACAAGTAAACTACACCTATTCATGAATCCTCCAGATAAAAATTGATCTTTCACTTAATGGCTGTTTCTGGCAGTTTGCTGCACGTAAATTAAGTGCTGTGTTTGCCAACAACACACAATCACTACACTTTACGAAAGCGTTTTGAACTGCCTCGTGTTATACCGAATGCCAGGACTACTATTATTAGTATTTATTACTATAACACACTTTGAAACATTTTGATGTAATAGGTGCTATTTCAAATGCAAAGATTACTATTATTATTTCTTATTAATTTTGTTTTTCAGCTAGCAAACCCTGTGATTGAAAACTGGTAAGCGTTCTCAATCAATAAGAACAAAGTCGGTGGCACTCAGAATGTTTGAGCCACCTTGTTGCATTATCCTTCCTGTATATTGATAATTGAAATAATTGCAGAATTGCATTTTAATTTAGTTATTGCATTCTTCCTGTGCTGATCCTACAGGGACCAACTCATTGAATGTGTTCCATGCTTCATGTCAGAACTGAATTTAATCGCAGCGTCTCCATTCATTTGAGTCACAGTGTGTGCACCAGCTATAATAGATTATCAGGCCCCTTTTGATCCATACTGAAATGGCCAAAGATAATCATAAGAAAGTTAGCAGCTCAGCTAAATGTCCAAAGCCACTACAATTCAAAAAGGACCAAGCTATAAATGATCTGCGAAAGTTGTGACTTTTCTATTGTTATGATTCCCCGTGGAATACTTACCATGCGATTTTAAGCTGTTTTAATGTAAAAAAAATGATATTTGTGAAAAAGAATGTTTTTTTCAAATCAGGACATACTTTATTTGTCACACATCTTTCACATCTACTAGTGCTTTTCGTGCTCTTTCAGATTTGTTTTCTCTTTTCAAATTCAATTAGTCTGAAGCAGCTTTACTGCTGCTTTACTCTTCAAACAATAGCATGCATCTTCCCACACCTGAGATCAGAGTGTTCCATTTTTAACTTGAGATATGCTTGTTTGAATTTAGGAACATAGGAGAAGCTTCTTTTGCCAGTTTAATAGATCATTGTCGATCCTTTAATGGCATTTCCTGTGTTTTCACATATCCCAGAATATTTTTGATCTATACACTGGCTCAAGATATTTTGAATTCATGTTTATTGTACGCAGCAAAAGATGACACTTTTCTGAAAGGTCTTAAATCTATCCACCTGTGTCCCCTGCCCTGTATAAAAGTGGCCGACTCTACATAAACTTGGAATGGCCCTTCCTTCATTTGTACTACATTAAGAATAACCTCACATCAAAGTATTACAGAACAAAATTAATTGGATTGTTTTAATGAGTTCTACTTTTAATAGTAATCTCGATATAAAAATCAGAATAATGAGAGATTGTTATATTTTAATGGCTGAACTGTAGATGAGAAGACGGGTAGCTTTCCTTTGTTCCAGTTTCAGTAACGGCAAATAAGCCAGGAGTAGAATATCCTATCCAGATACCTGATCTAGATACCCTATTTCCAGCAAGGAATGCTTGTAGTCAAACTTGCAGTATGTGATTTTATCACTAGTGACAATTATCACATCGACCATAAAATGCAGTCAAAAGCAGTCACTGTTTATCAATGGGTTTGCTAGAGAGGTCTGATAGGATGTGACCTTGCAATACATCTATCAATGTCTGAGCAAGGAAGAGTGTAGGGTGGGTGTACTGAAGGTATGAGATCGGATGGGCTGAAGGCTCTTCCTCATTCAGACTAATCTTGTGATCTTGTGATCCTGTAAGTAGTAGTGGGATGTGTAACTAGCAGCTTGGCCTCAAAGAAATATAAATTTATGGATATGATGAAAAAATATTCTATACCTAATGGAACATACTCTGTATTGTAACTTCTTTCCACATCAGTCTAAAAATGAGCCTTGAGAATATTACTGCCAAACCAAACAGCCAAAAAAACATAATTTATCTCAATGAGTAAAGGAAAAGAATTCACAGTAGTTACGCTCGATCATAAATAACAATACTAATTTATAGTTGTATAGTGCCTTTCACATCAGGAGGATGACTGTTAAGGTGTTTAACAGTACTGGCTTTGTACCTGAGCTGGGTGTGAAAGCTGAGGAAGTTGGGGAAGGGAAAGATGACCAAAGATGGGGTCAAAAAGGAAGGTTTTGCAACTGATCTTGAAAGAGGTGAGGGAACAAATTGGAATTCCATCCCAGAGAGTGGGAGCAGATAGGCTGAAAGCCTGATCACTGATGGTAGGGAGGACATGAATCCGACTGCTGCCAACTGAAATAACCAGTCAATGAAGACTAATTAAGGTTTTGATGGCACTATTGCATATTTTTCTATGCCAAATAAAAGCTCTGGATTTTTGTCAAAAACGTACCGTGCTGATTAATTCTTAAAATTCTGCCACTAATCTCTGTTAGGCCCACATTAAGTTATAGGCTTGTCTATCCTACTTATTTTAACTTTAGTTTACTTTTTCCCTCCTAATCGTCATTCTCATTTTTAAAACCCTTCATGCACACCCATACTTCTGCAACTTCCAACAACCCTACTGACCAGGCTCCTATCTTCACTCAGCAAACAATAGCCTGCTTCATGCCCCCCCATTAATGACTTCACCATTAATAAACCAGCTTTCAGTCATTTGCCCCCGGGCTTTGGAACGTCATCTCGGAGTCTCTATGACTCCCTCCCTCCCCACGTTCAAAGTCCACCTCAAGGCTTACCTTTTTGATCACTCTTCTTTCCCCTCCCACACTCTTCAGCTCCCGACCGTTCGGCTTGAATGCCCAGGCAGCAGTATGAGGTGCTTTGAGACTTCCTCGCAATGTAGTATATCAGAGCAAGTAGCATTATATTGTGTTGGAGTGTCAGACTAGACTGTGAGACTTGAACCCACATCTCTTAGCCTCAGAGGTGAGAATGCTACAAATTGAACTATGCTGACACCTACCAGTGTTGTCAATCATTCCTCTCTTGTATTACTCTGCAATTTTTTAGGTGTATCAGAAGTTTTATTATTGCTTTATATGAATTGTATACTAACCATTAATATTGGCAAGGTTCTTAGAAATATAAAGTTGCTGACTTTCCCTCCAAAGTGAGCAAGACCTGTAAAGACATGTAAAAATTTGCCCTGGTTCCGAAATATTCCACTTGCTGCAAAGTTTAGTGACTTTGACAATGCGTACTGATAATAGAAAAATCCAATTATATACTTTGCCAAAATTACAACAAGCAGAATACCACCCCATCAGTTTGACCCTTCTTAGGTTACAGAGTAGTAACATCTCAGCAATTGCTTAAAATGTTAAGCTAATGAAAAGGGTGCATTTGAGTCATTAAAAATTAATCAAGGAATGGCAAAACATGGGACTGTACTCGGGACAGCGGGACTTAAACTGATATCCTTGATGCCCCACAAAAGGATTTACCAATCTCTTTTTCACTGTCAGAGTGAGGTGACTTCAAGGCAATGTGCTTCTCTCGAAAATGTATGTACGTTAAACATGTTTGCGTAACGTGCACATTGGGGCACCTTCTGAAAGCGGCAAATGCACCTTATCAGGGTGTGTGCGGATGCGCACATGGATGTGGTGTACACAGGGGTGATTCCTGACTGTTTTAAAGGAAGTGTTTCAAAAAAAAGTGTGCACAACCTATGTGCGGGGAAGAAATGTACTGTAAACAACAGAATTTTTTTTATGTTGGGAGGAAGGGAAAACTGGTAATAGAAGATATTGTGTTTGTTTTAGATCTCTGTTGTACTAAATATTATATTTATAAATAAATATATACTTTCCAAAAAGAAAAGCAATGTGCTTCTCCTGCAGAGGTGGGAAAGTCAGAACTCACTCCTCTTGTTTCACGTTGCAATGAACAGCTTACACTATCCCAAATGTAGATCTGTTTCATCTCAATGTATAAATCTTATTCCTTGTATTTTGTAATATATATGATTTTTTATCTCTTAACTTCTCTTTTTGAATAGTGCCATGGGATCTTTAACATCCACCTGAATGTGCAGAGAGTGCTTTGGTCAAACATCTCATTCAAAGGAGGGCAACTCCAACAATTCAGCACACTCCCAGCAATACATTGGAGTGTCATCTTAACTATATAAATTCCAAGTGCCAATGTGGGGCTTGAACCCACAACCTTCTAACTCAGAGCCAAGCCGTTGCTCAAGAGGTTTAATCTCTTTCAACTGCCCATCACTTAAAGATAGTGCAGATGGGCTGGATGTATTTGAAGTTAACACATGAATAAGTTCAACTATGTCAATGAAAAATATTATAACCTAGTGTAAATCTTGTACTGATGGAATGAAGTCATCAAAAATGTCACAGTGTTTAGGGGAGAATGATCAATTCATAGAAAGTCATTTAGAGCATTGCCCATCTTTGTGATATAGGAGTGAAAGTTAATATCTACGATGTGTTAATTAAAATTGGTGATCATTAACACTGTTGTTAATTATTAAATTATTTGCAAAGACAGTCAATGAGGCCGGTTGATAAAGAAAGTCGACAGCTAAAACATGGCAACGACGTTGTCACACTGGTGGGTCCAACACTAGCCCTCACATTGCATTTTGCTCACAATTCACTTTACAGTATATTCTGTGAAGCAGTTTGAGATATCTCGAAGATGTGAAAAAGTGCTATATCAAATGCAAGGATTATTATTATTATTTCCTTCCTGTGGATTTCAGTCCCAGTTTTAATAAAAGTTATTACACATTTTCCAACTATTGAATTCGGTACTTTGAATACTGTTTTTGATAGAGTCAACAGAAATTATTCTTCTGTAACTAGAGGGCATCAATTTAAGACAATTTGCAAAGGAGTAAATGGGGATTTTAGGAGGATTTTTTTCACACACTGAGTAATTAGGATATAAAGGGATGCGCTTGGGACGGTCGTTGAGGCAGAATCTCTATTAGCTTTCGAAAAGGAATAACATAAATATCTGAAAAGGAGTAAACTACAGGGGTATGGGGAAAGGACAGGTAAATGGGACTGAAAAGATTGCTCTCAAAAGAGCGCGGCACACACTCGATAGGTCGAATTTCTTTCTACTGTGCTGTAAATTTCTATGTCTCCTATGTTTCATATAGATTATTGCTTGCTAGTAGGAAGTTCTTTATCCAAAGTAATAATAATAAATAATAATCCTTGCATTTGATGTAGCGCCTTATCACATCCTCGAGACATTTCAAAGCATTTCACAGAATATACTGTAAAGTGAATTGACTGTATACTTTGTATACAGTCAATTCACAGTCAATACAGTCAATTTATGGAGTCCTGTAGCTCAGTGGTTAGAGCACTCGCTTTGCAAGCGAGAGACCTGAGTTCAGTTCCAGGCAGGGCGAAACCTTGGGCAAGTTTCCTTACTCCACACGCCTAATAATAATCCCTCCAAAAAACCAAAAAACAATAATTAAATTGGTCATTTTCAATCTACGACTGTTTGTGGGACATTGCTGTGCGCAATTGGCTGCCGCGTTCGCCCACAAATATACAGTCAATTCACTTTACAGTGTATTCTGTGAAGCGCTTTGGGACGTCCTCCTGACGTGAAAAGCGCTATATCAAATGCAAGGATTATTATTATTATTATTTGTGGACAAAACGCATCAGCCAATTGCGCCAGCAGTGTCCCACAAAAAGTCGTGGATTGAGTGACCAAATAATTTTTTTAAATCCATGCATTTAGTCCCATCTGCTGTTTCAAAGTACAAAGTGATTACAGGGAAGAAATTAGAATCTCCTAAGTAAAGGAATCCACCCAACAATTACTAAATGTTACCACAGATCTGATGCTGTTTAATGGTGTCAAACAAGTATACTTTTCCCACCGTAAATACATCTTCAAGCACAGAATCTAACAGAAGCCCCCATCTTGGATTTTCTACTCCAATTTCAATCCCTTTTACAACTCAGTTGTTGGCAGCACTTAATGAATAGGTGAATACTTCCTGTGAGTCCCACTGGAACAAGGCATTTATCTGAATCATAGATTAACATTGATTGGTGTTAGCCGGCAGTGCACACAGCAATAAAGGGCTCCTGCATTGAAGGCAGATGCAGTGCCGGCCTACAGGAAACTGTGAAGTTCATCAAGTTACAGGAAGCTTGCATAAAAAAAGGTATTTGCTCAGAGTAAAGATAATGGGATTTGAAAATATATCTGGTAAAATTCCAGTTGGTTCTAGATTTACTTAATTAACGCAGTATTTTAGGGTGTGCAGAATTTGACAAATTGCTGAAATCTGTTTTACCTTTAAAGAATTTACAGAAAAACAACTACAAATCTGAAGACCGTATTTTAGAATTTGACACATTCTGAATACTGAAATGTAACCTGAATAGAGTAAATCTAGATTCAGGTGGAATTTCTACCTGGCAATATCAACACGCTGGAATTTGCTGCGCTAATTTTGGTTTGCAAGTGACATGGGTTTCAACATGAAATTCAATTAAAATTTGTGAAAAAAAGCCACTTTCTGTCTTTTGGTGGTTGGATCCACATCAATTGCTATTTTCACACATGACAAGGGGAATTTCCTCAAATAAAACAGGTCATTTACTTCATCGCTGTTTATGGGAGATTACTTTGCACAACATCGGCTGCCACGTTCACCTGCAAAATACACAGTCACTACACTTCACATAAAACCTGTGAAGCTCTTTGAGACATTTCAACAACGTGATAGAGTGCTACAACAAATGCAAGAAGTATTATTTAGTGTCTGTTCTTGCTTTACACTGAACCTGTTGTAATAAGATGAATAGCCAAGAAGTGGTGGCACCATATATTTTCCTCTCCCCTCTCTCCCCCTACACACACAAGTGCTCCAAGTTTTAAACTTAATTTTATGCTGTATTGGTTTTCCATAGCTGAGGTGATAGATGGGAAAGTTTTTCAACTTTAGAGAGAATGGCAATTGTGTTGTTGTTTTAGTGGTTACTTTGGGGATATAATGCCTCTGGAAGATTGACAAAAACTCTTCTCAAATCAAAGCATTTTATATCAAATGCAAATATTATTATTTCATAACAGAGGTTGGGGGACTCAGGCCTAAGAGAGGCCCTGACCTCAATTATGAAAAAAAAATATTGACCCATAGACTTTGGCAATCAATTTGGTTGAAGAACATAAGAAAACATAGAACATACTTTTCACTGATCATGCAAACCCTTTCTATCCCATCCACTGTATCTTCAGGGAAAGAATTCTGCATATGTACATCCTGATACCCACTCCAAACAGTAAAATGTTCATGGAAAATCTCTTAATCATTCAACCCTTTGTCTCCACTAATTAAAACAGACCTTCTCCTACTCATTCTTCCCTTTCCTTACCTGAATCATCACTTCAGTCTTCACTTATCCCTTATATGCTCCAACTAAGGATATGCATTTATGCTATATTGTCAAATTGAAACATCTTAAAGTGTTTCACAGTAATTACTGTTAAGTGTGGTAACTGTTTTTTATATGCAAACATGGCAGCCATTTTACACCTAGCATAGCCCCCACCCGCCCCCCAGATAAGTCAAATTCTGTCATTGTATAGCTTCCAGAGATGAAGGGCACTATATAAATGCAAGGTGATGTTTATCTGGAGGAATTTTGGCCATGGCAAATGAAGAGATAAACTTGTAACTCTTATTTCCAAGTAGATATTCATTCAGCAAAGAAGAAGCTGTATCTTGCAGGCCACATATTTGTTTCATTCGGAGAGGGGAGTTCATTATTCAGGAGCTATTCATTGATGCAGAAGTCAAATAGAACATGTTTCTTCTTATGATACAAGTCCAAAATAGCAAGAACAATTAAAAGAGCTTGCTTCCCTTTAGACTTTCAGGTTTGCAATGTTGTAGAATTGTCATAAAATATAACATTTACAACTACTTATATATATAGTTTCCTTGTGGCCTTGTTTCAGCCACTACATGGAATGAAAGAAAGCAATAAATCTGGAAGGTACCAATCTATACTTGTATCCAATTAGCTGATATTAGTCAGAACAGGTTTATGGGATGCTACAATTAGCCTCCGTGACCCTGGAATACATAGAATTACATGAAGTGAAACAGCACAGGAGCAGACCATTCAACCCAACTAGTCTGTGCTGATGTTTATACTCCACACATCACGGTGGTGGAAGCCAGGACCCTAGACTTGTTTGAAAAGCAGCTTGATGCAGTGATTGGGGGATGGGAGGGTGAGTGTTCTGAAAGGATGAGATTGAATGGGCTGAAGGACCTTCTTTATCCAGAACAATCTTGTGATCTTGTGATCTCTTGAAGCCCCCATCCCTCCTATTCCTCTCTTTTATAGCGTTCTATTCCCTTCTTCCTCATGTTTACCAAAAGAGAGGATAAATTACCTGGGGTTCCTGATTGCAATGATTCTTGTTGCAACATGTGTAGGCATTGATAACTGTGAAGAAAATATCCGATTTGACTGTGATGTTAGCAAGACAGAACCCATACTCATTGGGCTCCTGTCAAAGTCTTCTTTTCTGCAGGTCTGAACTCCTCAACCTCCCTGGGCTCTCCCTCAGACTCATCAAACCCGTGCCCAATGTAGGCGTCAGGTTCGACCCCCAGCTTTCCTTTCTACTCCACTTCTGTTCCTTGACCAGGACCGCTTATTTCCACCTCCGTAACATTGCCCACTGCCTTCCGTACCTCACAACAAAAGCAGCCAAAAATCCTTGTCCATACCTCCGCCACTTCCAGTGCCCTCCTTGCTAATCTTCCCAGCTCCACCATACACAAAATACAACTAATTCAAAATTTCGCTGCCCGGAAATTCATACCACCATCACACCAATTCTTTCCAGGCTCCACTGGCTCCCAATTACTGAACAGATTGATTTCAAGATTCTCTCATTTTCAAATCCCTTCATGCCCTTGCAACTCCCGACCACATCTGGCTGCATGCCCCCACTCCATCACCCGCTGCCTCCACTCGGCTACCCTCGGTAGCCATGCCTTCAGCTACTATGCCCCGAAACTCTGGAACTCTCTCCCTCAATGCCTTCACTTTGCCCCCTCCCTCCCCACTTTGAAATTATGCTTGAAGATCTTTCTTTTTGATCGTGCTTACTGTCACCACCCCCTTCCCTCTCTCCCTGGATCGGGGTCAGACTCCAACCCTGTCAAGAACTCTGGGATGCTACCCCACATGAAAAGTACTATATAAATGCAAGTTGTTGTTGTTGTTGGTGTGCTCCCATTGTTTGAATGGTTTATCAATCCTCAGGTTAAGGCTATCAGATCAAGAATGGCAAGTTGGGTTGGGTATAGAGGGTATCTGCAGCTCATTTGTGCAGTAGCCTTACAAACAGCTATGAAGTAAATGACGAATTTTACCCTAAAGGTTAATGGTAAGGATGCTGGAAAAAAATTCCCTTCTCTTTTTGAATTGTCTCATGGGATATTCCACATGTACCTGAAGGCAGGGTAACCGATCCTCGGTTTAATATTTCATCCGCAGGTCAATGAGGTGTGCTTCCAGTACTCCACTAAACAGTCAGTCTCAAATAGGTGCTGCCTATGGAACAATGAAGGCACAGCCTGGCAGACTCACCTGCTGGTGCCCTTTAAGAAAGGGCACATAAAGAGAACAAAAAGAGGAGAGAAAAAATACAGCAAATTCAAGATTATTTTACACATTCTAAAGTCTACATACTGTGATGACACAAGTACTATCTTATCAACCTTTTCATTCCCCCTCATTATTTCATAAAACCCAAATGTTAAACAAATGAAAAATCCCTCTCAAACACCTGTTTTGTATTTTAGCACTAAATAGGTTCTAATATTGTATTTTTAATTGTTTCATTAATCTCACTCTTTTGGCTTTAAATATAAATGAAGTCCAAGTCTCGCAAATCCTATGGGTTTAATGCTGATTAATTATCTTCCTGCTCTTGCTGCGACCCTGCACCACAGCACATCGCTCGGATGGAAGTTATTTCTGTTCTTCTCAACCGCAAAGGCCCCAATACAAAACCAATACCAGACCGCTGACAAAAGGGTTTAAAATCCCTGGATAACGGATAACTCATTTAAACCACCACAAAGACTTAACAGACAATCAATGGGCCTCATTGCCTGGCCTTCTGAGGTTAGGCCAAGGAGCATGTGCAGGCTCCACATACCAGACTGTGCCAGGCCCATCATTATCTTTTCAAACAGGCGAAGCTCCGGGAACTCTGCAGGAACCAGCCATTGTCCACAGCACAATCAAAGGATTAGGGGAATTGGACAAAGACTGAATCCCAGTGCAAATCTTCGCTCACTGGGATCAATTAGAAAACCATTAGCTTTGGATAACAATCCCTAAGCTTCAAAATCTAGCAAATAGTTGTATTTTAATACACTTCTATAATTTACCTAAAAACAGATTTCATTTTCCAATTAGGGTTGTGTCTATGCTTCCTGCAATATCAATAATCCTGCTAGATAAATTTATTGCGTTTTTGTTTCACTGACATTTATTGATTTCCTTTCTAAAACAATACCATCCATATTTCACTGCAAAAACAACTTTATTAATTTGAATGGATTTACCATCTGTCTCAATGTTATAAAGTCACATTGTTGCCAATAGTCTAAACATTACTAGTTATCTTGGGAAAAGACTTTCATGTGACATATCAGCTATTGGTAGAGAGAGTCGACAGGCAAATTCTTTTACATTGGCCACATAATTACTTATCAACAGTGTGTGTTAAATTTAATCAGGACTTCCCTCTGAATTGTAAATTTAAAGGTTTGCCTTTAAAAGAAGCCTTTGCCTTTAAAAGAAAATTGCACCAGTCATTCAGAGAAAATTTTAATATTTGTGATTAACTGTATGTATTTGTGGGAGAACAAGGCAGCCAATTTGTGCACAGCAATGCCCCACAAACAGTGAATGCATGGAGTGAATGATCAACTTTATTTGGGGGATTGTTGGTCAGGAGAAATACACTTCTCTTTCTGAATAGTGCCATGGGATCTTTAATATCCACTTGGACAGGCAAATTGGGCTTTGGTTTAAAGTCTCATCCAAAGGACAATACCTCCAGCAACGAAGCACGCCCCCACCATTACATTGGAGTGTCAGTCTAGATTGGTACTTGAACATACAACCTACTGACTCAGAGGCGAGTGTGCTACCAACTATGCCAGGCTGACACATGAGCCTGACTCCAGAGAGTGGAGGAAAATAGACTGAAAGCCCAGCCTCCGACGGTGGTGCAGATAATGAAGCAGGCCAGTGTCCACTGAGTGATGCGAGTGCCTAGGTCAGAAGGGCCTGAGAAAGTCACAAGTGGGGGGGTGACACCATGGAGAGATTTAAAGGTGAAAATGAGGATCTTGAACTCCATCATCTGGAAGATGGCGAACCAACGGAGCTGAGCGAGAGGACAAAATGGGAATGATTGGTTCCTGGAGCCTGGTGTAAGAAGGGACACAGGCAACAGAGTTCTGAACAGTCTGCAGCTTGTGTATGGAAGCCCTGAGACAGTGAGCAGAGCATTGACAACATCAAGCTTGGATATGGTAAATGCATGGATGAGGGTCTTGGCAGTGGGGCAGGCAAAACAAGGGACCCAAAACAGGCCAGTTAACACTGAGCGAAGAAAACAACTGGGTTGGTTCTAGTCGTTAATTACCCTTTGGATAAAACAATACTTACAATTATCTCTCCTGAAATTGTTCTTTGTAATTTAAACTTGTGTCCTCTTTTTCTGCTGTCTTGTGCATCCATAAGTATTTTCCAAGGACTTTGCCATAAACTGCATAAAACTACTTCTCTATTGACATTCAGCCAATAATCCATTGGACAGCCAAGAACTTCTAAAGGACCATTTTCAAATGATATCAAAGAAAATCTAAGTTTTAAAAAGCTAACAGCTGATTATATGCTATGGAGACAGTCCAATGTCCATAGCGCTACATAACTGCCTTTCTATTTTAATGGGCCAATGGAATAATTCATCTTTTGAAGAACCTTGCACAATAAATACATCATGTGTCCCACCAGGATATTTTGCAATGGCATGGCTTATTCTTCACTGGTGATCACCCACCATCTTTACATTGATGGAGTGGAGTCCATTATGTTTAATGATAGCCAAAGCATTGTTATCTGGAGCCCTGATGGCTACATACATTTTTCCTTGTACCATAGAGATCTCTGCAATTTAAAAGAAAAGCACAATGGTTTTCCACTTGCTCTGGGCATTGAGGTTCATACGAACATATATCTACCTGTCTCTTTGTTCTTGGATTATTTTAATTGAATTTTAGACTGAATTCTGCAATATCATTCACAAACTAGGAAGTCCTTGTGAGCACAGTGATCTCTAGTTTGCAAATGTTGCATTTTCAACCACAATTTAGTGAACTTGTTCACTGCTTTTTGAGTTGGACAAAGACTCATCATATTGATCTTAGGTAATTGAATCTCACCCGGAGAAACCAATCTCTAGATCAGTGGATGTTTGTCCTCACCCTGTGGTGCATTCTCTGGGTTCTCTGTCTCTTATGATTTTCCAATTATTCCAACTATAGTAGCTGCTACCACCATATATTTTCTAATAGGTAGTGTTGTTCTTTAATTCCACTGCTCTTCAGCTCTACCACAATATAACCTCAACAGTGTTATCACAAAAGTGATGTTTGATAACACCGAGTGATAACTGAAGAGAAGTACATGAAAGACATTCCTTATAAATAACAGACACTCTATTGATTTGAGGGGTGCTCTGTCACACTAAAAATGCCAAAGGTGAAATTTTGGGAGTGTAAAACAGCTTACATTTACACCTTTGGAAAGTGGGACTAAAATTAGCACCAAGGAAAGATTGAACTGTGGAACTGGACAAATATAGAAATCGATTTATCAATACATTACATTCAATATTTATCACATTGAATGTTCTCTAGATGTGTTACAAGTGGATCCTGCCCCTGACAGTGTTCTCAATGACAATACCTGGCTCATGGCATTTAAATGATGGTTAATGGGACAACGGATTCTTACTCAAGAAAAAAAATCAGAGTCGCCAATATCCTGCCAACCAGACGACTGCTGGAATGTATGCATTGGAAATCCACTAGACTTCATTTGAGAATGTGATTGGAAAATCCGCCTCCCATACATCTAGGAAACATTTGATACAATACATACCCAATGTGCCTTTAAACCGACCCCAGTGATAATTTAATGATATGAAGTCTGGAAAAGGTTAACTTGTATTGAAAAAGGGGCAAGTGGCTTGAATATTTCTCCTTGAGCCCTATAAAGAGAATGAAGAAGGAAAATACTTTGCCTGGCTTCTCCTTCCTGAATATTGAGATTCATTTTGACTAAGGCAGTGTCATTTCCATTTATTTGAAGTTTGTATTCCCAGAACACTTAAATGTATACTTATCAGGATCCTTAGCCTATCATCTAATATCCTCAAATATCATTTAAGACTAGCTGTACCCGTTGCAGCTATGCCTGCAACCAAAGGATCCAATATGGAATGTAGATTGACACACAGGCAGACATTTCATCTTTATCTATACACATCTGGGAGAACCTCTGTGGGAGAACTCCTTTAAGAGGACCCAGTGGGAGGATTTGCGTTTTAAAAATGTAATTTTGTGGTTGCCGCAACTTAGCTTCATCTGTGTTCTTTATTTTGTTTTCACTGCTTGGCTATATGCTATGATGCAGGATGCCACAGCGCCACAGTCAGCCGGTGCAGCCACAGGGTGTAACTACGGTGTCGCGTACATACGTAGGTGCTCTGTGACGCATAATACCACAGCGCCACTTTGACTCGGCGGCCACCAAGTGTAACTGCTTGGCGAAAAATGCAAACCTGAAAATAACTCATGAATGATAGGAGATACCTGAAAACAAATATGCCTATGTCACTCCCAGAGACAAGAGCTTTCCGATAAAGTGTAAATCATGTCCCTACGTTATTGAGATCCTCCTTGAAGCACAAAAAGACATTGTGATTTTATTAGTATAGAAGAAGATAGATAGAAGAAGAAGATAGAAGAGGCATCCTTTGTATTAATTGACATGTTTTACTTTCTCTGAGTGATAATGAGTTCAGCATAAATCTCTTCTCATATCTTGAAGGCATTTTTCATTAAAAGATTTGGTAAGATGTTTGATGTGGGAAAATGATGGAAGATTGATATACTGCTCTTATGAGGATAAAACGTGGAGATTTTGAAAGTAATAGTTTTGATTTATTGATATGCAGTTTCAATGGCTTGGGATTCTATTGTAATGTGACAGCGCATTACTAGCCCACAGTAATTAACAAATACGGAAATAATGCCAGAGTTTAAATTAAGATTATTGAAAACAGTGTTTCTGACTGATCAAACAATCTCCTTGCAGAATAAGACTGCTGATATAAAGTTAGAAGTGATTCACTAACCACTACATATCATGTGACTACAAACTTCACTTCCTCTTTTATTGATGTGGAATCTACTTTTGATCTACCCTTGTTTCTTGCTTGGTTTTCCTATTACTTTCACTAGTTTTTTTATTATTATTATGGCCAAATATATAGGTGAATTTACCTGATTTTCATTCAATCAATGATCCTGACAGAGTGAAATCAAAGTGCTCATCTGATTCCAGGAAGATGCCCAGGGTCAAGAATTGTCTTCCTATTAGCCAGATCTGTTCATGACTCATCTGAGAATGAACTTTCACAGAGACTAAACAAGATAGAATCATCAACGCGGCTTTGGAGGGAACGGTGCTGTTTATTGAAGGGGTCCCTGAAGTACCATTTCAGAAATTCTTGAAGTATCAAATATGTGTTATCCGAATTTCTTTTCATTGCTGAAATCCACAAAGTCAGATTGTGCATTTGAGTTCTGGGTCACAAATCATCGTTTTTCATTGCTGGTTAGTGGGATTGTGTCCTGATACACAATCTCCCAGATAAAATTGATCCTTCACAACATTGCTTTGTGTAAATTGCATGCTGCATTTGCCTACAAAATACACATTTTCCACAGTAAAATTATGTGAAATTCTTTGAGACATCTCAATTATGTGATAAGGCACTATATCATATGAAACAATTTTTTAAAATATAATATTGTGAACTACTAACCGTCATATCGGAGCCTCTGGAGAATTCAAAGCATGCTGTTTTTGCTTCTTCAGATTAACATTCAGTTCATCAGAAAAAGCTCTGTAGGCCATTTCAGTCAATTAGCTCTGCCAATGCTCCATAAACCAATATAAATGAAACATGGAGAAAATTGTATAACAAATATGTTTTAAATTTACATTTTAAGTTAAGTTTCAAATTAAACAAGTAACACATCAAAACAAATGCACAGGGAAAGAGCATTTAGGTTTTTACAATGGGATATTCCTTTCACAGTTTGGGAAAAATTTCCTTAAGATTTCCATCATGTTCTCATAGCTTCAGATCCAGAAACTTTGGTGAGTTTAAGGAACAACATGATGGTCTTACTAAGCTTTTCTTTTATTAATTTAGTACTTTTGGAGAAGAAGCAGTAATTCTCTAATAAGCAAAACACATACATAATTAATTATGATTTGAAACCACATAATATATTGGTCTGTCAGAGATTGACACCACAATATTGTATGCCAAACTAGTGCATTAATTATAGCAGTTCTCTTACTACTACAACAACAACAACTTGGATTTATATTGCACCCTCTACGATGGACGGATTGTCACAGCTCTTTGAAACTACTAAAAATTACTGGCATCATCTGTTAGCTCCATAGCTATCGGTCAGCCTTGTCTGATCAGGGACAATTAATCTGTGCCTCTGAACAAAACACAATGTTTCAAACAGTTGTGCAGTACCATGGTTTGACTGGATAATTTATCTTTTTCTTTAAAGTCAATGTTTCAAATGAGCAAAGATAATCAAAATATCTATCACTGTCCTTGAGGCTCCATGAAACTTTGTCTTGGAAAAAGACTAAATTGCTTTTGGAACCTTATAGCTTTTTTAATATTGGAATTCAAGAAATGAATGGCCAGAAGTGAGAGCAATCGTTAGCTGATCTCAGAATGAACCAAAGGAGGAAGAGGAGAAGAGACGCTTTGCTGCATAGCGAACTGATCATCCAAAGCAAAACAAAATCCCTCACAATTAGAATGTTTACAATGATGCTATTATACCCATTTTGCCTGCAATAAACAGTCACTGCATTTGAAATTGTTTTTTCACTGCACCAACATATTATTACTAAGTAGTGATAGCCTGGCAACCTTGGACATCTCATACACATGCTTTTACATCCAAAATATAACAGAGGCAAGAAGGTCAATGCTCTCTCCAGTCCCCTGAACCAATTTGGCCAGTCTCTTATGCATTAGCTGCTCTGACTTTGTTTTCTCATGAATCACAGAATCATCAGAGAGGTTTGAGTGAAGAAGACCCTTCAGACAATTTGATCTCCACTTGAATAGAAGACAGGATCTTGATTTAATGTCGTAACCAAAGGAATGCATCTCAAACAATTCAGCATATCCTTAGCACTATATTGAAGTGTCAGCCTGTAAGTTCAAAGCCCCGGCATGGGGTTTGAACCCACACCTTTCTGACTCAAAGGTGTGATATGAGATATAAAATGTTTTTAAATGAGCTTAGTTTACTGGCTTCTACCATTCTTCCTAATAATACATTTCAGGTGTTGATTACCCTCCAATGCAAATAAGTATTTTCTGTCACCTCTTCTAAAATCATCCTTTACAGCCATCAACCTATGCCTTACTTATTGCTGTCTCACTCTGTATGATGAGTGCTGAGTCATTTAATAAGTGGATCGCTTTCATCTACATTAAAGCTGTACCTTGCTCTCCATCGGAAATTGCGAAAGGCAAAGAACTACTATAGCAACCATTAAAATGAAACTTGTGCTTGAGGTATCCCCCAGACCCTAAGAGCTGGCCATCAGAGTGACTGTAATGTATTCTAATGTATTCAATAATAATAATAATAATAATAATCCTTGCATTTGATCACTGGTCACCATCAAGCATCCAAGCTTCGCCCACAAATATATAGTCAATTCACTTTACAGTCTATTCTGTGAAGTGCTTTGAGATGTGGAGAAGACGTGAAAAGCGCTATATCAAATGCAAGGATTATTATTATTATTATTATTGAATACATTAGAATACATTAGAATATACAGCACAGAAACAGGCCATTTGGCCCAACTGGTCTATGCCGGTGTTTATGCTCCACATGAGCCCTTTCTGCCCTTCCTTAACTAAGCCTTCAATCATAACCTTCTATTTCTTTCTCCCTCGTGTACCTATCTAGCTTTCCCTCAAATACATCTATGCTATTTGCCTCAACAATTCCTTGTGGTAGCATGTTCCACATTCCCACTACTCTCTGTGTGAAGAAATTTCTTCTAACTTCCCTAATTGATTTATTTGTGAGTATTTTATATTGATGGCCCCAGGTTTTGGTCTCCCCACAAGTGGAAACATCTTCCCTATGTCTACCTTGAATTCAAATTAAATATTATTTATGGAAATAAAAATATCAGACAGTTGCACTCATTGAAATAAAGAACAAAGCCATTGATTGATATAAATGGAATGCAGGATTACTATTGCAACAACGCACCATCAGTAGGGTAACATTTACCTGTCTCACAATGGTCTAATCCTAGCTCATGTTCCCTATTAGCTGGTTGACCCCTTGGGGAAGGGTGGGCTGAGGCAAGCTGGGTCTCAGAATGTCAGAATTAAATCAGCCGTCTGTTGTGATCTTGCTTATCCAGTTCCTGAGCCAGACGGTTCTGCAGTACCCCCAGGCACAGTATGATGTCCCCAAGCTGTGTCTCTTGCCAATACACTCTGAAATTAGGTAGGAAGGGTACGTCCCTCTCTCACCAAAGAGAGTGTTTATTCCATTCCAGACGAAATGGAAGACTGGTCTGGATAAGCTTAAGCATGATCCTGGATGTGCGCATGAGTCAACGCCTGCCTGACCAAAAAAATGATAGGAATGACAGTTTCAGGGAACTAAAACATTGTGTTAGGCATGGTGTGTTTGTGAGTTATATATGCCAACACCACTCTTGGAGGAATTATCTTGCAAGTACCAATATTCCAATGTGCACTTCGTAATGAGAAATCCCATGTTAAGAGCACTTTAAAATATCCACGATCCAGACATGATGGGCCAAACGGCCTCCTTCAGTGCTGTAAATTTTCTATGATTCGATGAACAGAACAAAATCGTCTTTTTGAGTATTCTCTGCCATGATATACTCTGTTTCATCAAAATGAAACTTAACGTAATAATAAGGATTGTGCTTTGAGTAAAATGACCCAGTTAAAAGATTAAAATAATCTATCCTGGGACGTCCTCCTGACGTGAAAGGCGCTTTATAAATGGAATCTTGTTGTTGTTGTTGTTGTTGAGACCTGTATATCTTTACAGTATAGTATATCCATACAGTTAATCATAATTATTGCATTCTGTGGTAATTAAAACGATCGTGCTATGCATGCTTTTCAAGTCAGGAAGACATTTCAAAGTGCTTCACAGGATTCAATGCAAAGTGCAGCACCTGTGTATTTGTACACAGCACACAGTAATATCCCTTCAGTGCCCTGAAGTGAATGACCAATGATCTAGGGGTTGTTGGCCAGAACAAGTACTTGAAAATCTGGTAGAAATATAATTACATTGTACAGGAAAAGTGCAGGAAATTAGGATCGGAGAAGATTGTCCCAATTGTTCCAAGCTAATGCCAGGTTAGGCTTGCTGGGCCAGCATATAAAAATGTGCACAATTTAATAGCTTTGCAAAATAAAACCAGAAAATACTGGAAATCCACAGTTGATTTTTTTCAACATACAAAATACAAGTTTGTGTGTTTGTGTGTGTGTGTGAGAGAGAGAGAAAGAGAGAGAGAGCAAGAATGAGAAATAAAGGAACAGAGATTGGTATTTGTATATTATTTTTTGGTGTGGAAGGAATTTTATTTCTTTTGAGCTACCTGCTGTCTGTTCTGGCAACGTCTTAGTGCCAAGTGCCCTGATTATTATTCAAGAGGCACAAAGCATACTCAGAACACTCTCTGATCAGCAGATCGCATTGCTCATTAGCTTGGAATTCCATTTCTCCCTATAGGCTCTTGCCTTCCACAGGGATATAAAGATGGAAGAATGCAAAAAAACAATGGAGTATGGCTGGTCATCACTATTGTTTTTGCACTTATTCTGTTGTGTGAGGGTTTCAGATTCAATTCAGAAATTTGAGGTTTGTTGGAAATACAATACATTAGAATTTACATTTATATAGAGTCTTTCACGTCGGGAGGACATCTCAAGGTGCTTAACACTGGTGGCTGAACACTGGGAATGGAGCCAAAGCACGGTGCGAAGGGGGTGGGAAAGATGACAGAAAGTGTGATCAAAGAGGTACATCTTGAGATGGTTGTTGTCCGTGTTCAGGGAATGGATCACCGTTTTCCTGAAAGATTATATTTGGTCTTGAATCAAACGTGGCCTTCTTGATCTGAAACACTCAGTTAAATACATTTCTGACGGTCTGGTAGACCATTTTAGCTGTACTGCTGCAGTTTGAAAACTCATGTGAACACAATGACCCAAAAAAATAGGCTGATTGAGTGTCCTTGAGAATAAGAGGGCAAAAATCAATATCCCTTTTTCTACTTAATTACAGTGAAAGAATGTAAAAAATTCAGAAAGGAAGTTATAATTTCCATTAAAACGTATTGATTTAAAAAAATATATCCATTAATGCATGGGGAATATATCGCCGGCATCTCTTCGAGATTAATCTTCCCGCTTCTTCAAAAGTGTGACCTACCCGTGCAGCAAATCATTTACATAATGAAGCCTGCTAATTCTGAATTAATTGGAATGGACTGACGATTTGAATTAAAGTGCAATGTGCAAAAAACGCAGGATAAAGTAACCAACAGGAAAAAGCCCCGACTAAATCAAACTGGTAAAGTCAGAGAGACTCACAAAACTCCACATGAGATAAGCAGTGATGGGAGTAAAAAAACAACCAAATGCACTGAAAAGTATAAAGCCAGGTTAGGCAGGAAACTCAATTTAATGGAAATTTACGAGAACATTTTGTTTTTCGTATTTCAAAGGATGCTGAAATGATGCAGATATCCCCTGATTTATGCTCATGTAGGCCAGTGGGTATCTTAGGAACTTGCTTCCACCAGTGGCATATGTGGTTCATACAGGTACAGGATGGCACTTATCTCATCAGCAATTCTGTGCTATCAAGTACTCCTAAACAAGTGATAGTTGGCACAGAATCTGACAGCAGAGTCCACAGCAACTGCAACACCAAACATTGAACACAAACACTAGATATATTGCGTAACACAATATAAGATTTTTTCTATATCTTGTAGTTTGTCACTTTTTAATTGTACCTTTTGTAAAGGGTCAGTTATGCAAAAAAACAAACATGATGTGAATGTATGTTAAACTTATAGCGGGATCACAAATAGCAATTATATGACTAAATATGTCTGTATATCAGCTGAAGAAAAAAAGGGTTGATTTTTTACACAGGGTTGTTATAATATGGGGTGCATTCCCTCAAATAGCTGGTTAAGTGAAATCTATAACAGCTTTTAAAAGAGAATTAGAAATTTAAAAAAAAAGAAGGAATATAATATTAAATGGAAAAACAAAAGTCTTACTACACATCTTGAACCCGGTTTTGTACACTTTAAAAACAAAGCCATTGGACACACAAAAGATTACACATTAAAGAGGAACTGCATCACAGGAAAGAAAGAGGACAATCTGAATAGGAGACTTAACTATTGACCAGAAATCGTTTCAATGTAAATAAATTAATTGTCCTAAGGAATTTCATTTTGCAGTGACCATGCCACTATGTATAAATGAAATGAATGGTTCACAATAATTTCCCCCTTCTACACCCCCACTGAAGTTTCTGCAGTTGTGCTCCCTTACGGGTGACTTTTTCAGGGCTGTTCACATAGCAATGCTGCTTAGGACCTTCCCTTTTGCAAACTCATTAATGCAAACTCTAACCTGTCCCATGTGCCTTCTCAGCTGTACAATGCTGCAAGGCCTTTTCCTTAATGGCCTTTAACAAGTTAACGGGTCCGTTTACCTGATTACTTTTCTTTATTCTGAGTTGAAGGGGAAGGAATGTCAGAAAAGGCAACAAACTTCTTGACTTTTCAAGGCACTGACAACAGTGACCTGAGCAATATCTAGCCCACGGTGATTTTCCAGCAGCGGGTTATATACTCATGGGCTGTTAGAGTAACGCGAGAGTTGTCGAATAGGGAGGTTGTATCATTTTGTATCTAACGCTGATAGAAATCTGTTAAGTGTGTAACAGGAACCTTACTGCATCCTAACTAGACCCCAAACTGATTATGAAATGTTATGATTGTAATTTAATATTTAATACATCATTTCAACCTTTGCTTTGATTTTAATTTGAGAATTTCTTACGGATTCACTATTCTGGGTTAAAGGAGAGACACTGTTTTAGTTGGAGAAATTATGAATGCTAATTCTGGTAAAAAGAAATGATGTTGCAGAATTTTGTTGGGTGAAAGCCTTTTCTATTATTACCAGAGAGAACAGCGCTCCAAGAAGTATTTGCTATTTGCACTACAATGGCACACACACAGTGCATCACAAACTTACAAATGTTTTTACTTCAGTTAATAGGGTTAAAAAATTGCTCAGAAGAAAAAAACAACAGAGTAAATGATATCTCAATGTCAGAAAAAGCACCTTTTAGGTCAGAAGAACTTGGCTTTGACCCAAGAGTACCACTACTCGGTTATTGCAAGTTGGCGTGATGCACATTGAGTTCCCTGGTGAAGATGTGCATTACATCCTGAGGCATTTCTTCTGATGTTGAGACTTTACTTATTGCTACTGCTTCCCTTAAGAGAGCTTTTTGAACCACAATGTACTTCTAATCATTCCTGAGGTAATAATCCATGAAACGGTGAACAATTCTGTAAGTGCAATTGCCCATGGTACATGTTTTTGTTTTGAGGCCAAACATTAAACACTCCTGCCAACATCTGCCAAGATCTGATAAATTGGTGGAACAGGCATGATGGGCTGAATGCAATACAATACAAAATTACATTTGTAAAGTGCCTTTCACGTCGGGAGGATGTCCCAAGGCACTGAACAGTCAGGGATTAGGATCCAAACGGGGTGTGTGGAAACAGGAAGGGTGGAAGGCAGAGAGAGTAGGCTGAAGGCACAGTCAAAGAGCAGGACCTTGAGGTGCGCCTTAAAGGAGGCAAGGGAGAGAGCGAGGTGAAGGGAATGTGGGATGGAGTTCCAGAGGGTGGGGGCAGGCAGAGAGGCCAAAGGCCTGACCACCGATGGTGGGGCGGGCTGGGCAGGGGACATGGAGCAAGCCAGAGCCTGCTGAGTGGGGGGAGCGGACAGGTTGATATGGGATTAACAGATCAGTGAAGTAGGAGGGGACAAGGCCATGGAGGGCCTTGAAAGTGAGAACTAGAATTTTGAACTCAATCCTCTAAGAGATGGGGGGAGCCAGTGGAGCCAGGCAAGGGTGGGTGTGATAGGAATCACAGAGCGCAGTATGGGAGAGGTCATGAGCTGCAGAATTCTGGATGATCTGCAGCATGTGGAGGGAATAATTGGGAAGGCCAACAAGCAGGGTAATGGCATAGTCGAGTCAGGTTCCAATGAAAGCATGTATGAGGGTTTTGGCAGCCTGAGGGGTGAGGCAGTGGCGGAGTCGGGCAATGTTGCGGAGGTAGGGGAAGCCAAAACAGGTCATGGCATGGATGTTGGAAGAAAGGACAGTTGAGAATCGAACAAGATGCCTAGGTTCCTGACTGGCTTGGTGAGGTAGAGTGTGGATCCTTGGATGCAGATGCTGCCAGTGCCTGAGGTGCGGAGGCGCTGATGGGAGCCAATCAGGAGAGCCTTGGTCTTGCTGACGTTCAACTGGAGAAAGTTGGCTCTCATCCAGGACTCAATGTCAGACAGGAGGAATAACTTCATGTACTTGTTTACCTATATGCCCATGTCCTGACCCTGACAACACAAATTCTACTTTGATTGATAGAAAAGTGTGAGCATTGTTGGATGTATAATGAACTCAGTCTACGTGGTTTCAAATCTGCAGCAGGGACGCTTGTGCTTCCCATCCAGATTACTGAACAAAACTCAAATGCTACAATTTCATATTCAATCCATTTTTTAAAGTAGGTGCCACCCTAGCTCAGTTAATAATACTCTCACCTCTGAGTCGGAAGGATGTGGGTTCAAGATCCATGTTGGGTCTCAGAACTCATAGAGCCTAGTCTGACACTACAATGCAGTGATGGGGTTGCACTGAATTGGAAGAGTTTTATCCTTCAGATAAGACATTAAACTGATGCCTGTCTGCCTGTTCAAGTAAATGTTAAAAATCCAGGTAGATGTTAAAGATCCCATGGCACTACTTGAAAAAAGGAAGGGAGTTGCTCCCATTGCCTTAGCCAACAAGCACCCAGATAACACATTGATCATTCAGTTAATTGCTGTTTGTGGGACATTGCTACTCTGTTCGCATACAGAACACAATCATTACACATTATAGTAAAATCTATGAAGCTCTGTTCTCCTGATTTGGAAGATGCTATAATGATTGCAATTATTATTATTATCAATAAATTTCTACTTCGATTTTTGTCTGAGAATTTCTTTCCTTTGTGTTTCAGATGCACTGATGTGCCATTTCTAAGCATGTTTTTAATATCCACCTGTTAACAACCAGATTTTTGCATTCACGAACACCAAATCCATTCTAATAAATTATCCAATTCATTCATTCAAAATGAATACCAAACTTGGGGAAAGTTGGATCAACTTTATACTTGTTTAAGAAGGAGGTTTCAGCCATTTCAAACAAAACTAGTTTCAGTGAAGACAGTGCCATTCTGCTGCAGTGAGTTAGCGTGTGAAGACTTATAATAGCTTTAAAAGAGCTCAGCCTGTCAGACAGCATGCAGTAGCGTTGACAACTGCTAAGAAGAAATCTGTAGCCTTGACCGTCTTTGCCCTTTCAGCTGAAAATCAATGTGGTGACAGAGAGGCGAGGAAGTTGAAATGTGAGGAAAAATAATAAAGAAATAAAGTGGGAGAAAAAAGGCAAGGAAAAGGTTCTTAACAGATAGAGGAAGCGTATAAGCATTAGTATGAGGAGTTCAACCGTGCCTACGGTCGCCTCCCTCTCCCCCCTGCTCAGCATCGTGCTCTGCTACTGTTGTTGAGCATATTGTTTCTTTTCAATAATGGGATGCTAAAGAGTTTTAATATTGCCCTCAATGAAAAGGGATTCATGGTCCAATGGCTGACCATATATGTCCATGCTTCAAGATTACTCTCTTCATGGTTGTTTAGGGGACATTATTCTGAATAAATTGGCTTCCAGATTTGCCTACAAAATACGTAATTACTACACGTTAGTATATACCTGGGAAGAGGATTGAGACAAAAACATTATATCAAAGGCAAGGACTATTAAGAGTATTGAATAAAGCATACCTTATGGAGAAGTCCATAGTTCCACTGGCCTCACCAAAGTACGTAGTCCTCAGGTATTAACTTGGCCAATAACCTTTGAGATTATGGGGGCATCACAACCAAGCTGCATCTTGGTCCTTACCTCACATGCATGTGAACAATTTTTTGTAGCAGAGGTCACTGGATACAGGGTCAGATTTGGGTACCCAGGTTGACATTTTTTGCCTGTCCAGCCCACGGTTGAAAAGACAAACAACAACAACAAGATTCCATTTATTGAGCGCCTTTCACGTCGGGAGGACGTCCCAAGGCGCTGGACAGTTGGGTCAGGACCCGAGCAAGGCGGAAATGGTCAGGGTGAGGGGAGGGAAGGGAGGGAGTGAGGAGGGGGTAGAGAGTCGAGAGGGGAGCTGAAGGCACGGTCAAAGAGAAAGGTCTTGAGACCGGCTTTGAAGGAGGAAAGGGAGGAGGCGGCGAAGGCACTGGGGGATAGAGTTCCAGAGCCTCGGGGCTGAGAGGCTGAAGGCCCGGCCACCGATGGTAGGGCAGTTGGGGCGGGGGATGTGGAGCACACCGGAGCCAGAGGAACGGAGGGTACGGGCAGGTAGGTAGGGGGATAGTAGGTCGGAGAGGTAGGAGGGAGCAAGGCCGTGAATGGCCTTGTAGGTGAGGGTGAGGATCTCAGAGTGCAATACCTCAGAGGAATCGGGTCAGGATCTATCAGCTCTCTAAAATAATATTATTCAATAAATCGAAAATGCAGTGTACCGCTACCCTGAATAATGCTGATGGCATAGTTTGACATGCTTACATAAAGCTATTTTGTGTAAGTCAGAAATTCCCAATAACAATTGAGCCTATTGTACACTGAATACTAAAAATTCCATTCTAAAACTTGGCAAAACAATTACTATTTATACCGAGCAGCATATAATAAGACATCTCTTTAATGTATCCTTACTTCACTGCTTTCCATTATATATTCTTACTGCTTTGTTTTTATGTTTTTAATACCATATTAGAGTTCCTTGTATTTATTTATCTATAGTTCCTTATGTTACTATCGTCTATCACAGCTAATTCAAACTTCCTTGTGTAAATAAAGATATTCCAAAAACATCCATATAAAGTTGTGAAAATTTGCATTTAGAGGCACAGTGCAGGAGCAGCATTTAATTATGCTGATCTGAATTGTGTGCAACTCTCTGTGCAAATGGAAATCTGGTGTCAAACTAAATTATTTGCTTTCACTTGAGATCTAAATGAAAGCTTCCCAGGCACCCAAGGCAATCCTGAAATTGTCAAGCAGATGGACACGGCTTCTTAATATCAGTCATAAGAAGGAACGTGTTTGCCATCGTGCAGATTTGTGCTTTGTGAGCGAAAAAAAATCACTGCCCTTTTTTTTTCAGTCAAAATCCAAGCAAGTTCAGATCTCAAAAAACTTCTGTGTATAATTTGGAAATGTGACATGTTCATTTCACAGAGGCATCTTCCAATTTATTAGAGTTAAAAATGCGGTATTCACTTCTTAGATTTGCATAAAGGTAACTGGATGTGGGTCACAGTGACAACCTAGACCTCTGCTACCACATGGGCCAGTTTAATGTAAGATGGAAAGAGACAAAATAGAAAAGAGATTGCAAATGAAAAATCCCATTTACTCAACTTACTGATTCAAGCTGGATAACAGATTGACTGCAACTACTTGAATCTGTAAAGAGCATTTCATGTAAAAGAATATTGCACATTGTGCAGCTAATGGGGCAAACTGAGCAGGGAAATAAGAGAATTCAGCACTCCATGTATAATCCTTCCTTATAATACATGGAGTAAGTGATTTTTTTACTAAAATATTCACTCTTCAGGATTATTCATTTATTTACTAGAATAATTTATCCCAACAACATTATTAACTAAGATCATCAAACAGATAGTTACAGTGTCAAACTGTTGCATTGCCTCTGATATTGCTCATACATGCATTCATCACCTCAAGACTCTACTATGGAAACTCCCTCCTTGTTGGCCTCCCAACTCTTCCCTCCACAAGTTACAGATCATCTAAAACTCTGCAGCTCGTGTCCTCTCCTACACCAGGCTCCGTGACCCCATCAACGCCACCCTCGCCCGGCTCCACTGGCTCCCCATCCCTCAGAGGATAGAATTCAAAATCCTTGTCCTCACCTTTAAGGCCCTCCATAGCCTTGCCTCCTCCTACATCTCTGACCTTCTGACCCCTATGAATCTGTTCGCTCCCTCCGCTCAGCAGGCTCTGCCTGCTCCATATTTCCCACCCGACCCGCCCTAATATCAACGGTTGAGCTTTCAGCCTCTTTGTCCCCACTCTTTGGAACTCTATCCCACAATCCCTTTGCCTTGCTCGCTCCCTTGCCTCCTTCAATGCTCGACGCAAGACCCTCCTCGCCTTCAGCCGCCCTCCCAACCCCTCTGCCCTCCTTCATCCTAATCCTGCTCCCCACGCTCGGATCCTGATCCCTGATTGTTCAGCGCCTTGGGCCATCTTCCCGACGTGAAAGGCACTTTGCAAATGTAATTTTTGTAACCTGCTCCCCCCTCTGTTCATCAGGCTCTGGTCTGCTCCATGTTTCCCACCTGACCCGCCCTACCATTGGTGGCCGGGCTTTCAGCCTCTCTGCCCCCACATTCTGGAACTCCATCTCATGGTCGCCTCGCTTCCTCCCTTGCCTCCTTCAAGGCCGGTCTCAAGACCCTTCTCTTCAACCATGCCTTTGGTCTCCCTCATCTCTGCCTTCCCTCACCCCTACACCACCCCTCCCCCATGCTCAGGCCCTGACATCTGACTGTTAAGCGCTTTGGGATGTCCTCCCGACGTGAAAGGTGCTCTATAAATGTAATTTTGTTGTTGTTGTTTTATTGTTGTTGTTACAAAACTCTCTTGATCATATTTCCCTGCTAGATTACTCAAGCCCTCTAAACATTAACATTTTAGTAAATCTTCTATTTTAGAAAAGGAGAAATAAGCTACATAAAAGCACCATTCTCTTAGGTAATGTAGAAAAAGATAAAAATAAAAGTTTAAACACCTAGAAAACAATTTTATGCATTTTAAGCTGAAATCTTAGTAATATAAAAATAAAAGCTATTCAAATGTTATTAATATCTTTATCAATGCGTGAATTTCTGTAGCTCAGACCACTCTCCTCGCAAGCGAGACACTTCGGTTCTATTCCCGGCAGGGCAAAATGTTGGGCAATTCCTTACTCCACACGCCTCTGTTTACCTAGCAATAAATAGGAACCCTGTTGTTAGTCAATTGGCAGATCGCTTTTCCAGGGATAATAATCCCTAAAAAAAACAATAATAATTTGGTCATTCAATCCATGACTGTTTGTAAGACACTGCTGTGCGCAATTGGCTTCCGGTTTCACCCACAAATATACAAATATACACTTTACAGTATGTTCTGTGAAGCGCTTTGAGACATCTGGAATACTTGAAAAGTGCTTTGTTAAATGCAAGGATTTTGATTATTATTATCAATGTAATACTAACTTTAAATTAAAAATAACTCTTGACAACATTTTAATTAAAGTTAAAAAGTTTATGTTTTAAACTGTTTATCCTTTTTCTGCTGAACCTAAATTTATGTCAACTGTTTCCTACGTCACTTCTCTAAAATAAATGTAACATTCAAAGTAATCTTATCTGTTTCCTTGTAGGCTCAACTTTCATACTAGTGTTTAGATGGGTTAAAAACTGGCTTGTAAGGCTGTTCTTTCAGGCCAGTCAAAAAGGCAGAAGAGCGATGATTGACCTTATCACAACATTGACATAACCAGGTCAATTTCTAATGGAATTCTACAGCTCAAAACAGGAAGAGGCTACCAATAGATGAATATACTCGTCAACAACTCACAGAGAAAGACAGGAAATCAACTCTGGTACAATAAGCATTGAGAAATGTGTGTGATCTGTCTGCTTTAATGGAGTATGGTTTTATTGACCTTGGAAGCTGCACAGTGTCCTTTATGGAATTGAATAAATATCACCCTGTACTCAAATTAATGTGTGAATGAAAAATAACAAAAATATCTTTGATATGACATTTATTAATATATATAACTTACATAGTAGGGCATTTTCCAAAGGATTAGGTTACTTTATTATATCGTCAAACAATATTCATTCTGTTCCTTTGAGACAGCTTTATTTTAATGCAGTGAATCCAGTGTAAAATTGTAAGTGAAAATGGATGAGAGATTCTCACATTTTAGGGCATTATTTTAACTCCATATGTTCCACAAGATGAATTTACTCATCTGTACAAAATGCTATTATATGTTATTCTGCTCTATTTGATAGGTTTTGCGTATTTGCCCTTGTGCGCTTATAAATAAATGTAGTATCATTTTCAATTTTAAACAAATTTTATTACAAATATAAATCATACTTTTAAATTTGCAGTTGCATAATATTCATTTAAAACAACATGGGGATAAATTTGCACAATTTGCCAAATACAGCAGAATGAAATTCAGACCAGAACAACAAATTAACTATGTACTGCAGATTAACCCACTGGGTGATTATCTCAGCAGTTGATATTTTGATCATTTTGGGGTGTGAGGGGAGGTGGGGATTTAATGCTTCTGAATAACGTAAGATTGTCTCCTGGCGTTGTGTGAAATGATCAAGCAGTCTGCGTGAGCGATATTGTTTTGTGAAGCTGAAGAGGGAAGGTTAGGAAGAGTACAACTGTTTGAGATCAATGTCAGGCCCCTCCTAGTGGCCAAGTGAGGAGAGGCCTGGGAGCAGGTCACTTGTCGGCCTTTCTGCCTTTTGCCGTGGGGATGAAAGACCCAACAGCACCATTCGAAAAGATTGTTGCTCTGGCCAACAATCTTCCAGATGCATCAGTCAATCGCTTCATGGCTGTTTATGTGATATTACTGTCGGCGAATTGGCTGCCACATTTGCCTGTAAACTACACTTTACAATTATCCCTGAAACACATTGAGACGTTTCAGCGTTATACGGGGTACATCAGATGCACGTATTAAGAATATTATTGCCATTGTATGCCTGTTTGGACAATAAACTAAATGTGCTTGAAGGAGAATAGGGAATTAAATAAAATGGAGCTGAGGAAAAATTAATAGTAAATTGACAGAAGAAAGCGCTCTGGGATGCTACCTCTGAGGAGCACTGTATAAATGCAGGTTGCTGTTGTTGATTCTGGAGGTTGTTGACAGTGAAGTACATTACAACAATATGTGGCAATTGTATAATCCTGACATACAGATCTACAGCCATTGTTACGCACGCCACAGGGTCTACTCAAGCATAGATTGCTTCTGGATTTGAAAATAAATTCTTTAAGATTCAAGTGAAATGAGCATCAGACAGATTATCATTTTGCACCATGGCTCCATTATACTGAAGATAAATCCGTGCTGGAAATCCAACAGCTTTCTCATTCACAAGACGGATTCCAGGCTGCATGCATTCTTTTACAGAAATCAAGGTTCCATCTCCGAGGAAGCACCTCTATGGGAAGCATTCAAAGTGGCGATGAGAGGCCAGATTATGCTGCATGCAGCTGCAAATAAAAAGGACAGAGGTCAGTAGCTTGCTCAATTCCAGGGTAAGCAGTGTGAGCAGAGACAATACCATCACTCAAACCACTCAGAGAAACCTCTAAGAGGGCCAGTAAGTGTAAAATATGCGCTGAATGCACTGTTCAAGGATCAAGCGGAATCCCTGCTGTTCAGGTCAAGATAACAGTTTCAGAAGCAGGCGGATGAAAACCAGGATGGTGTTGGCACAGCAGTTTTGCAAGATAAAGGCTGCAGCTATCTCCATTGAGTATGAGGTTAACAATGAGTTAACAATGTCAATGGAGTCCTGTAGCTCAGTGGTTAGAGCACTCGCTTTGCAAGCAAGAGACCTGAGTTCAATTCCAGGCACAGGGCGAAACCTTGGGCAAGTTTCCTTACTCCACACGCCTAATAATAATCCCTCCAAAACCAAAAACAATAATAAAAAAAATTGGTCATTTTCAATCTACGACTGTTTGTGGGACATTGCTGTGTGCAATTGGCTGCCGCGTTTGCCCACAAATATACAGTCAATTCACTCTACAGTGTGTTCTATGAAGCGCTTTGGGACGTCCTCCCGACGTGAAAAGCTCTATATCAAATGCAAGGATTATTATTATTATTATTATTATTATTATAATTGTTAACAGTTCAAAGAGAATATGCCATGGAAGAAAATTAAGTGTATTGAAGATCAATATCAATATAAAATAGTCAAAAATAGATCAAATAGGGAAGTTAGAAGAAATTTCTTCAACAGAGAGTAGTGGGAATGTGGAACATGCTACTACAAGGAGTTGTTGAGGCAAATAGCATAGATGTATTTAAGGGAAAGTTAGATAGGTACATGAGGGAGAAAGGAATAGAAGGTTATGCTTGAAGGCTTAGTTGAGGAAGGGCAGGAGGAGACTCATAAACACTGGCATAGACCAGTTGGGCCAAATGGCTTGTTTCTGTGCTGCATATTCTAATGTATTCTAATGTATCTGCTTCAAATGAATGTGCAGGAATACGTCAAGGTACTGATAATCAGTCGGTTTCCCTGCAGGTGTGGTTTGGTGGTCATGACTTGTAGATATTGCAGAGGCTGACAAACAACACAGTGGGCCTGCAGTCTGAGAGAGTCCTGCTGTTCTATTGTTGGTTGACAGTTCCAGCATTGTGTGCAAATTTGTACTGTGATTTATTGTGGTAAATTGTAAATTACCAGTCATTTTGTGCAAATGTTTCCATATTCAGGTAATTACATTTCACTGTTCATTTGTTTTTTCTTCTTTTTGTCACCAAACAATTGCCTCCAGGAGTGAGAGCTAACCACGATATGAAACACACTTGAGGTGGTACAGTTTGTGATGATTAATCTATTCCTGGGTTTATGCTCCAACTTTGTTAGGTGCTTTGAATGTTCTCCTTCACGAAAGGCGATATGTGAGTGCAAACTATTGTTATAGTTCCTACTTCAGACTTACATCTTATCTGGGACTAAGAATGAAGCACTCAACTGATATAGAAATGTTTGCTAACCTCATTATGAACACTGATTAGATTTTTAATTTTATTTAAGAATTGTTTGTGTGCCAGACACTGAGTAATGTGAAGTGCTTTGAGACGTCATTACGATGTGAAAGGTGCTACATGAATGTAAGTTGTACTTATTGTCTTGTATTATGAACAATTATCCTTTCAACTGCCCTAGAACTTTAAAACTTTTTGTTAAGTGTAAAACTTATTTTTAAATCTGCTGCTGTACAAACCCTGATGGGAAGTTTGCAATATGTGACCTGACAATTCTCATAGGTGATAATTATCATAAAATACAGAATTAGTTATTTTTAATCTTTTACTTGGTGACTAGCTTGAGGTGAATATCTCTCCGACTTCCAGCAATTGCTTATTACCCTCAAGCCATTTCAGTATTGTATCACACTATCATGTATTTTAAATCTGTAAGCTCTTTTTTTTGTAGCCACTAGAATTTTTTTCTATTTTAAAATTATTTTTAGGCCACTATGCAGTGAGGATGTGCAAATTCCATTCTCTCCACACCCTATTAAGACTTTTACAATCGGCCCATCAGAAGGTACACAAAGGTCAGTTCTAATTACACACCAAAAAGGTTAATTCTGTTATATAATGTACTGTGGATGTGTTGTGATGCAGTATGAATGAACAATATCATATCCCAGGAAACAACTGCAAATTATTCCCTGCAAATTTCATGAATAACATCTTAATCATGGTCCTTTACCTTTAACAAGATCAGACACATGAATATGGAGTGCACTGTCAGCATCTGAACTTAACTTCAGTGGTGGACAAACAAAAAAACTACATAAAATTACTCTGCTAGGTTTCATGGTATATTACACAAACAGCAATTCATGCATTGGAGTTGCTTTATAGGTGCAATCTGATCTCTGGGTTCAGCATTTCAGATATGTAAGCACAATAGGAATTATACTCCTTAAAACAAATAATTTAACAAGATGATTTCTAACATAAAGATGACTTTTTGCACCCAGTACTGGGGACAAGTGGCTGCAATGATTTTCAGTGATATAATAATAATAATAATAATAATAATAATAATCCTTGCATTTGATATAGCGCTTTTCACGTCGGGAGGACGTCCCAAAGCGCTTCACAGAACACACTGTAAAGTGAATTGACTGTATATTTGTGGGCGAACGCGGCAGCCAATTGCGCACAGCAATGTCCCACAAACAGTCGTAGATTGAAAATGACCAATTTATTATTGTTTTTGGTTTTGGAGGGATTATTATTAGGCGTGTGGAGTAAGGAAACTTGCCCAAGGTTTCGCCCTGCCTGGAATTGAACTCAGGTCTCTCGCTTTCAAAGCATGTGCTAAAACCGTGTTCTCCATTATTTCTGGCCACAATGCTGAATAAAAATATTCCATTATTGTCACAGTCTCTGACTCTTGATTCTTGAGATGCTATGCTGCTTCCTTCCCTCATTAGGGAAAATTTGTTGATGTGCAGGGCACTGTTCTGCTCTATTTGTGATTTTTTACTGTTCAAGACAAAACTGCTAATGAAAACGTAAATTATAAATAATATTTTAAATATAAAATGCATTCTAGTTATTTATCAGTGCACAGGAACACATGCATTACACTTAATAAAGAGAGCAGGATAGCTTAGCACAAGATAATGAATTTGCTGCATTTAGTAAATGGATCAAATCCTTTCTTTTTGATGAGCAAAATGTCCTGAAACATCTAGCAAAGAGCAAAGAAAAGTCTATTCTTTTGTTTGAAGAAATATGCAGCTGTGTATCATCTTATCACTTGGTCTGCACCACAATTCTTTTGGTCTTCATGCAATCAGCACAAGAGTGGATTTATGAGTTTGAAGTTATTAAAGCTCTTGTCTAAAAAATGATTAAGTGCATGTTACTATTAAAAAGATTGAAGGTTAAATACCAGAAGTAAAATTAGCAAACATGTTGCATAATACACGTTTTATGCTGTTGCAATGCTATTTTAAGTTGGATGTAGCATTGTTTTGATAAAACTAAATGAGAAAAGCATAGCATGTGATATTATCACTGGTGATATTATCATATGCCACATTTTTATCCTCATAATTTGAATTCATACAGGAATCGTTTTCTAGTTGGAGTCATTGACATTGCTGCTTTGTTTTATGTTCAAGGTATAAAATAAGATTTACACTTCTAAAGTGTTTTCACTTGCCACATAAATTCAGTGGCTTTTTAAATCTCGTAGGCTTGTTAGGAGAGTTGGACAAAAGGTGCCCCGTCTCTTTCAGTCTTCAAATCCAGAACTTCAAAGTATTAAGTCTCTCCATAGATCACAAAACTGTGGAACAGAAGTATCAGTGGGCCATTGCCTCTCAAAAGTACTCGCAAGTCTGTCTCTTTGTCCTTGCTCTGCAGTGTAACCTTGCGCTATTTGTCTCTGTCAAACCTGTGCATCTCTTCACCTGGACTCTGGAGACCCTGACTGCACCATACTATTCAAAGAAAACAGCTATTTTATAGCTTATTGACTGGTGAGAGGTGTAATACACAGAGTCCTTGAACAAGGTCAAAGAGATCATTAAGATGAAATTCTGCACTGGGAATTTTATGACATAACCTTGTGTTTATCTAATTTAAGGGTCTAGTGGTTTCTTTGTTTTGGAAACTGTCTTGTTTGGATGTATCAGAAAGTCAAAGGAAACATTTTCATTCAGAAAGTGAGATGAACAATGATTAGACAAGCTGAGCAATGATTAGACAAGCTAGGGCTCTTCAGTCTTGAGAGAAGATGACTCAGAGGGGATCTTGTAGAAGTGTATAGCATTTTAAATGGGATTGAAAAAATAAATTCAGATCAATACTTTGTGATGTATCATCATAGTAGAACAAGAGGCCATGGGCTTAGAGTTATAAAGTTTAATTTGAGGACAGATACCAGGAAGATTTTTGTTATGCAGAGAGTAATCAATGACTGGAGCAAGTTGCCAGGAAGTTGCCAGGATACTAAATTAATTTACAAAAACAGGTTAATGCAGCAATGGGGGGGACAGCTGGGTGGGTGTTCTGGGTGGATGAGATGGGATGGACTAAATGGCTTTCTTTAGTCACACCAATCTTGGCTATCCTCCTTGGGGGGGAGGTAAGCGGAGGTCTTTTTGGAACTGAACTAGCTCCAAGGTGACACGCTTGGCAATAGAATGTCGGAATCGAATCAGCCCTCTGTGGTAGTCTCGGTAGTCCGGTTCCTGAGCCAAGCAGGTTTGCAATATTCCAGGGCACTGCTGGTGACAGTATAGCCAGTCTGGCTCAGTGGCAAGACCTGGATGAGCAGACCAGGTACTGGTGGAAGGGAGTCATCCCACTCAGCTCCTTGTTAGCCCTGCGTGGAGGGTGGTCCTAACTGGACAAGCAGCAAGAAAGCAGCAATATCAATGGCAAGCTGTGTGGTTTTAGCCGGTTAGACTCCAGCAGTACCCCAACACATACCCCAACACAAGACTTGGCTTTTGCCAACCTGCACCAAATAGAGGTGCCCATTCTATATGTGCACATCCAGAGAGAGAGTGAGCATTCTATTCCAACAATTTATTTCTGGACTTTCCATGTGTAGGTGGGATGAATGGAAATTTCAGCTTGGTTTGGATACCCTTAAGCATGGTGATGGGATTCGCAAAAAAAAATTGTGATTGTGTGATTAAGCTTTGTAGATTTCATTGACAATTTTCCCATTTGCATTTAATAAAATCACATACTGAAACATTAATTCACATGGATTTGTTTATTTGTGTAAGGAATTGATGAAAGTACATAATATGAAACCCCAACCTATCCCTGTGACTGGGTTTTTGCAAGATCCCTCTACGGCTGATTAGGACTTTAAAAATACACTGAAACATAATTGTTTGGAACCAAATTCAGAAGAGAAAAAAAAGCAACTGTTTTGAAGGTAAAGAGATACAGGTTATTAAAAAAAATAGCATTTTAATACTCTAAAAGTTTCATTAAATAACTAAGTGTAGGAATGACAACAATAATTGACATTTAGATAGTACATGTTGGGGGGGGGGAATTCCTCAAAGTGCCTCACATTATGATGAGCCTACTAAACTTTGCTGCTTCACTTGTAATGAATGTAATCAGGGAGTATGTTCATAAACACATATGAAGAGTGTTTCTCAGTGCCGATGTGGTCCATAAGATAGTTAAAATGTAGACACTCAAAATTTGCGTTTGACATCTGCTCAGACCAAGACAAGAATTATTCATTGCAGCTTTCATTCAGAACACATTTTGTAACACTCCTACAAGGAAATAACGCTGGAAGTTAATCATATTTTTATAGGTGTGTTATTGTAAGGACAAAACAATATCACAGATCACCATCATTTGACTTTTTACAGCGGCAAATACTGAAAAGCTCATTTAAATTAATTTGTTTCCAATTGAAGACCTACGAGAGTTATAAATGGAGCACGGCATGGCCAGTCATGGCAAATGACAAACGACTGTGCTCATGAATTATCTGGTCAGCCTCACTTGCAGAGATATTTGTCACATGTCACAGCTGACTGAACGTTCAAATGGCAACCGTTTTTCCTTTTATTCATGCATTACAGAAACCTTGGTAAATATGAAATATTGCCTCAGCAACTACACTGTTGCCAACAAACAGGAAATTTAAAACAACTAATTGAATTGATTCCTTGACGTATAATAATGATCCTTGCAAATGATAGAATGCAGGGGGTTGTTGACCAGAATAATGGACGAAACACACTTCTCTTTTTTTGAATGGGGTTTTTATTGTTTATCTCAACTGGCAAATGGCATCACAATTTAATGTCCCATCTAAAGTTTGGCAGCTCTGACAATGCAGTACAAAGCCCTGAAGTGAGCCAAGCTGACAGACTGATACCCTGACATTTTAGCAACAGCTCCATTCAAGGATTTTATTTCCTCACTCAGTGAGTGACGTCACCATTTGATGATATCCCTTGACTTTGGTCAATGTGAATTTTGTGAGGACAATGCTTCTCACTCAATAATTGTTCAATATTATTTGATAGGGTCTATTTGTTGAATAAATATTATATGAAATAGCTTAATAAGGTGTTAGTTTGGCCCAGTTTGTAGGACTCTCTCTATGTTCAAAGCACTTGTTGGGGATTTTGAGCTCATAGATAACATGACATTTCAGTGAAGTACTGGGGCTCTCCTACATTGTCAGAGGTCCATGCCATCCTTTGATCATGTATTAAGTCAAGGTTTCCATGTTATAGGTGCTAAATCAAATGCAAGGATTATTATTATTGTTATCCTGAATGTGGTTTGCTATTTATGGTATAGGCCAAGCCCTTATTTTGCATAAATACCTACTGATTACTATTGCCTAAGTTGAAAACTGAGTAAAATTGAGATAATTGAAGGAAAGATGAAATCTCACTGAGGAAGTGTAAGGGAATGCCAGAGATGCTGAATGATGTGGCTTCCATGCAGCCTTCAAAACAATTGGGAAGAGTAAAAAACATATTCAGACGGTAGAGTTCTGACCACCACAATATATGATGCTGTGCAGATCCTCAAGATAGTGCAGAGGAGAGCAACGAGACTGATCCCTAAAATCAGAAAGATGAGCTACGCAGAATGGTACACGAGCGTCTAAGGATAAAGATACCAAAAACACTCGGTAGAAGAATTTTTTTTTACTCCATTTTATCTCATCCTTCCAGAATGCAATTTCACCCACAAAATACACAGACAATTCACTTTGCACTATATTCTGTGAAGCGCTTTGAGACGTCTCAAACATGTGAGAAGGCGCTATATCAAATGCAAGGATTCTTCTTATTCTTATTAATACCAAACTGCAGGATTTATTAGCTACTAATCAATTTTCAGCTCACAAATTCGTATAAATCCACGAACCACTAAAAATATGGATAATGAAAGTATATAAATATAACTATTGGAGTACAAAATACAAATAGGTATGCAACCAGTCAAGATAGCAAACTGAATAAAATGTCTTAAATCTGAAAGAAAGATTTTATTGTTAATACCACTGCTAAGTTATTACCAGGAGATATGGAATATAAACTAGGTGCCAGAAGGCGTGTACATTTAAACAAAAACTCACACTTACTCACACTCATTAGCTACATAGTGTTTTACAAAGTCTAAAGGTTGGAACTGGGAGGGAGTTGGAATTGGGGGTAGAGGGAGGTGGTTGAAAAGGTAGTAAAAGTGATAGGCCTTCAGGTGTCTGAAGGATCCCTTACTGATAGTGAGATGGAGCATACAGGGGCATTAAGAAGGGCAGAGTTGGTAGAGCAGAGGAAGTGACTTAAGGTCACAGGAAATTGCAGAGATAGGGTGATGCAAGGCACTGGAGCCATTTGAAGATGAGAGCAAGGATGTTCGAATTGATATGCTAGGGGACAGGGAATCAGTGGAGCTGAGAGAGGATGGAGTGATGGGCTCATGGGCCATAGTGTGGGAGAGAACTTTGGCTGTGGAATTCTGAGTGGTAGGAGTTGTTGAGGGTGGAGCTGAGGAGGTAGGAAAGCAGAACATTGGAAAGGTCAAATCTGGAGGTGACAAAGGGACAGATGAAAATGACAGCTTCTCTGGTGCTGAGGTTTGTGGGATAGGCTGGTGATGTTGTGGAGATGAAAGAAAACAGACTTGGTCAGAACCTGAATGAAGGATTTGATAGCGATTTGAGGGATGAACAAAATGTCAAGGTTCTGCACAGGATCCGTGTTTTGGAGGCAGAAACTAGGGAGGTTGATATGGTCATCGCTTAGGCACTTGAATCTAGCCATTGAAGCATGTTAACTCTTCCTCAGAGTTTCATTGGTCCAGAACCTGCAAAGGGAAAGCTACACGTCCATTATGTGATTTCCCATTCTGCATATATTCTCTTTTGAATAAACTAAATTAGGGTTGAAACATCGCTCCTCAGGAAAGATGTAGCATTACTGGTGCCCGACTATTGGATAAAACAACTTGTAATGAAAACTGTATCTTATGCAGGGAACCACTGTATCTCATACCATCTCATGTAGATGTTCTTAGGAATAAGGTCTCATGATTTGGCATTATGTACATTGGGTTTCGCTGCAGACACACTATCTGTTGTGAGTTCTTTTATGCTGGCAAGGCACAAGTAACACTTCTGTTTTCTTTGCTGATAAAGCAAAAGTCAGCCCAAACTGACTAGATTGACTTATCATTATAAAAGCTGCCACTTACACTAATAGCATTTCTGTGAACAGCACAAAAATAGCACAATCTTAATTCCTTGACCTTACCGTATTAAAGCCTTACAATATGGAAATTTTGTGTTAGTAATAATGCGGGAAAGGAGATTAAAATGCATGGCTAAATTAGCATTAGCATCACGCATCATGGCATAAACTCAAATCTTGGTGACACAGCATTCAAATAGGTTTTGTTCAAATGTGTCTTAGTGATAAGAGCCTCTGCAATGCATCTAAATAAACCTCTGGAAGGCACATCAAACCCATAGATTAAGTAGGTATTCTTTCCATTTGTTTTTCTTTCTGATAAATAGCCATCCAAACTAAGACCAGGTTCCTTTGTTAATCTTTCAGGATAAAAATGTTAGCAGCATGCAAAAGGTCACAACATAATGCATCATGTTCCACTTAGATAATATTCAGGTAAGTTAAGTTTGGCAGCAGAGTGAAGACAACCAGTAATGCAATAATACGACATTAAAGTACCATATCACATTGGAACACCTCATAGCACTGCACAGATAGTTTCTGTCAAATCTAGTGACCTTTTGCAGCTAACGCAGCAACCATTTTGCACATAACAAATTGCTACAGACAGGCACAAAGCAAGTGATCAAGTTATTGCTGGACATGACGCTAGGAGAAACTTGCCTTTTTGAAAGGTGTAGTAGGATCTTAATCTCAGTCTAAACTGCTGGGAGACAGGACCTCAGAATTGTGGCGGTTCTGTTTACAGATGATGATGTGCTGCTGGCAGACTCATCTATGGATCTTAGGTGCTGCATCATTTTGATCATTCAGCCACTTAGTGGGACATGATGCCAGGTGCCCCAAGTGCACTGTTATGTATGTGCACAGCTTGAGAGGGATCCTCAAAAGATATATGAGACATTAATTCCAAATGCTACAGGTTGGCAGGTGTGAGATGTGGTAAACACCAACATTTGTTTGGAAATTGTCCTTCAGGTCTACCCTGAAAAGGACAAAGTTCATTTTCCATGTTTAGGTGGCATCCATATGTGGGGAACTCTCAATCTGGTTTGGATACTATGGAGGGTTTCTGAATGTGTCAGACACCCGACTATCCAAAACAATGACATCAGCGTCCTTCATTCTGAACAGATTTCAGTTCTGTGCAATGTGTAGATTAGTAGAATGATAATGTGTCCTTTAATCGTGTCTAAATCTTCATTGTAAATCATCAGTCTATGATGGAATGCACACTGTCTCCCTGGAGGGACACACTCTGCTTATCTAACTCCAGAAAAAGTTCCCACTGAAAGTTTAGTGTTACACTTTTCAAATAAAATGAAAATTCTTTCCTCTCATACAAACTCATGAGAATGACCAGAGTGTTCTTTGTTCCTTTTCAGCGTAGTCCTGAAGGACAATCTTCATTTTAATCCAGGGTGTTTTTAAGTTGTTAAAGCACAACTCAGAAAATGATTGGACTCAGCAAGTGGCACTCATTAGAACTGACACTCTTATAATCATAAAATTAGTGATCTATTTGGATGTCTGTCATTCTAGAAAATGAATGAAATTCTTAATGTGTGATTTCCACTTGTCAGCGCCTTGAGATGTCCTCCCGATGTGAAAGGCGCTATACAAATGTAATCTTGTTGTTGTAGTTGTCACAAAATCTCCGTATGATTTCCAGTTAGGAAATTGGGGATTGAGTCCTGGGAGTCCAGAAAGCATGGAGATCATTTGTCATGTGGTCTGTGGTTGCCATGCTCACAGATAAAACCATCAGATAGACAATCAAACTGGCCAGAATGAAATATTAATTACATCTGAGGCATTGCAGACATGAGAACAAATTATATTTAGGCCTAATCAGGGTATGAAGTGAGTATCACAACTGCCACAGAGAGTTTTTAACAGATCTGGGTGAGAGGACAGGTCACCTGCTTGATAAGTCATTTTTGTTATTATTAATAATAATAATCTTTGCATCTGGTACAATACCTTTTGAATGGGAAGGATATCTCAAAGTGCATCACAGGATATATTGTAAAGTGAATGACTGTGTATCTATCTGTAAATGACCTTTTGTTCCCTAATAGGTTAGTGGAATTCCCTGATAGATCATGGGGAGGGATTCTAATAATTTTTGGGAAGAAAATGGGAGAATGGAAAGCTAAGTGCCTCAAATGCTCCTCAGGTGACTGCTTATGCTGGAGAGTGCCTATGAACCTAACATTTTTACTTGGACTGTACTGAAGACCTCTATCAGGAGAGGCTGGCCTGCCACACGAGGATTATGACAGGAGAGGTACTGAAGGACTTGAAGGTGTCCTTGGTGCTCAGAACTGCACTTCCTGTGGCCACGAAGAACACAACAATCCTGAATGTCTTTCTTTGCGGCTGGCTCTCCCTCTCGGAACAATGCACATACTAGCCAAGATTCTGCATGTTTAACCATCCAGCAGGTGACAGATGCTTTGCTGAGAATGGCTCGAGGCTTTGTGTCCATCGACAGGGAGCTGAAAAGACATGCAGATACAGCAGAAATGGTTTTTTGAAGCGAGATCCCCAAGAGTGCTGGGGATGGTAGATTGTATGTGCCACTGAGTGAGAATCTGACTGGATAATATTGTAATGAAAAGGAAGGTGTTCCTTCAATTAAAGATGTGTCAGCCTGACTCAGTCTATAGCTCTGTTGCTTCTGAATCAGAAAGTTGTGGGTTTAAGCCCTACTTTGGGATTTGAAATTCGCAGTTGATGCTGACACTCCAACACAGTTCTGCATTGTCAAAGTGCCATCTTTCAGGAGAGACAATACACCCAAATCTCTTCTGCCTGTTTATTCTTGCACTTGATGTAAATGTTGGGAGGATGTCTCAAAGTACTTCACAGGGTACACAGCAAAGAACAGTGACTCTACTTTGTAAGCAAAACATGGTAGAATTGCAGTGTTGGGAACAAAATCTGATAAATGGCCAGTGAGCAAAACACTAGAGGGAAATGATCAGCTATTTATTGGACTTTGCTGACTTGGAATTCACGATTTGCAGGTCAAGAATTTTGCGAGTTAGATCCCAATACTACTAAATGCCAATATTACTATGAGTTTTACAACTTAGATCCCAATATTGCTAAATGTACTTATAATAATAATAATCCTTGCATTTGATACAGTGCCTTTTTATGTCATCAAGACTTTTCAAAGCGCTTCACAGGATACACTGTAAAGTGTAGTGACTGTATGTTTTGTGGGTGAAATCCATCAGCCAATTGCATGAGATGGGGAGGTAATTACTTTTTTACTGATTTCAAACAAAGGTCCACCAACATACTTCCCATTGTTAACAACCTAATTCTCCTCCAAAAGCCCAGTCAGTATAATTCTTCCTGATTCCTCCACACATCAGAATTGTAGCTATAGCCACACCACTAGCATGTAGCTTGTTGATGAATAATATATTTTCCCATCTTTAACATAGTCAATGCTAATTTTTTTCACCAATGGAAAATAATTCATTTTAAATTGCATTAACACCAGATGATCTTGATAAAATTTTCACAGAAGACAGTTCTTTATGCAAGGTTTTTATGCTTGTTATCATGAGGAGATTATGAAAACTGCTAGTACAGATAATGAGCAAAGTGACTCTTATTAAACTTCACTGATTATTTGAACTCTCTGCCTTCATCACATTTAATGAAGAACAAAGACAATTCAAAAGCAGGCTTGTATCGTGATGATCACTCCCACGAAATGTGCCCTGCTCTTCTCGGAGGTTAGATTTGTGCAAATGTTACAATGAGTAACAGGTAGCAAGGGTTCCTCCTTGCAGTGTGTTCAGCCTTCCTCAAAATACAGGGATCAAATCTCATAGTGCGTTCCTTGTGAATCTCATAGTGCGTTCCTTTTGAATTTCTACAAATTTCTTCCCATTCTTTAATTATCATCTCCCTCTACTGACCTGTCAATCACCCCTGTCTTCACCCTGTTCACCACCCCCATCTTGTATTTTCATTGCCTCTCTGTGCCCCGATCTGCCATCCTGGAGGTAGATTTTTGGTAAATAAATTGAGGAAACCAATTTAATAGAGATTTTCCAATTTACCAGAAGAGGAAACCAAGTAAATGTAATTATTCCAGCCCAAAGTGGAGTTTGAGACTGTGTAATTTCCTTGGACTACGCCATAAATTGGCTGCCAGGAACTAACTCAGTTTCTACTGAAAATGTGATGGACGATTGGAAAATGAGCATGTCAGGCCACTCAATCTGAATAGATTTACTGCATCAAATTGTCATTAACTGGGGCCAGGCCTTAGACAGATCATTGAGAAACACTGCTTGAGATCATGTCCAAAATATATACCTTTTTCCAGGGTTTGTATTGAACCAATATTCATATTCCATGTTTAGTTCATTTCTCAAATATCTATATAAAAATATATTAGCAATGAATTACAGAATTCTCAATCAAATTGATTTAACCACCTAATACTTTAATTTATGTTAGCAATATATTCTTTAGTGATACATTTTGGAATATAGGAGGGAAGAATCAGCATATCACATAATGGAGTCCTGTAGCTCAATGGTTAGAGCACTCACCTCTCAAGCGAGAGACCTGGGTTCAATTCCTGGCAGGGCGAAACCTTGGGCAAGTTTCCTTACTCTACACGCCTGATAATAATCCCTCAAGAAAAAAGCAATAATAAATTGGGCAGTTCAATCCACGACTGTTTGTGGGACACTGCTGTACGCAATTGGCTGCCGTGTTTCGCCCACAAATATACAGTCAATTCACTTCACTGTATATTCTATGAAGCGCTTTGGGAAGAAGACGTGAAAAGCGCTATATCAAATGCAAGGATTATTATATTTATTATATAATATAATTTCCCCTTCATCCAGCCTCTCCAGATGAATGAGGACATTATGTGCCCAATTGGTGCACAGTGCAGTTTCTCACAGGAACTGTTTCAACTTTGTTTCTGACAGCTATTAATTATGGAGGTTGATGCCTGTCTACTTAACTGAGCAGAAGAACTTCTGATCATATTTCGTCTTACAAGCACCACTCAGCAAGTTACTTGCTGGTCAGCTAAACCCAGTATCAATAGTGCAGCATAGTTTTAAGTTTGTTAAAAACAAAACCACTTAGGACACTTAAAATTCCTTCCTGCCTTCAGACCCTTTGAAGGATGTGCAGTACTTAGTGTGTGCATGTAGTGTTTGATGTGCCCAACCTGCTATTTTGGGTGGTGTGCATTCCATATAATGCCTATGGTATTAGCAACACTAATGCCTGTTTACACAAGGTGATCAGAGTAAATAAGGAAGCACTAGCTTTTTACAACGTCTTATCACATTGAAGCATTTCAGGTTGCTTCCTGCAAAGTGAAGTGGCTATTTTTTGCAGGAAAGAGAGTAACCATCATGCACCAGCAACATCCTACAAGCTGAATTTATCCTGGGGTTTCTGGCCAAAGCACCAGAAAAAACTCCATTCTTTTCACAAACAGTGTTTGGATTGTTTAAGTCCAGTTAAGGACAGGCAGACAGAACACCTAAGTTTAAAATCTCATCTCAGTATTACACTGAAGAATCAGCTTAGACTAACAGTTTAATGGGACTTGAACATTCGGATCCTGAGACAAGAGTGCTGCTGACTCAGCCACACTGCCCGCTTCGGCTACTGTTTCGCTGAAAATATATTAACTATTACAGTTCGATGGTATATGGTGGACAGAATGAATAAAAACATGGCAAAGTATTTGTTTGTGGATAAAACTTGTTTGCCAGAATAGCACAACTTTTCATCCAACAGTTTGAACTGTAGTAAAATAATAGGATAAAATTAGCCCCAAAAGTGAACCACTGATGTTGCGATGGAATTGGATAACAAGAACATATCCTTACAATTTCCTCATGGTGAGCACCTGGAAAATGCTAATTTGTGCAATTATCACATCAAAAGCCTAAAGACCAATTCTGCTGTAAAGGGAAACCTCATAACATTTGTGCAGATTGGACAATGGTTAAGAAATATCTAAGAAGAAGTTACAGGGAAATGGAGAAAGGGCAGGTAAATGGGATGAAAAGGATTGCCCTTTAAAAGAACCAGCAGACACACAATATCCCGAATGGCCTTCTGTGCTGTAAATTTCTAAGGTTCTATGGTTCTAATGTTGGTGGTAAAATAGACAGTTCTTTCATAACATAAAATAAGTTATTGAAGTACATTTCCTATATAAGTCTATCTGACCTTTGTGACTTTTTCCTCGTGTTCTAGTCTTCTCAGGTTGTATGTATGTGTGTATATGTGTGTGTGTGTGGTAGGCTGGGACAACCTGCTCGCAGGGTTCTGCCAATGCCTCTTTGAACAAGGAGAGAGAGGAATACGATCCCTAGAACACTCTCCCTCTGATACTTCCCTGCAGGGATATACCTGGCCTATACTCGTTTTCAGTGCGGTAACAGTGAGATTAGGAACTCAATAATTTGATGAAACACATATCCCTTCACTGCCGCTGCACCACACATTGGCACTCCAATACTTTGTCATCCAAAACTTTGAGTTTTAAAATATTTTCTATACTTCAGATTTCTAATATGGCTCTTATGATTCAAATTAGGTGAGACGAGACAGAAACTATGAAAAAATGCCCAATTTTGTATTTACTGTGAGTAAAGGATTAAATTGTTTATTACCCTGATAGTTTAATGTGTTTCATTTCACATAATTTTACGACAGTATAAGTACTAAATTCCACGTAGCCTTAGCTTGCAAGACAATTTTGTTTTAAAATTCATGCAGGATTGTGGAAAATGATTAAATCTAATTTTAATTTGGAAACGAGTTTCTTTTTAAGAACCACAAATTGAGGTAAAATTGAAGAATTTTCCACAATTCTGCTTCATCTTAAATTTTAAGACAAGTGGTCTTAAAGGCTTAGACTTTAAGGCCTTACAAGGCCTTACAAATAGACTTGTGTGCTGAAAACCTATACAATACAAAATTACATTTGTATAGCACCTTTCATGTCGGGAGGACGTCCCAAGGTGCGATATGATTGTATGATTCATATTGAATCAATGCTAAAAGTGTATTATAAGTGTAAAGGCAACAACAACAACTTACATTTATACAGTACCCTTCATGCCGGGTAGCATCCCGGAGCGCTTAACAGTGGCGGAGTCTCACCACGAGCCAGGGGGAGAGGGAATGGGTGGGTGACTGTAAGCACGATAAAGAAGGATGGTCTTTAGGTGGATTTGAAAGTGGGGTGGGAGGAGGCAAGGTGGAGGGAATGAGGGAGAGAGTTCCAGAGCTTCAGGGCGTAGTGACTGAAAGGTACTGTTTCAATTCTGAGTCCTATTCCTGAAATGACCTCGAAGGAATGGTTACAAAATGGAACTGATTCCGTTGGTTGTAAATTGGGTTAAAATGCAGCTGATTTCAATGCGCTCATTAACTTTATTTTTTGAATTTTTTTTAAGTGAATATCTTCTGCTTGTTAATGTTAATGAGGAGCAATTCCACTCCTGGTTCTTTAAATGACTTTTAAAAAAACAAACCGAAAATTGGCAGTGATTATCAGAGTTAAGAGTATGGACTTCATTGAACTTGGGCAGAACTCCTCTCGGTCCTGGCGAGAGCAATTTGGGAAAGGTTGGTATAAATCAGGCTTCCTTCTCCAAGTTTCTCCAATGCTGGAAGCAATATCAAATCACTCCAGCACCATAAAATTAACAGAAAGATGGGCCCAGTTATAATTGGTATTCATTTGGAAACATTAGTGATTTGCTTAATCCAAAAATATCTATTTTCTGTTTAATCTCCTCTTCATTTAATTAAACTTTCCCACCGCAGTCTCAAACAGGACTTTTTATAGTAAGCATTATTCTGTACAGCGTCATCTCTGTCACACTCAAGCACATGCTGTATGCATAATGTTGATGTACAGTGAAAAGATTGAAAATAAACTGTGGCAATATGAGATTTTTCATAAGAAGTGAAATTAATTCTAAATGGAAAATGCTGCATTTAGACACATTTAATTCCATAAGATATTGTGCTGAATACAATGTCATATACCACTGTCAAAATCAATGAGAATTACCATTTAGAACTTGAACTGTTAATAATAAATAGAATCTTTTTAAATCCAATTTAAAGATCAGGAGGAGAAAGATAGCAAGACGATAATGGCTAAATAAGGATGTCAAAAATAACATGAAGACCAAGCAGAAATATTTTAAAAATACAACAAAAGAAACCGAGAGGAATGATAAAAAAAAACAGTTGGAATAAACCTTAATGTAAGTTTAATCTTCCCAACAGACACTGTGGTTTAACCCAAAGCACTTAAATAATAGTACAACTGTTCGTAAACTATTCAAGTTCCAAAGAATCTATGAAATGTGACCTGTGACCTGGGCTGTTCGAAAGAGATGAGCTGAAATTCAAAAATAATACTGGTCCTTTAATCACCTACCGGCTTCTTGGAATACTCATTGATCAGTGAGACTCCTCTGCTAAATGGACTTTACAGTTCATAAACTTTAGCAAGCCTTTAAAAATAGCCATTCGCTGCTGTAAACTAACAAGCAGTCCAATTAGGGCGATATTAATGAATTGGAACCTAAGCAGCGCTAAGTGAAGGAGCAACTCAAGATTTTCATCTCAATGGTGCTTGAGCTTTAATAATCAATCTTATTCAAAGGATGAGATTAATACCACAAAAAGTGTAATAATTATTTCTACGCAAGAGGAAGCTTGAGTCGGCTAATCCCATTAAGCACAAGGAATGTCCAGAAATGAACAGCTCAGCAAAATGTTTTACTTACAATAACTGGATTAAATATATGGGTCAGTTCACCTAGATTCTCTTAAATAAAATACTTAACAAGATTTTTTTTCTTTTTTTAGTAATCAATTATTTGATGAAATGTTGCCTCGCTGGTCACCTATGCAAAGCTAAATTAACTTTTGTGGCTTTACAGTCAAATGCTCTTTCAATACAACTTATATTTTAATTAATTTTATTGCTAACACCTTCACAATGCTGAAAATTGTCAATGCATATGATCAATATTCTTTTTCCACTAATGTGTGTGCCAGTCTGGCTCATGTGGTAGCACTTTTGGCTCTGAGTCAGAAGGTTGTGGTGATTCAATCCCCATGTCAGGAGTTGAAACTCATATAGTTGTTGCTGGTACTCCAGTGTAGTGCTGGGGATTTGTTGCATTGTTGGAGGTTCTGTCCTTTGGATAAGATGTTAAACCAAGATCTTGTTTAGATGTTCAGATGGATTTAAAAGTTCCCATGGCACCATTCTAAAAAGGGAAGGTAGTTTCTCCTGTTCTAGCCAATAAACTCCCAAATAAAATTGGTTGTTCACTTTATAATAATAATAATAATAATAATAATGCTTGCATTTGATATAGTGCTTTTCATATCTTCTTGACATCTCAAAGCGTTTCACAGAATATGCTGTAAAGTGAATTGACTGTATATTTGTCGATGAAACGCGGCAGCCAATTGCGCACAGCAGTGTCCCACAAATAGTCGTGGATTGAAAATGACCAATTTTATTATTGTTTTTGTTTTTTGGAGGGATTATTATTGCTGTATGCAAATTAGCTGCCATGGTTCATTTACAAAATACATAGTTTATATCCTGTGAAGCTCTTTCAGATGTGAAAGGCACTATATCAAATGCAAGGATCACTTTTTTTATAAACAGAAATCCCTTCTATGTTAACCGCATCATTTTGCAATATGCATTACCTCACATTTGTTTACATTGACATTAAACAATATTAAAATTCATCTTGCGATCCATGGCCAATCCATCTAAATGGTCCATCTGTTTTTGAATTCTATTTATCCTCCTTGTAAGAAATAAAACCCCTCACAGTCTGTTATTGTTACTTTATTTTAAAATATTATAAGTGTTTTCCACTTGTTCGTAATGAATGGCAAAACAGCAGAGAATCCCATCAAAATTATACTAGTCAATGTTACCCCAATTGTCCTTATTAACACCATAGGAACAGGAACACTTTTCAGTCCATTGAGCCTATTCTATTATGTTATTAAATCATGACTGATCTGCAACTTCATATAATTTCCCTGCTCTTTCATTATATCCTTTGATACTTCTGACAGCCAAATATTGAAGGACCTCCATCCTAAATATTTCAGTTGACTTGGCATCTACAATTTTTTGTGTGTAGCGAATTCTACGTTTCTACGATCAATCGTACAATCCTTTGTGTAAATTTTTTTTTCTGATTTCACTCTTAATTTGTTTAGCTCAAATTTTAAGATTGTGTTCTTTTATTCTGGATTCCACTACCAGAGGAAAAAGTTTCTCTCTGTCTACCTTGTAAATCTTGTTTTGTCATTTTTTAAGCATCTCAATCAGATCACATGTCAACCTTATTAGCTGAAGGAATGTAACCCATTTGCTTAACCTCTTCTTATAATTTAGCCTTTCAGCCCAGGGGCCATTCTAGTAAATAAGTGCTGATTGCCAACCAAGTATCTCTTTCCTGAAATGTGCTGCTCCAAACTATACACTATGCCCCAGATGAGATCTGACCAGCGCTCTGTAAAATTGAAGCATCACTTCCTTGATTTTGTATTCCAAACTTCTTAAGATAAAGGCCAATATCACATAAAACTTTTTGATTACTTTTTGCACCTATGAACTAGCTTTTAGTGACCCGTGGATCTGGATGCCCAAATCTCTTTGCTCATTTATCTGAAGACTTTCTTCTTTGTCTGTGCCTTTGGTCACTTTCCCTTTCTCCCCGGTTCGGCGCCAAACTACGCATTGTTAAGCTTTCCAAAATACTACTCCTTGAAGGGCGCTATTTAAATATAAGTGTTGTTGAGGTTGTTCTCAATCCTGAGATCAAGAATGTAATGTGATTTGTCTTTCTTAGATTCAAAGCGAGTGGGCAATGTCACACTTTGTTATGTTGAATTCTATAGTTTTGTCCACTTGCTTAATCTGTCTCTATTACTTTGCAATTTCCTATTATTTACATCCTTTGTTTCCTGCTTATCGCTAACACAAATTTCAAGCCAACAAACTAATCTGCCTTTCATTATGTGTATTTTATTCTTTGCAGGTCTCCCATGTGGGATTTTTATCCAATGCTTCTTCACAGTGCAAGTAAATTACAATAACTATTGAGAATCTGAATATTACCAAAGCCCTCCTATCTGGCTGTGATGGGGATGAAAAGAAGATTTACAAAGATTTACAAAGAATGCACAGCATGGAAATAAGTCACTCAGCCCAACCAGTCTATTGCGGTGTTTATACACCATTACTTGAATTAACTTCTTCTTATCATTTAGTCAAGTTAACAGTTCACAGTCAGATCTGACAGGACTGCATCAAGACCTACCGCTCTGCCCTCGCCTCAGCTATGTCATCCTTTTATTCCAAAATCATCTCGGAAGCTAAGGACAACCAGACTCCTCTTTTCTACCATAAACAAACTCCTCCGTCTACCCTCCCATGCCTCTGCCATCGTCTCCTCCAATACCAAATGCGAGGAGATGATGGGTTTCCTCAAGTGCAAAGTCGAAGGAATCTGCTCTGCAGCCTTTAAGCTCCTCTACCGGCACCCCATTCCCACGTCAGGCCCCCCAGCCTTCCCTCCACACTTTTGACCCTGTCTCCCCCTCGTCGCTCACCTCCATCATTTCCTGTATGGAACCCACCACCTGCTCCCTTGACCCCATGCCAACCCCTCTCCTCACCTCCTAGTTCCACCTCCTTGCCCCCCCCTACTAACAGACCTTGTTAACCTCTCCCTGTTCATTGACACTGTACCCATCCCCCTAAAGACAGCTTGTCATCACCCTGTCCTTAAAAAACTTTCCCTTGACCCATGTCTGTTCTCCAACTATGGCCCCATTTCAAACCTTCCTTTTCTATCAAAGATCATGGAGCGAGTTGTTTCTTCACACTTTCCTCTCCCAGCACTCCCTCCATGAACCGCTCCAATCTGGGTTTTGTGCTGCTCACAGCACAGAAACAGCCCTGGTGAAAGTGACGAATGACATCCTATCCAACTGCGACCAGGGCTTTCTCTGTCTCCTCGACCTTCTCGACCTCTCGGCCACTTTCAATACTGTTGACCACTCTATTCTTCTCCCGAATTGCTCTCACCAGGACTGAGGAGAGTTCTGTCCAAGAGCAATTAAGCCCATACTCAATGGTTCTGTTCTTGCCTGGTTCCAATCTTACCTTTCCCACTGTTTGCACTTCGTGGCCGCCAATGGTTTGCTCCTCTAGCCCCTGCACTGTCATATGTGGCATCCTCAGGGCTCTGTCCTCATGCCCCTCCTCTTCAGTCTAGACATGCTCCCCCTTGTCGATGCCATCCACAGACATGGACATGGTGTCAATTTCCACATGTATACAGATGACACCCAACACTATCTCGCTGCCTCCACCCTCGACTCCAGGACCGTTGATGTCCTGGCTAATTGATGGTCTGACCTCAAGTCCTGGACGAAACCCAACTTTCTCCAGCTCAATGTTGGCAAGACAGAGGCCCTCCTGCTTGGCTCCTGGCAGCACCTTTTCACATCAGCCACTGACACTATCACCATTCGTGGCTGCACTCTTCACCTCACCGAGCCAATCCGAAACCTTTTCGACCCTCAGCTATCCATAAAATCCTACATTCATGCCATGACCTGTTCTGTCTTTCCACAGTTTCGCAACATTGCCCGCCTCCGCCATTGCGTCTCATCACAGGCCCACGAGACCCTGATCCACGCTTTCATTATATCCTGGCTTGACTACTTCAACTGCCTGCTTACTGGACCTCCCAACACCTCCCTCCACAAGTTGCTGATTATTCAGAACTCTGCAGCTCATGTCCTCTCCCGCAACAGGCTCCAGGAATCTATGACCCCCGTTCTTGCCTGACTTCAAAATCTCTGCTCCCACCCTCTAGAACTCTATGCTGCAATCCTTCTGCCTCATCCCCTCTCTTGCTTCCTTCAAGTCCTGTTTGAAGACCTTTCTCTTTGACCGTGCCTTCAGCCACCCTCCCACCCCCAGCCCCCCTGCCCCTTCTGACCCCAAATCCCAGCTCGAGTCTAAGACCCCTGATTGTCCAGCAACCTGCACATCTTTCTGACGTGAGTGGTGCTATACAAGTGTAATTTGTTATTGTTGTTGTATACTCCACATAAATTCCCAATCATTCCCTTATTCCCTCCCATACCCTTCTATCACCTTTCCCTCATGTGAAGCTATAGCTTCCTCTTGAATGCATCTGTATAATATGATTCAACCACCATTTCAGGTAGCAACTTCCACAATCTCACTGCCCTCTGCACGAAGTTGTTTCTCCTGAATTCTCATTTTGATCCCCTCATATCTATCCTATATTTTTGACCCTAGTTATGGACTCCCCAACCAGTGCAAACAGCCTATTTATGTTAACCTTAGCAAATCTTTTTATAATTTTAAACATTTCTATTAGGTCCCCTCTTGAAAGTTTCTTCTTTAGCAAGATAATGCTCAACATATCCAGTCTGCCTGATAACTTGCAGTAATTTGCCAGCTCTGGTATCATCCTTATAAGCCTGTGCTGTACTCTTTCCATTGCTGCTATATCATCCCTATGGTTTAGAGACCAGAATTGGACATAAAACTAATAATGTTGTCTAACCAAGGTTTTATATAAATTCAATATCACCTCCTCACTTTTATATTCTATCCCTCTGGATATAAACCGATGGTCTCATTGACCTTTCTTATAGCTTCATCAATAATTTCTTTGCTCGTCCACTTCGCTTAGTTTCCTCTCCTCTATGCTATAAATAGTTTATTTATTTATTCTCCCAAAGTGAATTACGTTGCTTTTTCCTACATTAAACTTCATTTGCTACCTTTCTGCCCATTCTGTAAGCTTGTTTATGTCTTCCTGCATTCTTCTGCAATCACCTGCACCATTTACTTGGCCCCCAGTGTGGTGTCATCTGCAAATTTTGACACCACACCGCCTACACCTGATATATCGTGAACAGTAGTGGTCTTAACACGGATCCCTGTAGAATATTCCTATTTCTTTCCAGCCTGAGAGGACACCCTTAACTTCTACTCTTTGCTTTCCTAACCATTCTTTAATCCATTCCACTACCTCTCCCACATTCCACATTACCCTATTTTAGTCATGTGGCACTTTATCAAAGGCCTTCTGGAAATCCAGATAAACTACATCCACTGCATTGCCCTCATCTAGCTTATTGGTTCCATCTTCAAAGAATTTTATAAGGTTGTTCAAGCATGACCTTTCTTTTGTAAATCCATGCTTGCTGTTAATTATATTTTTGTTCCACAGATCATTAGTTACTTCATCTTTTATTATAGATTCTAATATCATGTTCACAACCAATGTTAAGTCGACTAGCCTGCAGTTTCTTGGATTACCTCCAACACTCTTTTTAAAAATTTACCACCCCAACCAAATCCTCCCCACCTTCATCTCTGACATCTCCACCCTTTTAGCTTCCCTCTGCCTCTGCTCCGACCGCCTCATCATCCTAGGCAACTTCAACCTCCACTTCATCCCCTCTTGCTCCACCTCCTCAGGCTTTTCCTCTCTCAACCTTTCCCTCCACATCCACTCTACAACCCATGTTCATGGCCACCTGCTTGACCTGGTGATCACCTGGGGCCTCAGCATTTTGGATGTCACCATTACCGACAAGGCCATCTCTGACCACCATTTAATCTCCATCGACTCCTATATCCCTCTCTCCACTGCCTCCAAACCTACCACTATCTCCTACCACCCATGGAAAAAGATCTCCCCTCAATCCCTTTCCGCTGCTCTGGAGTCCTCTGAACTCCTGCCCCTCTGGCCCACCTACCGAACCAACCCATTCTCTGCATTTACTCTCCTCCACAGCACCCTCTCCACCACACTTGCCCTCCTCACCTCCCGAACTGCTTCCTATTCCCTATCCTCACCTTGGTTCACCAGCCACCTCCACTCACTGAAGGGCCAAGTGCAGGTTGCCGAACGCACTTGGCTCAAATCCGGCCTGACGGACCACCGGCACATCTGGTTGGACCTCATCAAGACCTACTTCATTCTCGCTTTGGCCAAATCGTCCTTCTACTCCAGGTTAAGCCTGGAGGCAAAGGGTAACCCCCAGGCTCCTTTTCTCCATCACCAACCGGCTCCTCCGCCCTCCACCGCCACACCTCGCAGATCCTTTCCTCCGACGCTCACTGTGAGAAAATGCTGGACTTCCTCGAGTCCAAAGTCGAGGGAATCCACTCAGCTGCCACTGTGCTCCCAACTTCCACCCCCTCCCTAATTCCCCCCCCCACCCGCCCACACTCCGACCACTACCCACCCCTTCTTCCACACCATTGAACCTGTCACCCCCTCCTCTATCATCACCACCATTTCCTCCATGAAGCCCACCACCTGCTCCCTGGACCCCATCCCCACCTTCTCGTTAAATCCCAGCTTCACCTCCTTGCCCCACTACTCACTGACATCATCAACCTCTCCCTGTCCTCTGGCACTGTTCCTACCCTCCTCAAAACAGTCATTATCACCCCCACCTTGAAGAAACCTTCCCTTGATCCAACACAGCTATCCAGTTACTGGCCCACCTCCAACCTCCCTTTTCTGTTAAAGATTCTTAAGAAAGCCATTGCCTTCCAGCTTCGCTCTTTCCTCTCCTCTCACTCCATCAATGAATCCCTCCAATCAAGTTTCCATGCTACCCATAGCACGGAAACTGTTCTTGTCAAGATGACAAATGACATCCTGACCTTGTGTGACCAGGGCTCCCTCTGCTTCCTCTTCCTCCTCGACCTCTCCGCTGCTTTTGACACTCTGGATCATTCAATCCTCCTCCCACTCCTCTCCTCCCACCACAACCTCCAAGGTTCTGTCCTTGACTGGTTCAGGTGCTACCTTTCAGACTGCCTACATTTCGTCTCAGCTAACGGCTTCTCCTCCAGCCCCCACATTGTTTCGTAAGGTGTTCCTCAGGGCTCTGTCCTCGAGTCCCTCCTCTTCACTCTCTACATGCTCCCCCTTGGTGACATCATCCACGGACATGGGGTAAATTACACATGTATGCGGAGGACACCCAACTCTATCTCTCTGCCTCCACCCTCGACTCCAGGACTACTGGTGTCCTGTCCGACTGCCTGTCCGACATCAAGTCCTGGATGAGGGACAACTTTCTTCAGCTGAACATCAGCAAAATCGAGGCCCTTCTGATTGGCTCACGCCAGCGCCTGTGCAGCTCGGGCTCCGGCAGCATCAGCCTCCACGGCTGCACACTCAACCTCACTAAGCCAGTCAGGAACCAGGGTGTTTTGTTTGACCCTGAACTGTCCTTTCTCCCCCACATCCGCGCCATGACCGGCATTGCCTACCACCACCTCCGCAACATTGCCAGACTCCGCCACTGCCTCAGCCCTCAGGCTGCCGAAATCCTCACCCACGCATTCATCACCACACGCTTGATTACGGAAACTCACTCCTCATCGGCCTTCCCAACTCTTCCCTTCACAACCTGCAGATCATCCAAAACTCTGCAGCTCGTGTACTCTCACGCACCAGACTCCGTGACCCCATCACTCCCACCCTCGCCCGACTCCACTGGCTCCCCATCCCCCAGAGGATCGAGTTCAAGATCCTCATCCTCACTTTAAGGCCACCCATGGCCTTGCCCCCTCCCACCTCTCTGCCCTGCTGACTCCCTACCAATCCGCTCGCTTCCTTTGTTCAGGGGGCTCCGGTCTGCTGGAGTCCTGCAGCTCATTGGTTAGAGCACTCGCTTTGCAAGTGAGAGACCTGGGTTCAATTCCAGGCAGAGTGCGAAAACTTGGGCAAGTTTCCTTACTCCACACATCTAATAATAATCCCTCCAAAACCAAAAACAATAATAAATTGGTCATTTTCAATCCACAACTGTTTGTGGGACACTGCTGTGCGTAATTGGCTGCCGCATTTCGCCCACAAATATACAGTCAATTCACTTTACAGTCTATTCTATGAAGCGCTTTAAGACGTCGAGAAGACATGAAAAAGCACTATATCATATGCAAGGATTATTATTGTTATTATTATTAATATTATTATTATGTCCCCTCCTGACCCAACCTACCATCGGTGGCTGAGTTTTCAGCCTCTCTGCCCCCACACTCTGTAACTCCATCCCACGGTCCCTTCGCCTCACTTCCTCCCTTGCCTCCTTCAAGGCTGGTTTCAAGACCCTCCTCTTTTATCGTGCCTTTGGTCGCCATTCCACCTCTCTGCCTTCTCCCACTCCTACGACGTGAAAGGCGCTCTATAAATGTCATTTTGTTTTGTCGTTGTTGCATTACATTGGTCAGCTTCCAGTCCTCTGTCATGATTCCTTTTTCCACAGAGTTCTTAAATATATTTATTGGCGTCTCAGTTATTTACTCCATAAAAGGTTGAACAAGTGAAGTGGTACATCATGATGCAGAAGGGGGATTAGGAGGAGTAGAATCTTATGTGGAGTGTAATCTTTGACATGGATTAGTTGGGCCAAATTGCCTGTTCTTGTGTTATACAGTCTGTATAAAACACAGAACCCTCCAAACCACGTTCTATTGTTCTGGAAATAATCTAACATGTTCCTGCTTTTTTTTGTATAATATCTGTATTCACATTTCATCTAAATCATATAGCAGCAGTGAAAGAGTACAACATAGGTTTATAAAGATGACACCAGGGCTGGCAAGCTAAATAAAAGTTACTAGCTAGTAATATGAAATATGTATCACCACTGGTACTTGCGTTTTTTCAGTGAATCCAAATCTCTCCATGTTACTTATCGGGAATTCACTTTTTGACAGAAATCATCCCCTTTCAACATGCAAAAATAGCATGAGGAAATGCCAGTTAAAGTTACATTTCCTCCCAAGAAACCAGAGAGTTAAAACATAGATTTTCTACATCTACGACTCTAAGAATTTCATGTTTGTAAAGTGAAACAAAATTGTATGATGGGGAGTTTATAGTTTCATTATAAAGCATAGAAGAAAAAATTATGTCCTACCCTAATTATTTATTTATGTTTATTAGTCTAGTGTAGTAATAGAGCTACTGGAAAAAGAGAAGAAAATTCTTTGTAACCGTAATTTAGAAAGTCCCAATTCTGATGTTTCACTTTGCAACTAAATATTTCAATAAACATAAACTGTCGTACTCTCTCACATATTTATTTACAGATGCCAACTGGAGACAACAAAAAATGGGAATATTTATTTCTAAAATGGTATGAGAAACAGGACTCAAAGTAGGTGAGGAACTGATTTTCCACAAGAACTGATTTTCCACAATTTCGTAGGTACTCAGCTGTGGTCTTAAGAAAGGTTCACATAAAGGTTATTACAATAGTTTGAAGGAAAGGCATTTGAAGATTTTTTTACCTCACCTTCTCAGAGAACTGGATATGTTTGGACCTCAAAATGGGGATCTTAGTTTCTCTCAAATCTCGAGAATATCAGTACCATTTTGAAAAAAAATCTTAATGTGTAGCATCAATTAATGGAGCTTGGTTGTGAGTGTGCAGAGCTCTCCTCAGCCCCTGAGGATGGATTATTGAAGCAGGAAAAAGAAAGGCTGTTTGGCATTTCTCATCTCACTTTACTGCTGGAAGTGATTTCAAATAACTTCAAACAATACAAATAGGGCATGTAAGATATAATTTTGTTGCAACTCCTGGAGCCTCAGCAACAAACCAAATGTTGTAATTCACAAGATCACAAGAGAGGCTCAAATGAAGAAGGCCCTTCGGCCCATTTGATCTCATCTTTCTAGAATACTCAGCCTACCATCACAGCATCAAGCTGTTTTGTAAATGAGTCCAGAGTCCTGTGAACTTGTTTTTCCATTGTTAATTGCCCTCTGGTTGAAAAATATACTGGTATTTGTTCTAAAATTGCCCTTTGCAACTCTGAACTTGTGTTCTCTTTCTCTGTATGCTGCGTCCAAAAGTATTTTTCTGGGTTCATTTTCTTAATCCCATTTAAAATTGTTTATACCTCCATAAGGTCCTAGCCACTTAAAGTTTGAGAATATTGCATTTTTAGGCCCATTTGTTTTCAGCCCAATGTACATAGGGTATGTTACTCCAAAAACAGTTATGAAAATTTGGCTTTTATGGTAAATTTCATTTTATTAGTTGTAAGATTATCTTTTTTTTCTCTTGGCATGAGTGTAGCAAGTAACTCAAATCTGTTTTAATTAGGTCAGACTGTGGAGCACTGATCCTGATTTTAATTGCTACAGGTATGGCTGTTAAAGAGGAACTGATAATTGATAGAATTACACAATTTTTCTGACTGGAATAGTCATATGGAACATTGCTTGTAGATAGGCTTGGAATATTCAATAGGAGCTGTCAAAGGAGAGATTTGGGGTGGAAAGTGATTCAACATGGTTGTCGTAAGTGAGAAATCATTTTATAGGCAGTATAGACATTGGTCTGCCCTTACAGTTTGCAGCAAAGATATTCTTTAGTTACAGGGACCATTCTTGACGCACAATGTGAAATGTTTCACCATAAATTTTTTGAAGCCAAGTCCAAAATAGCATTCAGAAGAGAACTGGAGAAGTACTTGTGTCTGGGGAAAGATCAGTACATGGGACTACAATAGAATCATAAAAGTGTACGAACAGTAGGAGGCCATTCAGCCCACTTTTTGGCCCAGATATAGATAGATCCACTGGGGAGCTCGTACCAGAACAGAAACGATGAGTTGAATGGCTTTCACCTGTTCTATAAACTTTCTATGATTCCAAGTGGAATAGCGGTGGAGAATGAGGTCAGAGTGCAGTTCTGGCATTGCATTTGACGACCCTGTCTAAGAGCCAAATTTCTGTTGAACGTTACATTGCACAGCTGCTGACATTGATGTCAACTCATTTAAAATAAACTGATAGCTGGTCACAGTGGTGAAAGCGAAGATCCTACCTTGAAACCGGAATTTATCACAAGCACGGTTTCTCGCTTGAGTAAAATAAAACATGTTGGCAACATTCCCCAAAATATATGCACACATGAACAGTATTATAGTGAAAAGAATCTTGAAAACGCTCAGCATAAAATCACAATAAAAGTAGGATTTCATAAGCTCATGAATATTGTGCTCTACAAGGAAGCTGCTAGTAATTATATTTGAAGAAAATGCCAGTCTAATATAGAACAGTCACACTTTTGGCAACTTGTTTCCTGGTATAATGGATTTGAGCATTAGTGAAATCAGATGATCCCTGCTGAATATTTACTGCAGTTCCATGATGCCAGGCTCATTGGGGTTGAATTGTAAAGGACAAACAGGCCAATCTAGTGTGTCTCAAACAACACCTCGAGCCTTTGTTTCTGTTCCTCAGACTACGTATTCTCTCACTTCATTAATCTGATGGTTTTAAACAAGCCAGAATCAATGATCCGATCATTAGAGAAAGACTTCACAAATAAACAGATCATGTTCTTCAATCACACCCACAGATCCTGAACAACAGCAAACTCACAGGAATAAGAAGACAATGGCTCAATTAATCTTCTTCATTGCATTGCCGCTATAAGAGAACAGACAGCTCATAATTTTCACTTGTTCAGAGCCGTGACTGCACCCAACTGGGTTGAATCTCACATGTTTTTCTGGCAAGTGAGTCACTTATGCTTTTAGACTCTACAAATGGTGCTCAAACAGAACATTTTATCTTAGGTTCAACAGAGTTAGCACAAACATGTACCACCCTCTTTGAGTTATGCGTGATATGATTGCATTTTATATTAGAAAACATGAGATTGAGCTGCTACACGAGCATAGTAGAGCATACTAGACCATATAGACTTGGTATGTCCCAGGTTCAACCTCTGGTATACGTTGATTCATTTCTCAGTCATAGAAGCATAATATTCCTGGTCTATGTAGAGCAACTATCCACGGATCTCATTCATGATTATGTGGACTATGTGGAGTCCTGTAGCTCAGTGGTTAGAGCACTCGCTTTGCAAGTGAGAGACCTGAGTTCAATTCCAGGCAGGGCGAAACCTTGGGCAAGTTTCCTTACTCCACACGCCTAATAATAATCCCTCCAAAACCAAAACCAATAATAAAATTAGTCATTTTCAATCTATGACTGTTTGTGGGACATTGCTGTGCGCAATTGGCTGCCGCGTTCGCCCACAAATATACAGTCAATTCACTTTACAGTGTGTTCTGTGAAGCGCTTTGGGACGTCCTTCCGACGTGAAAAGCGCTATATCAAATACAAGGATTAGGATGATTGTTAATACATTTAACAAAAAAAAAATTGACATTTCTCTTGTTTTTAAAATAGGGTATATTGAAGAAAATGCTAGTCTTATATAGAAGAGTTTGGCAATTTGGTTGCCGGATAAAAGGGGAGTGCTTGAGGCAGGGAATTCAGAGATTTAGGGCATAGTATCTGCTCACATCCAACTCCATTACCCACTGCTTTCGCTTGTCTAGCACGGGTCTTCTGCACATCCATCGTCCCATCCACTCCATCACTGGCGGCTGCACTTTCAGCCACAATGCCCTGAATCTCTAGAACTCTCTGCCTCAATCCATCCATTTTACCCACTCTTTCTCTATCTTCAAATCACACCTGATAACTTACTTTTTTGAACGTGCCTTTGATCACCTCCCCTCTCTTTCCAGCTTAATATTAAATGGAACCACTGTTAAGTGCTGCTAGTTGCTACCCTGGGTGAAGAGTGCTGTATGAATGTTGCTGATTATTTTACTGAAGTTCCATGATGCCAGGCTCATTGGGATTGAATTGTAAATTGAATAAAAACATGCCATTTGACAAATTTTACTCCTTCCCCAGATCAGGCATAGAACAGCAAACAATGATTTTGCCCATCAATCAGACTCCATTCATAGGCCATACAAAACTTACCTGATCTTGCACTCCACCAATAATTGCTGATATCCAAAGATATTCAAGCTAAAAGTCCCAATATTTATCTATCTTCATTTTTCTATTATTCAATACTAGCCTTCTACCAACAATGTTGTGTCCTCCCCCTGCAATACAGATATCAATAGAACAAAATCTTTAGTCCCATGGAGTATCTTTATCTCTATCGTGTCCAATACTGTATGCAGACTGATAAAAAGATATAACTATTAATATCTACTTATCCAGGTATTTACTCTAAATATCGGGTACAGTTCTTTTGTGATTGTATTATTTTGATAATCTGTAAGACTACAGTCACGAGATTGTTGAGTAGTTCATAGTATTGATCATGCGCTGTCCATTTGACATGGTTGTTAGAAAATCATAGAATCATAGAATTGTACAGCACAAAAAGAGGCCATTAGGCCCATCGAATCTCTCCCGGCTCTGAAAAGAGCAATGTAATGTCCCACTCCCCAGCCCTTTCCCCATAACCCTGCAAACTCGTCTTCCTCAAATACCCATCTACCGCGTTTTAAAAAGTTGTTATTGAATCAGCCTCGACCACCTTTTCAGGCAATGTGTTCCAGATTCGAACAACTCACTTTGTGAAAAAAATTCTTCTCACCTCCCCTCTGCTTCTTTTAGAGACTATTTTAAATCTGTGACTTCGAGTCACCGACACACCCACCAGTGGAAACAGTTTTTCCTTTTCTAACCTATCAAATCCCCTCATGATTTTGAAAACGTCTATTAGGTCTCCTCATAACCTTCTCTGCTCCAATGAGAATAATCCCAGCCTCTCTAGCCTTTCCTCATAATAAAAGTCCCTCATTCCTGGTACCATCCTCGTAATCTCCTCTGCACCCTTTCCAATGCCTTAACATCCTTCCTATTGTGTGGTGTCCAGAACTGGGTGCAATATTCTAACTGAGGCCTAACCAGTGTTTTATATAGGTTAATCATAACCTCCTGACTCTTGTACTCTATGCCCCTATTTATAAAGCCTAGTATCCCATATGCCCTTTTTACAGCTTTATCTACCTGTCCTGCCACCTTCAAGGATTCATTTACCTGAACCTCCAGGTCTTTCTGTTCCTTCACCCCCATTAAGATTGTACTACCAGCCTATATTGCCCCCCCTCATTCTTTCTTCCAAAATGCATTACCTTGCATTTCTCCATATTGTTGATCTCTAGTATTAAAGAGGTGAGTTTTGAACAATGATCAGATAAACCAGGGCTCTTCAGTCTTGAAAGATGCCTCAGAGGGGCCCAATAGAAATGTATAAGTTGCTTATTATGATAAGGTAACCCCAGAAGAATACTTTCAGATATTCCAAGATAGTAGAGAAGGGGCCACAATTTCTGAAATGTGAAGGGCACCAGGAAGCATGAATACAGAACCTTTACTTAAAGTTACTTTACACACATCATAATCAATAGCTACAATGTATTATCAAGAAGAATGACAGAGGGCAGGACAGTTAAGAAAGCTTGATGCTGTAATGGGAAGACAGACAGTTTGGAAAGCTGAGAACAAATGGGTCAAAGTTCTTATTTCATCCATAACTATTTACAGATGAGAGAATGCAGGTTAAGAAATATACTTCACTAATCTGTAATGCGCTGAACCTTTGCAATTGATGAGGGCATTGACGCCAAGAGCATAGCCTTCAATGCTCTAACAATCAAATCTATATGGAGATCTCCATTCTGGACTAAATAACAGAGTAGTTTATATTAAACTTCTTTATATTCCACAAGGTATGCTACNAAAAACCCTGAATTTATTTTACCCTTTGGTGCATTCAGTAAAATTAATAAACATCCTACAAGCCTACAATATCACAACTGTTTTACTAAAGTTTGAAATATTGCAATTGAGTGATTTATTAGCACTGCATCTCTTAAGGAAACAGCAGCAAATGTGCCAAAAAAAATCTCTCTTTCTACATTTATGTACTCATATTTATTGCTAATAATGTACTAATACTTATTGCTAATAAATCACAATTTTCCAATAATGTTTTACAGAAATGGTGATACTTTGGGTCCCTCAACAAAATACTCATGTGCATTAAGCACATACAGAAAATATAAACCTTTTAATAAATGATATAACTAAGATAGTCACAAGAAGATTATAAGATCTTCAAGGCCTTCAAGACCCTCCACGGCCTTGCTCCCTCCTACCTCTGTGATTTGCTCACCCCATATTAACCTATCCGCTCCCTCCGCTTAGGAGGCTCTGGCCAACTCCACGTCCACCGCCCAGCTCAGCCCACCCCATCCCACCATTGGATTTCCGTTCACCTCGCACCCTCCCTTGCCTCCTTCAAGGCATGCCTCAAGACCCTCCTGTTCAACCGGGCCTTCGGCTATTCTCCTACCCTCCCTGCCCTCCCTGATCCCAAGCTGCTTGCTCAGGTCCAAATCCCTGACTGTCCAGCACCTCGGGATGTCCTCCCAATGTGAATGGCGTGTACTAATGTAATTTTGTATTGTATTGTATTGTAAGATAGTCACAAGAAGAGTGAAAGGATAACTTAGGGAAAATGTTTTCACTCAATAAGTTGTTAGGATGTGGAATGCCCTGCCAAGTAAAGGTGGCAGAGGTAGAGTATACTGTGTGTTTCAAGAGGAACATAGGAAGGTATATGAAGGATAGGGACTTGGAGACGTATGGGGTAGGATAGGGCAGAGGGACTGAATGAACACCTTGCTCTGAGAGCTGATGTAGACTTGATGAGCCAATTGTTCTCCTTCTGTGCTGTAAATTTCTATAATTCTGAGTAAACATACCACCAATGTACAACATCTAAAATTATTTAAATATGCAGCCATTTAAAGACTATTTTGGACAAATCAACATTTTATATCTCTTTCACAATACATGCTTTTCTGTATACTCCACCTGTCTATTTAATTTCAATATATTTTGTCCAGATTCAAGATTCTGCATTAGTAGCTGGTTTTATTCTGTCTAATACCATAAAGATGATGATAAAATTGCTATATTTACATATCTAATATAAAAACAAGACAGTGATTTGATAGATTATCCTTGTGGGCACATTGAGTTATTTCTTGCAACTCCACACATTAATTTACAGTTTCATACAAAAGCAACAGAACTCCCACACTTTCAATTAGATACATATTAGAAATGTTTCTTACCTCAAAGGTCCAAACCTTAACATTTAAGTGTTAAATTCATAAAATACTCAGTTTCAAAACGTATCTTGTTATTACAATTGTTAAAAAAGACCTATTAAAAAGACCACTGAGCTATGGAGTACTGTAGCTCAGTGGTTAGAGCAGTTGCCTCGCAAGCGAGAGACCTGGGTTTGATTCCCAGCAGGGCAAAATGTTGGGCAAGTTTCCACATGCCTGTGTTTACCTAGCAGGAAGTAGGAACCCAGTTGTTAGTCGATTGCCAGATGCTTTTCTGGGGTTAATAATTGTTTAAAAGAAATTGGTCAGTTCAATGCTCGACTGTTTGTGGGACACTGCTGTGCGCAATTGGCTGCTGCGTTTTTTCCCTCAAAATATACGGTTAATTCACTCAACAGTATATTCTGTGAAGCGTTTGAGATGTCTCAAAGATGTGAAAAGGAGTTATATCAAATACAAGGATTACTATTATTATAACATTTAGGAAAATACTTATCAAGCTACCTTTTCAACACTTAATTAAGTATAAATCTCAATTACGTATTTCATATATCTCAGACTGGTTATGTCTCACTGATCCATTGCTTTAAAATCTTACTGGAAGAGTGAATAAAATCCTTAATTGCTGCGTAACACTTGTCCACATTATGGCACAAACTGTACTTTTTGCAAATGGGTTTATAACGTAACGCACAAATTAGATCCTATTACGACAGCAATTAGTACATTAACAGTACATGCAGAAACACACTAGGTTAGTGAATAAGGTAAATGCAATGCAGTAAGAACTGTTTACTTTGAGTATCATCAAATATGGAGGAATATGCCTGGGCATCCTATCTGCTTCTACTTTGCTCTGGAGAAATATCCATGGATCACTCAGATATACGGATCAATGGAAGATTTCACACTGGTCTTGTATAAGCCTTTTAGAACACTAAGAAGCTCAGTTGTCAGTTTATAAGATTGGCAGAATCTATTTTCTTTAAGCACCTTTTTACTTATAGTCTGGTTGAGCTTTATTTTGAAGTGATTCTAGGTTACAGTTCATACACCACTTGAAGATATTTTAAGCCTTGATATCCCTCAGTCCCACAGCTCATGATTATATGAAATTCAACAGTTTTATCCATGCTTGCAGGTGACTGTATCTTTGCAATAGTGAATATTGCTTTACCAAAAGGTCTGGCCTAAATTTATAAAATGCATAAAATGAGACAAAGAAATGAAGTGAGGCTGGAAGAATTCTATAAATTCTAAATGTGAATTGTAGACATTTTTAATATTTCCATTGTGCCCATATTTCTTCTAAGTCTATAAGCCAAACTGAGGCAGTAAATAGATAAATACCAACATATTAAGCGTTATTTGAAAGCCATTTTTCAAATACTGACCCAAGGGTCCAATCCAGAGACACTTACACAGAATTGTAGAGATACTGCATTTTTTCAGGGAAACTGTAAAAATATTATTGATGATTTACCAGCATGAATATGTTTCCAGCACTGTCTTATATTTACACTGTTGTGACCCATGTTACTGATGCTGAGGTGGGGGAAGGGAAATCTGCAACATTTAATTAACGATTTATGTGACAATTATCACAGTGAATTTGTTGTGAAATGTTTTCATTTCAGTCGATAATTATGGACTGATTTTAGGTCTGAAAATACCCTTCACTTTGACATAATCATTAGATCTTAGAACATTTTCACCTATTGTTCAGGCCTGAGGGGCAACATTTGATCAGATGAAAGGCAACATCTGGAAGATGCTTCACATATTTTGGTGATCATATTTGCTGCTCTCCATAAGCACAGAGATAGTCTTATTAGGTAGGACTATTGTTTTGAATCTGAAGATCCAAAGATGACCACACTTTGGATGATGGAGAACAACACATTAGATCATTCAAGAACTGGATACTGACTTAACACAGTTAAGTTATATTCAAATTATGTCTCCAAGTTGATGAAAATGTTCAGACCTGAAACCAATTTTGGACTGAATTTCAATCTTTTCAAAGTGATTATACAGTTACTCGTCACTGTATACAGTTCTGGTTGGTGAACCCCAGGGGGACAGCCCAGTACTTGGAGGCAGTGCAGAGGAGAGCACTGAGGATGATCCCCAGTGTTAGAGCAATGAGCAACAAATAGATAAGCTAAGGTTCTTCAGTTTTGAGAGGAGACAAGTCAGAGGGGACCTTACAGAGGTGTATAAATGGGAATAAAAAAGGAAAGACAGAACAATAGGGCATCTGCTTAGAGTTGCAAAGCACAACTTCAGGACAGATACCATTTATTTTGAAATGATAACTTTACCCAGAGGGTTGAGATCAAAATCATGATGACAAATGGGCTGAAGGACCTTCTTCATCCAAAGCAATCTTGAAATCACATTGTACTCTGTTGTAAAAGTCTATATATTCTTGCTGCTCCCCACCCCTCCCCATTTTGTAGTTCATTTTGCTTTGCATTAAAATATACCTCAAAACTTTTAGACCTCTCTGTGGAGCTACAAATTTTAACATTGTGTATACAGTGAAACATTATGATAACTCGTCACCCCCAAGGGAAATAACTCAAATGACAACTTATCAGAATTTACGAGTTATCTATTAGCTATACTGTATATGGGCCACTCTCTAGCTGTGCTTTAATTAATAATTAGTAATGGCACCTGAACATAAACATTTTATCATGCAGTTTGGATATATACTGTATACTGTGTTTGAAAGTGAAGGCACTGATTTGAATACCTAATTCAAAGGCCTAAGATGTTTAACTGAATATAAAATTAAATATTGTTATTGAACAGCCCATTCCCCCACCAAAAGCATGTGCTGGTACTCGAATCGGTGCAGGAAAGAGGTTACTGCATTTCTTTAAGTTTTTCATATTCAAAATGCTCGCATAAGTCTTTAAGACATTTAGCTCATACACGAATGCAAGGAACTGAGTAACAGATACGCATACAGGATACTGTTACAGTAATTGGTATACATTAAATGCATGGATACACAAAGTGCAGGCAAGCTGATAACGCAATGCATAGCCAAAATGACCACAGAACAAAAATGCTAGCTCTTTAAAGCAATCTTCAATGAAAGATAACATGGTGAATGAAATGAAAAACCTAATTGAAGCTGCTGAAATAGTCTGTCTGCTTCTTTTGTGAACACCCACGGTTGATGAGAGCCCACGTGGGTAGATGAGGTTAGTGGAAGGAGGAAGACGGGGAAGTACAGTATGCAACTCACTTAAGACAAATGCCATATTTATCAGAGGTTCATAAATTAACATTTCTTATAGACGGAATATTGAGTGAGTGATGAGTTATGTGGGGTTGATGACTTATCCCAGGGGTGAGTTATCAGTTTCACTGTACATATGTAAGATATATTAAGTGTTAGTAAACACCAATGTCGTGAATTCTACATTTTAGTCAGATGATAAGTAAATAAATACTGTGAATAATTTCAGCGGAATTGAAGTCTCTTGTGCTTATTCCCAATGTCGGTGAAGAAAAATTAGATGCTGAATGTGGCATTTTCCATTTTTGTTTCATCTTGGCTTTCCACATCAAATAAGTGGTTAGGCACCGTATTGTTTAGAAATGCAGATCATATCTGACACTCACCCACACTGCAGGTATATCATACCTAAGCTTACAAAATGATAAATTGTACTCTGCCCCTCCACCCACCTCCCACATCTGTGTGTGTTCTGCCAGAGAGTTGGAGAAAGGTCGGACCACCTAATGTCAGCCAAAGCAATAAATTCAGGATCGAAACTTGAACCTACACTGGAAGAGTGCTTGAAGTCAGTCTCAAGTGTGACTATTAGTGTCAGGTTTGAATAGATTAAGTAGAATTCAGAGATGCCCTGATTTCTAATTAGCCTAACCTAAAAGTCAGTATCGTCCTGCTGAAATGCAATGGTTTAACAGCAAGAAAGCCACTGTATTATTTTTGTTTTACAAAACATATTTTTTTATATATCTGCTTATTATGAGATATGTTGCATTTTGATCTTGTTCCAAAAGAGATTGTGAATATAAAGGTATACTTTCATTTACAAATTCACTGGAAAAGAAACATGGTGAAGAAAGCTCAATGGGGACTGTTTCTGTTCCAATCTTAGCTAATGATGATTCACAGCGAGCGATGAGTGGAATAACTGCTCTAAATGTTGGAATGCCTGGAAGAAAATGCTACATTCTTGTGAGGCAGCAAAGGGAAATGCAATGATAGAAATAAGGGAGAATTCAGATTGATCAACTAAAAAGCAGGCTGAACTCTTGCACCCAATTTACATTGCTCATCCTGACAGCAAGCATCAGTACCAGAGCAGTTTTACAGGTAACAATGTAACAAGGTCTATTGTAAAATCACTGCAACATTGGAACATAATTGCTTTTAAGAAAAAGAAACGGTCATTATTCCCTTCTGCTTATGATTGTTCAACCTCATCTACCCATTATTATTGCAGTAAATCTGCTCAAATGTCACAAGTACTTTTACAACCGTAATATTTACTCTTAGACTGGTGGCAAGTCTAAAGAAATTCTTGTTTGCACGGACGATTGTAAAGCTTTCATACATATTAATATTTCAGAAGTGAAGCTACTCAAATAGCACAAAAGCTTTATTACAATACTGCAATCATGGGAAAAATGTGGGACATTTTATACCTGAAGGTTTCCCGGTCAATGATTTCTGCGGTCAAGCAATCCCCCAACCTTGCTCAAACAGTTATTCCCAAAATCGCTTGCTGCAACCAATGGCGTGTCTTTCAACCTGCTGCTCCATGTAATAAAAGTACCTGCTAGAAACTGGACATCACAAGGTTTATTAACCTTTCTATATACAGTATGCAGTTTCCTTCAAAGCAGTAACACTGCAAATCTCCAGCAATTTATCAACATCATCTTCATCTGAAGATGCATTATATCCTTGAAACAATTTCTAGCATGCACTACATTGTATAATACATACAAGTGGATCTCATGAGGATCAATTTAAATCCATTTTTGGCAAGTTATTTTTTTCTGAGGCCTGTAGGTGTTATACAAGCACTATCTCATGATCAAATCACAGCTCTTTAGCCATTAGTTTTACTCTTAGAAAGTTTCCCAAGCATTAACAGCTCAAAGTTTGCAAGGCATCAGTACAGTGAAGATTTTGCCCTTTTTGTGTATTGGCATAACTGTAGTTGACTCAGTTTTGCTATTGGATTTCCAGAAACGTATTTATACCCTGTCTTCATAAATTTTACTGCAAACCCCAATTCATTTTCTAATCACCATCATAAATCCTACCATCAGGAGTCAGGCCTTCAGCCTCTCCGGCCCCACCATTTGGAACTCCATTCCACAGTCCCTTCTCCTCCCTCCCTCCCTTGCCTCCTTCAAGGTACGTCTCAAGATCCTCCTCTTTGACCATGCCTTCGCCATGCTGCTACCTCCCGGCCCTTCACCCTCCCTTACCCCAACCCACCCCCTTGGGTCCAAATCCTTGAGTGGCCAGTGCCTTGGGATGTCCTCCCAATGTGAAAGGTGCTTTACAAATGTAATTGTGTATTGTATTGTATTATATAAAGTCATTTTCGAGCACAGTGCTTCTAGTCTACAGCCTATGTGTATTGATGTTTTTCAGTGCTCTCTTTCCACGGATGATTTTTTTGCATTATGCACTGATTGTGCATTTTAAGGTGAACACAACAATTTACACACAGCAGTATCCCATAAACAGCCTTGAAATGAATGACCAATTGTATCTGGGGATTATTGGCCAAGCCATGGGAGAAACTCCATGTGAGAAACTTCCTTCTCTTTTCATATAGAGTCATGGCATATTTGCTGTATGTAATTTAGCTGCTATGTTCGCCTACAAATGCATAGCATTACAATGTAGTTTGCATAGGATAGATTTGTGGAGAATTGAATGGATGAGGGAGATGGATTAATAGTCCACTTCTGCTTCGGATTTTTCTGTGGTATTATATTGCAGAAATAGGAATTTAACTGCTCTCTCTGAAATCTTTCCCCTTAATAATCTGTCTGGTCTGAGAGCGCCTGGATCGATCAGTAATTGTGTGTGTGTATGAAAAATGATCGTTGTTCCTTATTTGCCTAATTCTCTTTAATGGTGTTTAAATTTAACACCGATAAAGAGTGAGGCAATTGGAATAAAGTCCTGAGATTTGAATGAGTCAATACTGTTTTCATAAAATGTATTTTATAAAACAATTTGGCCTATTGGCTCTTTTCTGCTTAGAGTGGGGCCTTTGTCTTTGTGCTATCATTAGTAATCTGTGTGCATTAATTGTATTGTGTAGCAATTGATTTGCTAAAAAAAAGCCTGCAATCTGTTTAGGTAAAAGATTTGTTATTTACAGAGCTGAGACATCAGTGTCCAAAGATCTGCATCAACAGTGCCATACATACAAGATCTATTTCATTCTTCCTCCTTTCGATGCATAATTAATGAACATGTCACTACATTATTAATTTAAAGCATTGCATGAAGGATTATACTTGCTATGCTGTATGAATGACTAAAACTTTCAAGGTTATCACATTGAACCCTTTTGGGGAAAAAACTTCCCATAACCCTAAATGCCCATTATAACAGAAATGATGGAGAGTAAAGTAACTGGTATTAGAAAAGCATTAGATGAACACTTTGTTTCTATTCAAATCCATTGGAAAGGAAAAAAAGCCTTTCAAATCTCAAAGCACTTCAAAAGTTTTACTTTGAAAGTGTAATGATTGTATATTTTGAAGGTGAACGAGGCAGCCAATTTGCATGAAGCAATGTCTGGCAATCAGTCATGAAGTGAATGACCAATTTTATCTGGGGAATTAATGGTCAGACCATTGGAAAAACTCCCTTCTCTTTTCAAATAGTGCTATGGAATCTGTAACCACCACTTGAACAAGCAGACTGGGCTTTGAACCTACAGTTTAGGTTAACACTTGAATGTCATGGACAGGCATTGCATTGTTGGATGTATCATCCTTCAGATGAAATGTTAAACTGAGGTCCAGTTTGCTTTTGAACCCGTAAACTTACTCAGAGGTAAGAATGCTACCAAATGAGCCACGCTGATACATTGGCTTATATACGTGTTATTATTTTCTCATTATCCTATTTTCTTATTGTTGTCATGAATGGAAAAATACTAATTTATGTTCAGCCAAAGTCCAAACGAATCATATCCCCCTCATTGTCCAGTTTTCTCCAGTGAAAAAGTTCAGAACTATGAGCCTTTCCACATAACATAAAGCCCTATATCCTAGAAAAGTGTCATTCTCACTCTTCTTTAAATCCTCTTTGTCACAAATATAACTTAAAAAACAGCTTGATGCTGTGCTGGGGGCACGGGAGGTTGGGTGTTCTGGAAGGATGAGAACAGATGGGGCGAATAACCTTGTTCATCCAAATCAATCTTGTGATCTTGTGAATATCTGTTTTCCTAAATGTCTTCATGTCGTTGTTCCTATAAAACCTGACTAGTTGAGGGGTAGAGACGTGGGTACATACTTGTTTAATTCTAACAGTCATGTGAAGATGCACTGAATTCTCTGTATATTCTGAGAACAATGGAATTCATATTGAAAAAATCATTAGGTGGGTCATTTCTAAAACACCTCAAACCTGAATTCTGCAATCACATCTTCAGGCTGTATTATGGTTGTTTGAAAATCTCCATAAAAATGAATTGATACTGTTCTGTACTTTTATTTATAAATGTAAGTATTTCAGGTTATTGTTGTTCTGCCTGCTCCAGATTTCATAATTATTTGCTTTGAAAGCAAAATGTCATGAAAAATGCAGCAAGTTCCTTAATGTTGTCAAATGTGACACAAAGAATTAATGTAAAACAAGAACACATTATTGCACAGGAGAATCTCATTGGTGTCACCCCGCAAAAAAGCTGCATTTTTGGTGCTATAATTAGATAAATGCTGCCGAGTAGTAAGAGTGAGATTTGGAGAATGAGCATCACAATTTCTGCTGGGTTTGCAAGGGCACAACAACAGAAAAATGATCCATTTTACATTGGCCCAGAATGCCTACTGTAGGTCAAACAAAAACTCAAAATATTAACTGAAGTTGACTATCCCTATATGTCACTTAGGTGGGCATGAATTTAAGACATTATTTTGGGTGTACAATACAATACCAATATAAAGTTACATTGTAAAGTGCTTTTCATGTTGGGAGGACATCCCAAGGCACCTCCCTTGGGACGTATAATTCCATTCTAATTTCCCTTCTAATCCCAACAGTTAGGAATTAGGTTCGTTGTTACGAATAAGGCGGTGTTTGGGATCAGGGAGGGTGGAGGGCAGAGAAGGTAGAAGAGTGGCTGAAGCCACGGCCGAAGAGGAGGCTCTTGAGACGTGTGCTTGAAAGAGGCAAGGGAGGGAGCGAGGTGAAGGGAATGTGGGATGGATTTCCAATGGGTGGGGGCAGAGAGGCTGAAGGCCCGACTGCCGAAGGTAGGGCGAGCCGCGCAGGGAACATGGAGCAGGCTGGAGCCTGCTGAGCAGAGGGAGCTGACAGCTTGATTAGGGGTTAGCAGGTCAAAGAGGTAAGGTGAAACAAGGCCATGGAAGGCCTTGAAGGTGAGAACGAGGATTTTGAACTCAATCGTCTGAGGGATGGGGGAGCTAGTAGAGCCGGGCAAGGGTGGGTGTGATGGGGTGACCGAGCCTGGTACGGGAGAGGACATGAGCTGCAGAGTTCTGGATGATCCGCAGCTTGTGGAGGGAAGCAATGGGAAGGCTGAAAAGCAGGGCATTGGCATAGTCAAGACTGGATATAATGAAAGCATACATGAGGGTTTCGGCAGCCTGAGTGGTGACACAGTGGTGGAGTCGGGCAATGTTGTGGAAGTGGGGGAAGGCACAGCGGGTCATGGAACAGATGTGGGGGAGAAAGGACAGTTGAGGTTCGAACAAGACTCCTAGGTTCTTGACTGGCTTGGTGAGGTGGAGTGTACATCTGTAGATGCTGGTGCTGCCAGTGCCTGAGGTAAGGAGGCGCTGGCGCGAGCCAATCAGGTGAGCCTTGGTCTTGCTGCCGTTTAACCGTAGAAAGTTGGCTCTCATCCAGGACTGACAGGCAGTCTGTCAGGACATCAGTGGTGCAGGAGTTGAGGATGGAGGCAGAGAGATAGAGTTGGGTGTCACCCGCATACATGTGGAAGTTGACCCCATGTCTGCGGATAATGTCACCAAGAAGGTGTAACAAGAGGACAGAACCTTGATGGTTCAGGTGAGAGGAGAAGTGGTGAAGGAGGTTAGAGTGGCCCACAGTGCCGAGGAGACAGAGGGAGCCCTGTTAACAGATGGACAGAATGTCATTTGTCACCTTGACCAGGGCTGTTTCCACGCTGTGGGTAGCACGGAAATACATTTGGAGGGGTTCATAAACGTAATGGCAGGAGAGGAAGGAGTGAAGCTGGGAAGCAACAACTCTTTCAAGGACCTTGGAAAAAAAATGGAGGTTGGAGATGTGGCAGTAGTTTGTGAGCAGGGATGGATCCAGGGAAAGTTTTCTTAGGATAGGGGTGATGACAGCTGTTTCTATAGGGGTGGGAATAGTGCCAGTTGACAGGGAGAGGTTGACAACATCTGAGAGTAAAGGGGTGAGGAGGTGGAGCTGGGAGGTAAGGAGAGGAGTAGGGATGAGGTTGAGGGAGCAGGTGGTGGGCTTCATGCGGATTACAGGGGTGGTGAGAGAGGAGGGGGAGACAGGTTAAAAGATGTGGAGGGACAGATGGGTGGGGCCTGGAGTGTGAGGGAGAGTTGGGATGCGGTGGCGGTTGGGAGGATGGAGGCGGCTGAATGGATCCCCTCGATTTTGGTCTTGAGGAAATTCAGCATCTCCTCGTAGTTGGACTTGGAGGAGAGGATGGACAAGGCGAGAGAGGGTGGATGGAGGAACCAGTTGGTAATGGAGAAGAGGAGCCTGGGGTTGTCCTTGGCCTCCAAGATTATCTTGGGTGTAAATGAGAATTTAAATCATTGTGTGGCAAAAAGGGATGCCATCTTCAGTAGATCGATCTACCATATCCTGAAACTGCTCTACAAACATAACGTTACAAATAGTGTTTGATTTGCAAGCTGTGGACAGACAGTGAAGATGACTGAAATCAAAGAAAAAAGTCTTAGGAACCAGTGATTGCTTATGGGTCAAATGTCACTGTCTGTTAGTCTTGGTGTGCTAGGCTATTAGAGCTGAAGACATCTATTCATACAGACAGTCCAATTAAAGTCCAATATTTTTTCCAGAAATTCCAGAAGTTTTTATCGACAACATCTTACCCAGTCAACAGCACACTTTCAAAGGAGCAGGTCATTTGTTCTGTTAATTTCCATGCAGAATACCCAAGCAAGCTGCTACATAATTAATAGAAATTCCACCAGAAAAAAATAAACACATCTTGTTCTGTACCAAAGCAGATAATTGTTATTTAGATGTTATGACAACATACTTACATTTCCTTTTGTCTCCTGTCTCTTTAATATCCTGTGTTCCAAGGTATCCCATCCAGTTTAATTCTCATCAAAATCTTGAATGCGTACACACAATAACTAGTTCTGTGTCTTTGAAACAGTGGACCACTGTTTGCCTGCATCTGATTCTGTTACAGATATCCAAGCCAGTCTTGTCCACATCCCATGGAATTTGGAAGGAGAGGAAACCATGTTTGGCTCAGTCCAACCTTGTCCAGGGCATTCCGAACTACATTGCATAATTCAGCACTGACGTTGTTGCATTGCTTCATGTGAAGAAGGAATTTGGATGTCGGTTCATGATTGCCCAAAGCGTGGTGGGTTACTTTGGCTACTAGCATAGTTCAGCTGTTGATTAATGATCTCTGCCAACGTTCCCCACAGAATTTGTGTCTGAATGGGAGTATAAGCAGCTGAATTTGCATGCATTAGACACAATATTTAGCTGACCTCTGCAAAGATCCCACAATATCTTTGTGAGACATTTAAAGAAAAATAACCACCCAAAAATCAATAGCAGTGAGTAAAAAAAAGCAATTCTCCATCAGGGCCACATGATGACTCCCAGCTAAATAAATCAAGTATTGTTACATGGGAATACGTATACTTTTTCCTTTTTATTGATTTGATATATTTAAGAATCTCTTTTTGCTTCCCTTTAAGACGACTAAAGTTACAAGTCCTGCTGGATAATTTTAAGCAACATATTTGGAGAGAATATATAATAAGAGGCCCATCATTTCTCACGGTCTTAGGCTTAAGGCTATTGTCTTATTATTTAAGATTGTGCTAATTTTGCAAAATTCATTAAATCAGATTTAACTTGGAATCACCAATTTCCTGCAGTTCTTAAAAATAACTGCAGCGAGCAAGTTTCTAAATTAAGGATAAATTGCTTGGATCAACCTTGTCAGTCTCCTTCATATTCTGGAAAACCTGATTAAGTAACCTTGCAACATTCTCTTGAAAGGATTTCAACTGTAATTTCATCAATAACTTTTTAAATCTTTCCCACCTTCCACTGTAGATTTCCAAATGTTCATTGCTTGTCGGCCTCCCCAACTCCTCCCTCCACAGGCTGCAGATCATCCAGAACTCTGCAGCTCGTGTCCTCTCCCGCACTAGGCTCCGCGACCCTATCACCCCCATCCTTGTCCAACTCCACTGGCTTCACATTACACAGAGGATACAGTTCAAGATCCTGGTCCTCACCTTCAAAGCCCTCCACGGTCTTGCTCCACCCCTACCTCTCCGACCTCCTAACCCCCTACCATCCTGTTCGCTTCCTCCACTCAGCGGGCTCTGGCCTGCTTCACGTCCCCCGCCTTGCTTGCCCCACTATCGGTGGGTAGGCCTTCCGACACTCTGCACCCACCCTCTGGAATTCCATCCCGCAGTCCCTCCGTCTTGCCCCCTCCCTCGCTACCTTCAAAACCCACCTCAAGACCCTCCTCTTCGACCGTGCTTTCGATCTCCCTGCTTCCCCCCCTGCTCTCTCCTCTCCCCCACCCCGAACCTCAGCTTGGGTCTATAACTCTGTCTGTCCAGTGCCTTGGCACATCCTCCCGACGTGAAAGGCGCTACACAAATGTAATTTTGTTGTTGTTGTCTAATATTTTTGTACCCCTGTCCTCTCATCTCTATGGCAGGTCATTACTTCAGATAATACTGTGATCACTGGATCCAAGGTGCTTCTTCTGATGTCACTTCCTGATAATAATCATGATAATCCTTGCATTTGTATAGCACCTTATCACGTCTTTGAGACGTCTCAAAGCGCTTCTCAGAATATACTGTAAACTGAATTGATTGTATATTTTGTGAGTGAAATGCAGCAACCAATTGCGCACAGCAGTGTCCCACAAACAGTTGTGGATTGAAGTGACCAATTTATTATTTTTTTTCTTGAGGGATTATTATCAGTCGTGTGGCGTAAGGAAACTTGTCCAAAGTTTCACCCTGCCGGGAATCGAACCCAGGTCACTTGCTTGCAAAGCAAGTGCTCTAACCAGAAACGGGGTAAACTTCCACATGTATGCGGATGACAAACAAATCTACTTTGCCTCCTCCAGTACCAATTGCAGGTCCACCGATGTTCTATTAGCTTGTCTGATGAGGGCCGAATGTGGACAAGACAGAAACTATACTCCTTAGCTCCCGTCAACGTCTTCACTCCTGCAGATCTAAACTCCTCAACATCCCTGGGCTCTCCCTCAGACTCACTGTCCAGTTCGACCCCCAGCTACCCTTCCTCTCCCACATCCGGTCCCTGAGTAGGACTGCCTTGTTCCATATCCGGCACATTGCCCGCCTCCAAAAGTACCTTACCCCAAATGCAGCTGAAACCCTCGTGCATGCGTTTGTCACACTTGGATTACTCAAACGCACTTCTCGCGGGTCTCCCCAACTCCTCTATTCAAAAGATCTGTCAACCTGGTTCAGTTGTGAGACGTGGGTTAAAGCCTCATATCAGGATTTGTCTAAATTGACATCTCAGTGCAGTGCTGAGAGTATGTTTCATTGTCAGAAGTGCCATCCTTCAGATGAGATTTTAAATCTGTCTATCTTTTCAGGTGGATGTTAAAGATCCAGTGGCACTCTTCAAAAAGAGAAGGGAGTTTCCCCCGGTGTCCGGCACAACAATCCCCCCACATTAAAAAAAATTGGTCATTTGTTTCATGGTTGTTTGTGTGACTCCCTTATCTTTTTGAGTAAGGCCTTGGAATCTTTACCATCCGCATGACCAGGGACTTCTGTTTAATATGTCATCCAAAGAGCAGCACCTCCAACATCCCCAGGACTGTATTGGAGTATCAGTTTAGAGTATTTGAGCTCAACGTCCTGAGTTGGGGTTTGAACCTGCTATCTCCTGACTCAGAGGCAAGAGTGCTACCAGGCTGATACCAGAATGGGAAATTATAAGAAATATAATGACCAAATATAAGCATAATTCTTTCACTAAACTACAAAGAATTAATAATACCTCGCAAGGTTGCTCTTTTAACAAATCAAGCACGCCCCTTCATGAAATCGGTAAATAAATTTGCTTTCTTTAGATCTTAAAGAATATCTTAATAAGAATCGTTGGATCTGAAACACCACTGTAGAATCATAGCAACTTACAGCTCAGAAGGAGGTCATTTAGCCTATCGGGACTGTGTTGTCACTGAGAGAAAGGTGTTCAATCAAGCCCACTGCCCTGCCTTATCCCACACCCTGTCTAGTTTCTATCCTTCATATACCTAACCACAAAATGTCTCAAAACACTTCACAGAATTTTTCCTCTTCGGTGTTGCAACTGAATTTGTTGGTCAATTTGTACAAAGCGGCATCCCACAAACAGCTATGAAATCAATGACTAATTTTATCTGGAGGATTGTTTTAGCGGAATCTCAGCAATCTATTTATGAGGGAAACCTCTCATTACTCAATAAATAATTAGATCAAAATAAGTAAACAAGGATCACTTACTGCTTGGATTTGAACTAGTCAACAGTACAGCGTCCTATAAATGAAGACAAGTTCAATACTCCTGAAATGAAAAATGACCACTTAGCTAATCTGCTTGCATTCCCTAGCAGATCAGTGATGTAGATAAGCCTTGTGCAAGGAAGTCAGCACAAATCAATGATTAAACATTGGACTTCTTTTATCTGTCTGAACTGCTCAACTGCTGTATTGCATGGGACATTTACTCACTGAGCTGTGACAGCATTACCAATGGAGGTATCATTGCTAAGAAAGAAGGGTGGCGTGTGTGTTATTGGGGCACTTGGACACCATTCCCGGGGTGGGCTTGGTTTGCCAAGTGTGCCTCTCTCTGGCACTGACTACCTACCATCACTGGCAAGCTATACACACAAAATTGAGATTTCAGTGTTACTGTTTTGCAGTTTAAATTGAGATCTATAACAAGCATTTTAATTAAAAATGACATTGACCTATCCTATGCCGGACTGCCCTTTGCTAAAGTGAAGAACAGAGCGAGTGAAGAGCACCGGTCAGCAGCACTTGTAAGGAAAAAGGAAAAAGGATGGTTTAGTATTTTATTCGATGGCTGAGAAGAAGTGAGCATCTTCAAACTAATTCTATTTCAAAAGCAGTTCTGTTTGTGGGTGCATTACTTTAATTTCATTGAGTGGAATTGCAGCTTGACATTGACTGAAACTCCACAAAGAGAATTCCTGGCAAAAAATAAAGAAAATACTTGCCTCTTCTTTTATTATCAGGAAAGAGGATAAACTATTTTCAAAAAAAATCTGAAAAACATTATTCTTGCTTTGCTTTTACATACTGGGAAAAACAAATCTATATATTCTTCAGAAACCTTAACAAATGGAGTTCAAATTGAATAACAAATGAAAGGCGGTCAAAGTGAACATCAGAGTTTCCAGCACGTGTGAGATAGCATTTGACAGCACTGGTTCCAATTAATGTCTAATTCGATTACTCTTAGTGTGGAGAGAATGGCTCGTGATAATTTATGTGCTGATCATGGTTTTAGGAGCTGATTTTTCCCACTTTTTTGTTACAGTCTGCCTAATTGCTTTTCAATCCAGTTGCAAATCTCTGCTGTCAGGCATTGTAAATACTTTGGTGAGGGCTGACATTCTCCAGAGGCTTCTGAGGCAGTCTGCAGCATGGCGCAGTGAACGATAGGAATGATGGGGATGACAACTTGGCGAGAGGCTGTGCTGTTCACATTCAAACTAAAAACTAAACAGAGGAAATGAGAATGATAGGATTTTCATCTCTTTTCAAAATCAAACATATTGCACCTGTAGATAACTAAATCACTTTCTTTAATTAAAAAACACCCAGCCATACAATAAAAACAATTTGCATTACATAGCGCCTTTCATGCTAGTGTCTGAGAATGCTTAACAGTGGGTTGGCCGGAAAGGAGGTGGTGGGTGACCAATAGCATTATAGAAGAGGAAAGTCTTTAGGTGTGAGCTGAGGGAACGAAGGACATGTTAGCAGACTTGTGCCAGCTGAGCAAAGGCAGCGGATAGAAGAGTGGGGAGTGAGTCATAGGCTGCATTTAAAGAATTTTCTTGTAGTTGAATACAGTATAAACTATTCTCTAAGCTGGTGTCATATTGTCTCTGGGGATACTGATGTTTTAATAATAATAATAATAATAATCCTTGCATTTGATATAGTGCTTTTCACGTCTTCTAGACGTCTCAAAGTGCTTCACAGAATATGTTGGAAAGTGAATTGACCGTATATTTGTGGATGAAATGCGGCAGCCAATGTGCACAGCAGTGTCCCACAAAGAGTCGTGGGTTGAAAATAACCAATTTATTCTTGTTTCGTTTTGTGGAGGAATTATTATTAGGTGTGTGGAGTAAGAAAACTTGCCCAAGATTTTGCCCTGCCTGGAATTGAACCCAGGTATCTCGCTTGCAAGGTAAGTGCTCTAACCACTGAGTTACAAGACGCCTTTTATCTCTTAAACCCAACTGCAGCCAAAATTTCAGACAGTGCTCATGATAGAAATGGTGCATGAGCTTTCTTGCCCTCAGTACTGCATGTGCAAAACCTAACTGGAACTATTTGTACAGCAGTATAAAATAAGCGTTCTAAAACACTTGTCTAATTGTTGTTCATAGCTCAGCACCACTGCTCTCCTCTGTACTCTCTAGGACCTAATGTCACAGTGACCAGAACTGCACACAGAACCCTAGGTGCAGGATGTAGCCTGACCAGAACACTGTACAGCTTGAATATGATTTCTGGGAATCTGAGCTCAACGATATGGCAATGTAGCCCAGCATCCTGTTTGCCTTGTTTATTGCTGCCTCACATTGTTTTGATATAGTGGGTGACAAGTTAACCAGCACCCCAATATCTCTGTCAGTTTCCTGGTGGCTCCCATCCACTGATTGCTCATGTTTCCTATTCTTGCTTTCTATATGTAGTGCCTTGCTTTTATCTGTATTAAACTTAATTTGGCACCTATCAGCCCATGTAGCAAGCTCTCTCTCTATGGCTTTTGTTATCTCCTCTGTTTCCACAGTTCCCTCAACTTTGGTGTCACCTGAAGCTTTAACTGTAAATCCAGGTCAATAATATACACAAGGAATAGGAGGGATCCTTGTACCGACTCCTAAGTGTTGGCTTAATTGGAGTTCCCCCATCCAAACAAAATCTTCAATACAACCCATAACCATCTGAGGCAGAAAGTTGTAGGTTCAAGCACCATACTGAAACTTTAAATGTATATAGTTCAGGCTGACACACCAGTAGAGTGCTATGGTGTGTTGGTTATCAAAGGTGCCATTGTTCCAATAAGGCATTATAACCGAGGTCCCATCTTTCTGTTTCAGTGGACTCTAAAGATCCCATAGCACTACTTGAAAAAAGAAGCGGGTTTCTCTGGGTGTCCTGACCAGATACAGAATGAATTGATCATACACTCATGACTGTTTCTGGGAAACTGTTGTGCACAGACTGTTAGCATGCTAAATAGATTGTCACTACATTTTACCTTAAATCCTGTGGAGTGCTTTGAAACATTATGATGAGGTGATATGGTATTAAATCAAACATAAATGTATCTTTTTTACAATGTACTTTGACCGTTGCCTCAATGTACATTAATATTCAACTCAATATTCACCTAAATATACAAACACTGCATTTTACAATAAATTCTGTGAAGCATTTTGAGGCGTATCGTGATAAGGCGCTATACCAAATGCAAGGATTATTATTATTGATCTTCAACTCAATGCAAATTTAATTTTATCACAGTGTACATTGATATTCATCTCATTACACATTGGCCTTTGTCTCAATTTACATTGATCTTCGCCTCAATATACAATGATCTTTGTTTCAATGTACACTGAATATACACATCAATGTATATTGATGTACAATGGTACTTGTCACTTTTAGGGCCGTTTTACAAATTCAATATCAATCAACCACCAGTACCATCTGCCTACTGGTGCTGAGTAAACATCAAAACTGGCAGTGATTTATTATGGCAAAAGTAAATCTTCATTCACCAAGGCAAGCAGTTTAAGATTCTCATAGTATGGATGTTAAAGGGTGTTTAAAGTACAGTTCTCCCAAGATCAGGCTTATTCTTTCTGAAGACTTTCACTGAAAGCTTGCGTAACTATACTTCCTATCAACTGTGTGGGGGAGGGGGAAAGACTTTCTCCTTAATCTGCCTCAGTTATTGACAATTTTGATGGCATAGTGCAGCTGAAACTGCATTTACGCCCCCTCCTGAATCCTTACTGTGAAATGGTATTCAAATGGAAGACAAATGCCTTCAGGATAGGAAGGAGAAACTTGGCAAAAAGTTTGTTTTCTCATATTCCATCCTAATAAGTAGTCCCACTTTCTATTGCATCAATGGGATATTTCTATTTTTCATCCTGATGGCTTTTGGTGTAAAACAACAAATTTAAGTCCTGAGACTCCACCTATTGTTAATGTGTGTGACCATTTTGTCTTAAAATTTAAGGCAGCGCAGAATTGTGGAAAATTCTTTATTTCAATCTTAATTTGGAAGCTGTTTTTCTACACTTTTTTTTAAAAAAAGGAGCAGAGCAAACTTGTGAAATTATGATTTAAGAAATTTGCACAATTCTCCATAATCGTAATTATTTTTTAGACAAATGGCCTTAAGGAATACGATTAGATAATTTTGGGGGACCTTAGTGTCAATTTGCATCAGTTTATTTTTTGGGGCCCATAAAAAAGAATTGTGTTGAGACTGGTGAAAATCATTGCAAGTGCAACTCTACCAGTCAAGAAAACAGTGGTACATTCACACTATATTTGCACTTGCCTTGGAGTGCTTCACAATGATGGGGCGGACACCAGCAATGATCATTGGATCATTGGTTATTTTCTCTGTCACCCATTTCCCACAACACAATCGTTTTTGGAATGGGTGAAGGGAGCTTTACATATGTGAGCTCAATCTCTTGACTTGTCTTTTTCTAAAACATGCTGCTGATTTTGTTTTTAGAAGCACTGAGTTTCCCAGGCTGGGCAGATTTGGGCTACTTGCAAACCAGTTGTAATCCTTATAGATTAAATTCTACTCAAACATATTTCCCAGGATCCCTTGACAACTCCAGATAAGCATCAATTGATGGTTGTGGATTTTACACTGGGCCCAAAGCTGCAAATGTTTGTAGAAACAACTAACAAGATAATATCAATCTGGCTCAGTTGGTAGCATTCTCGTGTCTGAGTCAGAAGGTTGTGGGTTCAAACTCTACATCGAGACCTTGAAATCATATAGTCTAGACTAACACTCCTAACACTCGTGTGTGGGCTGGGTACATTTCATTGTCAGAGGTGTTGTCCTTCAGATGAGGTGTTGAACCAAAGTCGAGTCTGCCTGTTGAGGTAAACGTTAAAGATCCCATGGCACTATTTGAAAGAGAATTGAATTTCTCCCGGTGTTCTAGCCAACAATCCCTCAAATAAAATGGTCATTCACTTCATGGGTGTTTGCAGGTCATTACTGTGTACACATTGGCTGCCCATTTGCCTAAATACACAGCCGCTACACTTTACATGAAATCCTATAAAGCGTATTGAGGCAGCCTGCCAACATGAAAGATGCAATATCAAATGCAATTATTATTTTTATTGTTATTAATTGAGAATGGTATCATTCTGTAAAAAATAAGAGTAAGAATTGAGGAGTCAACATAGCTTTAAAAGGGCTGTAAAAGTTCATTGTACACTACAGGTTGGGATGATCAGAAACATAGCTCATGACTCAAACTCGGGTATAACAGTATTAACTAAATCCAGAATTAATTAAACACATTTTGCATACATTTGACATCATTCTGCAGCAGAATGGATTGTTTATGTATGGGTTTGACTATTTCAATTTTAATGGGAAAAAAGACAGCACTCTAAATGTTGTTAACGTAGATTTATTTTGAAATATATATTTTTTATGAATATATTTAGTACAGCAGAAATCCTAAACAAACACATCTTCTGTTACAATGGTTCCTTCCTCCCGATACAAAAAGAAGCATTCCGTTGTTTATGGTACTTTCCATATAGGTTGTACACACAGGACATAGGTTGTACACACATTTTTTGGGACATTCCCTTTAACACAGTCAGGCATGGTCCCTGTGTACATCACATCCATTTGCATGCCTGCACACACCCTATTAAGACGCGCTTGCTGCTTTCGGAAGGCGCCCCAGTGTGACTGTATGTGAACATGTTTACCTTACATACATTTTTAGGACAGTCTTTGGTTACATCTTGAGTGTCCTTCTGTACTTTTACTTCAGTCAGTTTTGGGTGCGCTCGTGGGCTACTTGGTGGGTGCATCCTGAGTGGTTTGTGCTGAAGCAGCTCCTAACGGGGTCAAACCCCATCTGGCCTTTGCAGGTTGAACCGAATTTCAGCTTGTCCCTCAGTATATAGTCCCTGATCTTAGTGTGCGTGAGCCTGAGACAGGCGCTCACTGTCCCCTCGTTCTGCAAGAAAAACACCTGGTTTCGGGAGCCAACGGGCCTCCTTTACCGAGCTTATGATCTTCCAGGCACACTCATTGTGAGTGCCCAGGAAGGGGCCATACAGCACCGAGTGCCTTGACAGCGGGCCCTCAGGAACGAACCGTGAGAGAATCCATTCCATCTTTTTTCCAAACCGCCTTTGCGAAACAACACTCCCTTTAACACACTTTTTTTGAAAATATATATTTGTAAATATAATGTTTAGTACAGCAGAAATCCCAAACAAACACAAAATCTTCTATTTACAAATTTCTTCCCCCTTTCTCCCGATATAAAAACATTCTGTTGTTTACGGTACATTCCTCATACACATAGGTTGTGCGCACATTTTTTGGGACGCTGCCTTTAACATAGTTAGGAGTCGCCCCTGTGTACACCACATCCATGTGCGCGCCCAAGCACACTCCCTTCAACACATGGTGGAATGAAAGGTGAGACTGTGGCTGGCCCATGTTATGTGAACTGTCAGCCAGGGTACGTTCACCCTGGAATCCAGCTTCTCACTTACAGGTCACCCTGTGGAGAGCAAAGTGTTTTTTTTGTATAAGATATCCATTTATCTCCAGCCAACCTCTCAAAAGTATGATGGATGCGAAAAAGACATTATCTCTCCTTCACCTAATACCCCAGCAGCCAAGAGATAGCTATGTATCTCCGACACATCCCACACAGGATGGCTACTCATCAACAGACACAGTTGCTGAATTCTTGGTTTTAACAGTCCAGTAATTTCACTTCCATTGGCTGTTTGAGCTGCCTGCTTTGAAGATGCAATTGAGTCTTACCTGATTTCATAAGTGACATTCAAAGATGTGCAGTGGTAAGAAAATAATAATATTCCCACTGCAACAACAATAACAACAACAAGATTCCATTTATAAAGCGCCTTTCACGTCAGGAGGACGTCCCAAGGCGCTGCACAGTTGGGTCATGACCCGAGCAGGGGGGAAATGGTCAGGGTGAGGGGAGGGAGGGAGCGAGGAGGGGGGAAATGGTCAGGGTGAGGGGAGGGAGGGAGGGAGCGAGGAGGGGGAAATGGTCAGGGTGAGGGGAGGAAAGGGAGGGAGCGAGGAGGGGGAAATGGTCAGGGTGAGGGGAGGGAAGGGAGGGAGCGAGGAGGGGGAAGAGAGTCGAGAGGGGAGCTGAAGGCTCGGTCAAAGAGAAAGGTTTTGAGACCGGCCTTGAAGGAGGAGAGGGAGGAAGCGGCGAAGGCACTGGGGGATAGAGTTCCAGAGCCTGGGGGCTGAGAGGCTGAAGGCCCGACCACCGATGGTAGGGCGATTGGGGCGGGGGACGTGGAGCAGACCGGAGCCAGAGGAACGGAGGGTACGGGCAGGTAGGTAGGGGATAGTAGGTTGGAGAGGTAGGAGGGAGCGAGGCCGTGAATGGCCTTGTAGGTGAGGATGAGGATCTTGAAATCAATCCTCTGGGGGATGGGGAGCCAGTGGAGGCGAGCGAGGGTGGGAGTGATGTGGTCCCGAAGCCTGGTGCGGGACAGTACACGAGCTGCAGAGTTCTGAATGACCTGCAGCTTGTGGAGGGAGGTGCCGGGAAGGCCGGCGAGGAGAGAGTTCCCATAGTCCAGCCTTGAGGTGACAAAGGCGTGAACCAGGGTTTCAGCAGCGTGAGGGGTGAGGTAGTGCCGTAGTCTGGCGATGTTCCGGAGGTGATGGAAGGCGGTGCCAGTTGTGGTGCGGATGTGAGGGAGAAAGGACAGCTCAGGGTCGAACAAAACGCCGAGGTTCCTGACTGGCTTTGAGAGGTGGAGAGTGCAGCCTTGGATGCTGATGGTGTCGGCGCCTGAGGTGCGGAGGCGCTGACGTGAGCCAATCAGGAGGGCCTCGGTTTTTCGCACGTTGAGCTGAAGAAAGTTGTCTCTCGTCCAGGACTCGATGTCGGACAGGCAGCTGTCAGGACATCGGTGGTCGTGGAGTTGAGAGTAGAGGAGGAAAGGTAGAGTTGGGTGTCATCCGCATACATGTGGAAGTTAACATGTCTGCGGATGATGTCACCGAGGGGGAGCATATAGAGGGTGAAGAGGAGGGGACCGAGGACAGAGCCCTGAGGGACACCACATGAGACAGTACGGGGGGTGGAGGAGAAGCCATTCGTCGAGACAAAATGAAGACGGTGAGAAAGGTACGACCTAAACCACTCCAGGACAGTGCCTTGAAGTTTGAGGTGGGAGGACAAGCGGTGGAGTAGGATAGCGTGGTCGACCGTATCGAATGCTGCCGATAGGTCGAGGAGGACGAGGAGGCAGAGGGAGCCCTGGTCACAGATGGTCAGGATATCATTGGTGACCTTGACCAGGGCAGTTTCTGTGCTATGGGCAGCACGGAAACCTGACTGAAGGGGTTCGAAAAGAGAATGGGTGGAAAGGAAAGAGCGCAGTTGGGAGGCGACAACTCTTTCCAGGACCTTGGAGAGAAAGGGGAGGTTGGAGATGGGCCGGTAGCTTGATAGCTGCGACGCATCAAGGGAGGGTTTTTTCAGGATGGGCGTGATGGTGGCAGTTTTTAAGGGAATGGGGACAGAGCCAGAGGAGAGGGACAGGTTGATGATGTCTGCAGACACTGCAGACACATTATACATAGAAACACAAAGAGATAAATACATTTCTTCTGCACATTCNTTTTTAATAATAATAATCCTTGTATTTGATATAGTGCCTTATCACGTCTTCAAGACATCTCAAAGTGCTTCACAGAATATACTGTAAAGTGAATTAACTGCATATTTTGTGGACGAAATGTGGCAGCCAATTGTGCACAGCAATATCCCACAAACAATCGTGGATTGAATGACCAAATTATTATTAGTTTATTCATTTATTTCTTTTAATTTTTTGAAGGGATTCTTACCTAATGGACCTACAGAAAAACATACACACTTGTATCACATTTGCTTACTCTTTACTCTTGATCTACTTCTGAGTAGATTGAGCTCTTAGTTCTAATTGTTCTAATTCCTTTATTACAAAGTGTAGTAACTACATTTTGTAGGTGGACAGCAATGTCCCACAAACAGCGATGAAACCAATGACCAATTCAACTGGAGAATTGCATAGATGTATAGCATAGATGTATTTAAGGGAAAGTTAGGTAGGTACATGGGGGAGAAAGGAATAGAAGGTTATGCCAGAAGGCTTAGTGAGGAAGAGCAGGAGGAGCCTCATGTGCAGCATAAACAATGCATGGACCAGTTGAGCCAAATGGCTTGTTTCTGTGCTGTATATCCTAATGTATTCTAATGTAATTGCTGGCTAAGCAGCATGAAGATCGCACGTCTCATTTTGAAAGGTACCACAGGAATTTTATTGCCCAAGTGAACAAGCAGACTGGACTTCACTGTAACATCTCATTTGAAGGTTCTCCCAATACTACTCTGGAGTGTCAGCCTAGACTGTCAGCCTAACCTTTAAGACTGTGGTGGCCCACATTTTTGATCGACCCACAACATAACTTTTCTAGATTGAATATTTCTTGATGTATGCCACTGATTGATTGAACTACCTCGACTAGTATGAATTTTTGTGGGAGACACTTCTTGACGGCTCTGCAGATCATTTCCAATATGTTGAGCATGGGATGGCCACCACTGCTTTAAGATCTTTAATACTGCATTGTTCAGTTCAGTTGTCCTTCACTGCATCATCTCATATCAATATATTTGAAGTGTAATAAAATGATTAGAATTGTATAAAGGATTCTAAAGATGAATGTTCAGTATAACTACAATAGCACTTCCTGAGGCTTGTACTTCCTAGTTATTGGCTGTAAGATCCTATTGCCTCTCTTTTCTGCTGATTTCAGTAATCTATTCTTAATTCAAAATTTCCTTGTGTGATTTATAATGCCATCTGAACTCCATGCGGCTTATTCTGCTGTGAAACTAAGTTCAGCAATTTGTTATTTTAGGCTCATAAATCATTGAAAAGCAATTTTACATGAATTATTTAATTTGTACATTTATAACAATTGTGTTTATCATTTTAAATTGCATTTCAGTGGTTGCACAGCTACAAATTGATTAATCATTGAGAATTAGCATTACAAAATATACAATTCACAATTGAACTTGCAATTCATTTTACAGTATATCATGTGAAGCGCTTTGAGACGCCTTGAAGACACGATAAGGCGCGATATCAAATGCAAGGATTATTATTACAACATTTTGATAAGGAAAACCCAATGCATGCTGTGAGTGGCTTCAAGCTCAGTCATTGGGCTAGAAATGTGGGGGTGGGAGTGAATGGTCACAAGATAGAACTTTCAATACTGAGGTTATTATCACCAGTGACAATTAACACAGCATTGACTGCAATTCATACCCCAGAGATTCATACCCTACAGACTAAGTTGGTAGCACTTTTGCCTTTTGTGAGTTCAAGGACCACGTCAGGATTTTGACCTCATAGTCTAGGCTGATACTCTAGTCCAGTGCTGGGGGAGTACTGCATTGTCGTAGGTGCCGTCTTTTGGATGATACGTTGAACTGTGGTCATCTCTGCCTGTTTAGATGGGCGTTCTCAAGGCAGTACTTGAAAAGAGAAAGGAGTTTCTACTGGTGTCCTGGCCAAAAATTGGTCATTTACTTCATGGCTGTTGATGGGGCATTGCTGTGTATAAATTAGTTGTCACATTCATCTACAAAACACACAGTCACTATATTTTATAGTAATCATGTGAAGTGGTTAGAGACGTCCTTATAACATGAAAGGTGCTACATCATCAAAAGCAAGGATTATTCTTTTTATTATTGTTATTATTACAAAAACAACTTGCTATTATATAGTGACCCTCACGTAGGATAGCATCCCAGAGTGTTACAAGTGGCGGAGCACAATGCCGGGCCGGGGTAGGTGACCGAAGGTGAAAGAGGAAGGTCTTCAGGTGTGATGTAAAGATGGGGAAGGATGGGATAAAGTGGAGGGATTGAGAGAGAGTATGCCAGAGTTTTGGGGTGTAGTGGCTGAAAGTGCGGCCACCGACGGTATTACAAAAAAGTAATAAAAAAGAAATAATAATTTGATTGCTCAATTCACGTTTGTGGGACATTGCTGTGTGCAATTGGTTGCCACGTTTCACTCATAAAATATACAGTCAATTCACTTTACAGTACATTTTGTGAAACGCTTTGAAAAGTCTCGAAGACTTGATAAGACGCTATTCTTATTATTATTAATGGCCGCTTTCATCTTGTGTAAGCTGGTATTGTCAGGCATGCAGCGTTTCAAGAAATTCTCAGCTCAATACTCTTCATAACTGACCTGAGCAGAATATATTTCACAAGTAGTTTTTGATGGTTGTTGTTAGCTTGTTGTGCATCCAGCATTTATCAGAATATTGAAGTTGTCTTTGACAACAATGATTGTGTGTCATCGTGAAGTTCTCTGTCAACGCATAACTTGCAGTAATCTTATTACCACTGGTAATTTTAGCTCTGTAGAAGATGTTGAATATTTCTTTCTGCATAGATGGTTCATTACAGATACTAAACTATTTTCATTTGTAACATTTTTGTTGAGGTTATTGGAGTGAATTCTGTCTGGGTGATGTGCATTGGTTTGGGTACATTGGTGACAGCTAATGCCGTCCTGCTGATCACTCGCTCCCGGTCTCTGTGTGCACATTTTGGCTGCCGCCCCAAACCAAAGCCTCCTCCTCCCACCCCCCTCTATGTCTCTCCTACCACCCCCCTCTATGTCTCCCCTCTCACCCCCCTCTATGTCTCTCCTCCCATCCCCCTCTATCCGCTACTCCCCCTCTGTCCTTCTTTCCCACCGCCCTCGCCGTCTTATCTCTCTCCTCGACCCCATCACCACTTCCCTCTGCTCCAGCCTGGGCATCCTCCGCCGGGTCCATCGTGGCTCCCAGCACTGGCTGTCCCAGAGCAGCAACCCCACGTGTCCCATCACTCACTCCGTCCGCTCAAACTGCCTCCTTAAGGCAAACCCAACTCCCCCTTCCCTCATACGTACCCTCCCCAACTCTCCACTCACATCACTCTCCACGACCATCTCTCCTGCACAACCCAAAATCCTCTCCATACCACTCGCTCCTCCCTCCCCGCCCTCCAGCAAACCCACCCGTATTTCCCTCCAAAATGTCCGCTCCCTCTCAAATAAAGCCCTCACCATCCACGACCTCATCCTGAACGAGCACCTTGACATTCTTGGGCTCACCGAATCCTGGCTCTACCCCAATGACCCCGTCCCGCTAGTGGAAGCCTCCCCTCCAGGCTACACCCCTATTCCTCTGGCTGGTTCCCCTCCTTTGAACACCTCACCCTCTTCCACTTCTTTCTCCCTTTGAAAATTCTCCATGTCTACCGCCCCCCCAAGCCTCCTGGCTTCTTCCACACAGACATCTCTTCCCTCCTCTCTTCCCTGTCCCTCTGCTCCGAGCGCCTGCTCAAAATGGACGATTTCAACCTCCACCTAAACTCCCCCTGCACCATTCCTGCTGAATTCACTGCCCTCCTCTACTCCCTAAACCTTACTCTCTACATAAATTCACCTACCCACAACCGTGGTCATCCACTTGACCTCGTCATCACCCATGGCCTTGACATTTCCGACCTCAGCATAGTGGACAAGGCCATCTCGAACCACTTTTTCATCTCCTTCTCCTCTCACATCCCTCTCTCCTCCACCAAGCCCTCAACCATCCTCTACCGACCTTGGAAAAAGCTACACCCTGAGACCCTCACAAAGGCCCTCTCATCATCAAATATCCTATCCCTCTGGCCCTCCACCTGCGGAGATCCTGAAGCAGCCATCCAGCTGCTCCATGATCGCCTCTCCTCCACCTTCAACTCCCTTGTGCCCCTGAAATCGAGGACCATCTCCAAACCCACCTGATCGCCCTGGTACAACAACAATCTCCACCAACAAAAAACCCAAACCCGTCTGCTCGAGCGCAGATGGTGCAAAACTGGCCTGACAGTTCACCACCAACTGTGGCTCGAGCATCTCCACAGCTACCGCCGTTCTTTGACTCGTGCAAAAATGGCCTTCTACTCCAACACCATCTTGGAGGCTAAACACAACCCAAAAATCCTTTTTTCCACCACCCACTACCTCCTCCATGCATCCGCTCAGGCTGCCTCAACCTTTGTATCAAATGGCAAGTGTGAGGAGGTCATGGACTTCTTTACTTCTAAAATACTTAACATCTGCCAGGCAGCCTCATCCACCTGCACCTTGTCACCTAACACCACGCCCTCTCTGACTCCCTCACCTTCCTCATCATCTGCTCCTATGATCACCCCATTCTACATTCCTTTCTCCCCATCTCCCCCTCCTCCCTCTCACCCACCATCACCTCCATGAAACCCACCACCTGCTGTCTCGACACCCTCCCAACCAACTTACTGGTCACACAGCTCCCCCTCCTCTGCCCACTACAGGCTGACATCATCAACCAATCCCTCTCCTTTGTATCAGTCCCTGCCTCCCTGAAAACTGCTGTCATCACCCCCCTCCTGAAAAAACCCTCCCTAGATCCCTCAAACCCCAGCTATTACCTATCTCTAACCTGCCCTTTCTCTCAAAAGTTCTAGAATGCGTTGTCGCCCACCAATTCCGCGCAAACCTCTCCTCCCACTCCCTCTTCGAACCCCTCCAGTCCGGTTTCCGCCCACAGCACAGAGACTGCACTTGTGAAAGTCACAAACGACATCCTCTCTATCTGTGACCAGGGCTCCCTCTGTCTCCTTGTCCTCCTGGACCTCTCCGCCGCGTTCGACACAATCGATCATGCCATCCTCCTCCACCGCCTTTCCTCCATCATCCACCTCAGTGGGACCACACTCGCCTGGTTCGAGTCCTACCTCACAAACCGCCAGCAGTACATCTGCATAAACGGCTTCTCCTCCCGCTCTCACCTGGTCACCTGCGGGGTACCCCAAGGATCCATCATTGGCCCCCTCCTCCTTCTGATCTACATGGTCCCTTTTGGGGATGTCATCCGTAGACATGAGATACATTTCCACATGTATGCAGATGACACCCAACTCTATTTTTCCACCTCTCTTTGTGACCCACAGTCCCCTGATGTTCTGTCAGCCTGTCAGACCCCAAGGGCTGGATGAGCGCAAACTTCCTTCAGTTGAACGTTGACAAGATGGAACCCATACTCTTTGTCTCTCATCAACATCTAAAATCTCATGGCTCTCACTTCCTCCACCTACCCGACCTCTCCCTAAAACTCTCCGAATCCGTATGTAACCTAGGCATCAGATTTGATCCCCAATTATTCTTCCTCCCCCACATCCGGTCCCTTACCAGCACCGCCTTCTACCACCTCCGACAGATCACCCGTCTCCGCCAATACCTCTCCCCAAAAGCCGCTGAGACCCTGGTCCATGCCTTTGTCTCCTCTCGGCTGGATTACTCTAACGCCCTCCTCACTGGTCTCCCATCCACTACCATCCATAAAATCCAAATCATTCAAAACTCTGCCGCCCGCATTCTCACCTGCACGAAACTCCGCTCCCCGATCACCCCAGTCCTCGCCAGACTGCACTGACTGCCTATCCCAGAGAGGATCGATTTCAAGATCCTCAACTTTGTATTCAAGTCCCTGCACTCCTCTGCACCCTCCTACCTCTCTGACCTCCTCTCTCCTCAAAACAGTATTGGTTGCCTTCGTTCCTCTGGGTCTGGCCTCCTCCTCATCCCCCGAGTCCTCCGCTCCACCCTTGGCAGCCGTGCCATCAGCCACTATTCCCCCAAGCTCTGGAACTATCTTCCTCACTCCCTTCGTCTCACTCCCTTCCCATTTTCAGGTCTCTGCTGAAGACCTTTTTTTTCGACCGCGCCTTTGGTCACCTTCCTCCCCTACCCCTGGCTCGGTCCTGGGATCCCTTACTGTAAAGCGCTCTGAGACGCCGTCCAGTGTGGAGAGCGCTATATAAATCCAAGTTGTTGTTGTTGTCTAATACACTGTGCATTGCTTAAGATATTTTACTTCTATTTGGTTACTTGAATTGGCATTTGGGACATGAAGAAACCATTAACGCCCTCATTTACATCTATTTCTGCTGCCTTTTTGTGTTGAAGTTCTGAATTTTAATGGGGATATCAGGGAGCTTGTGACATGAAAACAAAGCTTGTACATTGAGGGCAATATGTTTCCTGGTTCAACATTGATCCTCACGTTCACCCTTTTCTTCACCCCTTTCCCCTCCACCATTAACTTCTGGGTTTAACTTATGTCAAATCAAATCTATGACATATATATGGAAGGGGGGATTTTATTCAGATTTATGGAAATAATCCTTCACAAAAATCACATAATGGTGGGAAAAATGGGTTATGTGATATTACATCATGAGTCGCATTTTTCACTTCAATGGTTTTCTGATATATCAATTTTACATGAAATATTATCCAGCAAATAGCAGCAAATTTTTCCCTCCCTGGCCACCTTCAAAGCCCGACTTAACAATTACCCCTTCGACCTTGCTTTTGATCATCCTTCCTCTCCCCCACCATCTTCCATTGCCCCAGGATCGGGTCACCAGCCAATAATTTGAGGTGTCCTTCTGATGTGAACGATACCATATAAATGTAAACTATATTTTATCTAGAAGGCAGAATACAAGGAATTTCTTCATGTAGATGGTGAGAATGTGAAAATCACTGCAAAAAGCTGTGGTTCCATGAAAAATCTAATTTTTTAAGAGGAAACTTGATGTATATGTGAAGGAGAAGGTAACAGAGAGGTACAGAAGAGGGGATTGGAGGGGTAGAGGCTCCATGTGGAGTATAAACACCGAATGGTCTGTTTCCATGCTGCAACATGTAATTCTATGTAATCCCTTCAATCCCTCACACCTTCCTACCTCTCACTCCCCAATCTGCCACCCAGCCCCTCCGCTCAACTGGCACCGGCCTCCTGCTCATTTCTCGTGCCCTTGGAGGTCGCGCATTTAGCCACTAGGTCCCGAAACTCTAGAAAACTCTCTCTCAATCCCTTTGCCTTGTCCTCTCTCTCCCAGTTTTCAACCATCCTTTTAAACCGTGTTTACGGTCACCTTCCCCACAACACACCCACCCCACCCGGCTCGGAGTCAGGCTCCACCACTGTTAAGCGTTCTGAGATGCTGCCCAGTTTGGAGGGCGCTATACAAGTGCAATTTGTTGTATAATTGCAACAAGGCTCAATCTGAGTGTCATGTGACCTTATATTCATGATTCAACCATGTCTAAAATGTATACAGATGTGATTTTCAGTTGAGCCTCTGCTTAACATGACTTAAATAAAAATGTCAGTTTTGCAGCTAGCAATTAAATTAAAATATCCAAATTAGTGAAAAACAGGGAAAGAGTGCACATTCCATTCCAGACACGAAATTTCCATACATAGATAGAACTCCCAGTAATTTAGGTTGGAAACTGTTATCCAAGGAAATGAGTTTCTGTGAGCATCAGACATCTGTTACACCAAGAGAACAACATGCGCAGGTAGCACCACACATTGAGATTCCTACCACAGAAATAAAAATCTAAATGTCAAAGGCTGGTAATGTAACTAGTACGTTGCCATGTTACAGAATTAAACACAGCTAATTTTTTTTAAGAGATAATAATCTACAGTTCTCTATCTCTCATACCCATTAATTGAATTACTTTGTCATATAGCTATCTAATTCTCACTTAAATATGCTGACAAGCTATTTTAATTTCCTTCCTGGATAAGTAGTCTATTTCACAAATTTACCACTGAGTGTGTAAACAATTAAATCTAAACTCTCTGTTAACTTTCTCTCTTCTGAGTTTGAATCTATGTTTGTCATCGTTTATGTGAATAAAAGTGAGGAGAAAATTGTCTCAGCGAGGTTCATACAGCACTGGTCAAAATACCAGAAGCAGCAATATAGCAGAAGTTTGGCCTTTTATACTCTCATCTAACACACTAAAAAGGTTATTAAAAACAACTGAATTGTTCTGAAAGATGGATGCAATTATGCAAAATCTGTATTTAATTAAAATGCTCCTCCATCAGCTTCAGGCTATCAGCAAAATCCCAACGGCCTTCCTCTTATTATCAACTCACTGCACCATAGCAGGCCCTGGAACGTCTCTGAGTATTTGTTATCACTGCACCAATGCCTTCCACAATCTAAACATTAGAAGTGCTCAGGTCTAATTTGGGGTATTTCTTAATAGGATTCCTTAACAAAGACTTCCGAGTCAAGCGAACAGGGAATCCTTCTGGTAATCAAAATTACACCATGTGGACTAGCAGAAAGGCAACTTAGCACGGGAGTTAACTCTGGAGCAACATTCATGCGGGTTGACAGGAATTCTAATGAGGTTCATAAAATCACAAGATTGCTTTGGATCACTAAAGATTCTTTGGTTCATTTGATCTCATCCTTCCAGAATACCCATCCTCGTGTTTTCCCGTGACAGCATCCAGCTGTTTCTTAAATTGGTCCAGTGTCTTGGCCTCAGCCTCCATTCCTGATAATTCATTCCAGTTGGTAATTATCCTCTGGGTAATTAAATAATTAAATAACTCCCTGGTGTCTATCCTAAAACTGCTCTTTGCAAGCTTTATTCTGTGCCACTTGTAAGGATGCCTTGGCTTATCTGAAATATTGTTAGAAGCTTACTCTCTCAATTCCATTTAAAATCTTACAGAGTAAACTCCTGATAATAAGACTCCAGCTTAACTTGTCACTCTCATTTAAGTAGCCATGCTGTCAATATCCTGGTCGCTTCCCATGCAAAATGTTAATAAGGGTCTCTGTTTTGTTTGTCACTCTGCTTAAAACTAGTCCCATTCTAGAAATTCTTGTAAATATTTAGTTCAGATAACTCAGTCTCTAAGATGGACCTTGCATTGCAGAGGCTCCCACGTATCCTGTGACCAATGTGAGCACTCAGAGGAGGTTGATCCTTAGGAAGCTTAATCATTAAGATTCATAATTCCTGTCTAATCATTGCTCATAGCTCATTCTTCTAATATTGGGGAATATCTTTATTATTCTTTGCTACACGGCCTCTGAGACCTGGCCAGCCTATTGACCTCTCAGCAACCAGAATTGTATGTAGTATTCTAGGTGCAGCCTTACCAGAGCACTGTATACCATGAGCATGACACTTTGGGATCTGAACTCAACTTATTTTAAAATATAGCCCAGTATCTGTGTTTGTCTTGTTTATTGCTACTTCACACCTTTCTGACATGGTGAGTGATGATTCGACTAATAACCCTAGATCTCTTTCAACTTCTGCCTTTGGCAGGATCTATCCTGTGCATGGAGTACATGTGTCTCATATTTTTATTTCCTATATGCAGTACCTTGCATTTACTTTTATTGAATTTCATTTCCAGTCATGAATATTCAATCAAGTTTTTTTTGAAAGAGATTTGCTGTCTTTTCTGATTCCACAGTTACCCCAACTTGATGTTATATGCAAATTTAACTATCTTGCACCTTATGAAGGAATCCTGTGAAGAAACTGCAAATTGTGCGCTACACACATCCAGTATGCCCTGTTGGGCATTACAGTTATTGCCTACATATCTCTCAATCTATCTCTAAAACCTCAAGTCCATCTCAAATTGCTGTAAAGAGATGCTGCTGAAAAGATTATCAAGCCATGAGAGGATACTGAATGAGAAGCAATGTTATTTTTAGCATCACAAATGTACCTGCAGGTTTACTGAACATTACAGAGAGTGGTTTAATTAATTGGAGGGCCACAAAGTTCTACACGCTTGCAATCAATTAGATCCAATGCTCAAGAGAAACGTGCAATGTTATAAAATTCTCCTGTTTGATGTTCCTGCTCCTGGGTAACATAACAAAAAGCAATGACCTGCCAGAATAATTCAGCAGTACCTGACTGATACAGTTACACTTGGTCAGATTAGTTGATGGCTACCTCCCATTGGTGAGGAGCTGGAAACAGTTAGAGATTGAGTGAAGCCATCAACTTCCCTTTCACTAGTGAGAGTTTACAAACTTCAAATCTACTCTCCAAACCACCTGCAAATTAAAACTTGATACTTACTCAAACTGAACCATGTCTGTCTTACTAGTCAAGGATATATACTGCTCCTTCAAAATATTTAAACAAAGTATTTCACTTCCAAGGTTCTATTATAGAACCACTCCCACCACCATACTGACAAATATTGTGTATTTTTTCAATCAGCTAAGTGTCTGGCACTCTCAGAAACCCTTTAGTACACAAATCTGAGAATTCCACATATAGACGGAATCTTTGTTTGTCTGCATAGACACTTTATCTCCCTGGAGAGATATGCTCATCTAATCCTAGAAAGTATTAGATTCAGATTAATAAGAGACTTGGCAAGGGGATCCCTGTGTCTATTGGGGTACTGTTGCAGTGTAACCAGCAAAAAAAAACACATATCTTGCATTTTCAAACATGTCCAACAAGCTTCCCACTGCTTGTCAAACTTGGAGCACCCTATCCATTAGTCTTTTTTGCTTGCAGAGTTAACAAGAGCTAAATGGGGAGAATCCCTGCCCCCAGTGATTGAATTGTGGATTGTCTTCATCAAAACCTAATTGTGAGTTAAACCCAGCTGAACTGTGGCATAGGTTACTTAGACAATTGTTCTAAATGGGGAAACAAAAGGTAGAAAATATCCTCAGTTCACAGGTTTGTATCGACTCAGCCCTTGTTCAGAGACTGAAATGACACTTCAAGTAAAATCAAGTTCAGCACAAATCCTGAAGTGGAACACTATTCATTGGTTTGCAACTGATTAAACCATCGAGTGCTCGTACAATTATATTGGTGCCAAGAAAATTTAGCCCCAAAAGAGATAAACAGAGATTGTCTCCCAATTCATCTTTGAACTCTGGTTAAGCCAGATACCTCATTATAAAAGTATTGTTCTTGAAATGTTCTGATAACATTCGCCTGTGTATGAGCTGTTGTGCTGAAGAACTCAATTAAAGAAACCGCAACTGAAACCGGCAGCCATTAAGTACAAATGAGCTAGTCATTGAATGCACTGCTTGGCTTCAAATCTCATTGCTTTCATTGGAAGAATTATAGGTGTGCTGTAACACAAATGTAGTATAAGTGTGAGTAAAGGGTTCTCAGGGAATTGTCTGAGACATCCCATGTGCTGTCTACATTTTGTTCCTAAAGGTGCCTTTGCTATGAGTAACATAAGCATTCGAAACACACCTTGGGAGATAATTAGCAATCTTTGTTATATAAAAGTAAACCCAGAACTGGCTGCCAAATGCAATTGTGTTCAGTCACTGAAACCATTTCATGTGAAAACTAATTTTCAAGCTCTTAATTATTTTTCATTACAGTGGATGTTTGGAGTAGATTGGAATTGGACAGTAATTGCCAGGTTTGCACATTGTGAACAATTTCAATGTATCAGTTTAGATGAGGTGTGACAGGGATACATCTCAGCACTATATAGTTTCCATTAAGCATTTTCCTTGTTGCTGATCATGTAACACTTCATGGAATATGGTCACCACAAGGTCATAATTATGTCTTATACCTTGACTTCAAATACTTGTTTTGACACGTAAAGGCTCTTAACCCTTTGTGTAGTGGCATGTGTCTCTATTTATACCTTCACAAAGAAAGGCAAATCTCATCAATCCCACTTCTGCTTGACAGAATTATATTCATAAGAATGCAACTGGTGGAGACAGAATTTAAAGCTATGAAGTATCCAAACTATACCCCATCATTTGATTCTTGCCTTGTTGGCTACTCTTGAAAGATAACATTTCTACATTTCTTTATGATAATATATTTCATATGTGTCAGCCTGTCTTAGCTGGTAACACTCTCACCACAGAGTCAGAAGGTTTTGTGGGTTCAAGGCCTATGACTGAAATTTGAACTCATAATCCAGACCAAACATGCCAATGCAGTGCTAAGGAAGTGCTGCATTATAGGAGGGGGTATTCATTTGGATGAGACATTAAACCAAGGCCTGTTCCAGTGGATGTTAAAGTTCCCGTTGCAAAATTCAAAAAGAGAAGGGAGTTTCTCCTGGTGTATTGGTCCTCACCAATCTTTGTCCTCACATTTTCAGTGCCTTGTTATGTCCGCTCAACGTGAAAGGTACTATACAAATGTAATTATGTTGTTGTTCTTGTTGTACACAATCTCCCAGGAAAAATTGTGTTGTTTACTTCTTGGCATTTTGTGGGACAAAATTTGTTTGCCTACAAAATATCTAGTCAATACACTCTCCATTAAATCCTGTGAAACATATTGAGATGTCCTCATGACATGAAAGATACTAGATCATAAGCAAGGATTATTATTATTATGTGGCCTCAACTCAGGATGCACTGGCAGCATCACTATTCATGGTTGTACTCTCCACCTCACCAAGCCTTGGTATTGATAGAGGAAAAAGATGTTATGGTATGTTTAATTGTAAATCGTAGCTTGTGCCCTGGCCTATTGCTGTGTAGACGCCTTTAAGCAGACATAAGTAAGTAGGTTAGACTTGTTATTGTAGAATTCCGTTATCTGAAGGCTACAGTGTAAGGAACGGCGGGTGATAACATAGAAATGGCCTTCTAGCAAAACTGCAAGAAGTGTGGGAACGCATGCAGCAAACCTGATTGGTCTGTAAGGATTAACACCCCTTCTCTTTCCTTTGTGTACTCCTGTATAAAACTTATTGGTACCGAAGAAGAGGATCTTTTGTCTGACGGAGACATTAGATCCTATTTGTATACAGGAACAATTGTGTGCTCCTGTATACAAGTAGAAATAAAAACCCATTCTTTGTTTCTTAAGTTTACTTGTATCAGATTTTTTCTCTCCAAATACAGACACATAATTCGCGGATCTAACAATTGGGGGCTCGTCCGGGATCCCAACATCTCATCGCACCCTACGGTAAACCCGCCAGACCAGTAGTTGTATACATGAGTTGTCCGGGACAACCCGCCGCTGGGCGGACCTAGATCGAGAAGGATCGAAAGGCCGTATACAAGAATTATCTGGGATAATTTGCTCGCACACTCTACAGCCTCAAACGGTGAGGATCCCCCTGAGAGAAAGTCGTCCTCGATGTACAAGTGGGGTGAGTGGTGGAGCCGGTCTGGGGGCAAACCGGGAGAGTGGGTGAGTGACGGGACTACCCGAAACAAATATATATATATGCGAATAACGAGTGTCTGATTGAGATAAGTCAAATACAATTAAACATGGGCAATGGAAATAGTAAAGAGGGTTGTTGTACGTGTTGTAAGCGAGTAGAGGAAGTGGAATTGTCTCCTAATGGCCGACGTATGGAGGCCGTAGTTACGGGGAGCGGGAAACCAGAATTCATGTGGAGAAAGAAGTTTGGATTTGATGGTAAATTGAAGCCCGAAAGTACTAAAGAATTATTAGATAAATTAAAAAGCCCTACTCGGATTACCTTGAAAATAATTTTCTGGAACGATTCCACAATGGGATGTTTGGTCGCTCTGCAGCCCGAGGATGAGTTAAATTATAAAAATGAAACTTTTCCCCATGTTTCAGTGGCTAAAGCCATTGGGGAGGAATGGAAAAATGTGGGAATATTTGTCGATTAGGGAAGGGGGCTGACTGATTGGAAGGAGACAGAAAAACCAGGTATCTGGTATTCAGAAAAGGGAAAAGTATTCTCCAAACAACTTAATTGGGTGGCTCATTGTATACGGGCAAGATTCATGAGTGGACCCCCTGCGAGACCGTGACTAATCGGGCTCAGTGCAGATTTGGAAAAAGTGTTAAACCAAATCCCAGAATCTTTGTGGTCACAGGGTCCGGCGGATGTTGGGTTAATGCAGGGAGTAGAGCCCATTAAAAGTAACCCTAAAAGCACCTTCAGACCATACCAAAGACAGTATCCCATCTCGCCGGAAGCACGTGAAGGAATTAAACCCATTATTGAAGAATTAAAAGAAAAAGGGGTCATTGTTCCGTGTCCTGATTCCCCATGTAACACCCCACTCTTTCCAGTAAAGAAGGTCCCTCCCTCCGTCGGGTGGCGATTGGTACAGGAGCTCCAAGCAGTAAAAAAAGCAATAATAGCAAGGACTCCTGTAGTACCCGATCCCAGCACGCTCTTAAATGATATGCGCAAGGATGCAAAATGGTTTTCAGTTATTGACTTGGCCAATGCATTTTTCTCAATACCAATCCAAAAAGATTCCCAGTTTTGCTTTTACCTTCCTGGGAAAAAAGTATATATATACCCGCTGTCCTCAGGGCTATGTAGAATCACCAGCAATATTCTCGCAATGTATGGAAAGCAACCTGGCTAAATTCGACCCTCCCAAGGGCAGCCAACTCTTGTTATATGTGGATGATATAATGCTTTGTTCCCCTAATAGACAAACTTGTCTGTTCGACACACTCGCTTGCCTAAAATTTTTGGGAGAACAAGGACATAAGGTTAGCAAAAGTAAATTACAATTGTGCCAACGGGAAATCAAGTACTTGGGTCACCTCATATCAGGGGAGGGAAGAGCATTGCTACCCGATAGAAAATTAGCTATCCTTGACGCTCCCAAGCCTGTACGGACTAAACGGCAGATGATGTCGTTTCTTGGAATGATTAATTTCTGCCGGACTTGGGTGTGCCAATATGCCACTTTAACCCAACCATTGTTAGATCTTATTTATGACGAGCCTATGCAGGCGCAGGAGATCTTATCCTGGACCCCAGAGGCTGAAAGAGCATTTAGCGAAATAAAGCAGGTCTTAGTTAGTGCTGCTGTTTTGGCTCACCCCGATCCAAACAAGCCCTTTACCCAAACAGTGGATGCGAGAAGTGGGTTCATGTCCTCCGTTTTACTCCAGTCTTTCGGAGGACGAATGCGGCCCACTGCATCATCTTTAACCCCGCCACATTGTTACCCACTGCAGCAGATGGGATCCTCACAATTGCCTGGAGGAGACTTCCCGATCTGTGGCAGCACAGCCAGGGCTAAAGGACAGCCACATGAGTGACGCCGATCTTACCCTCTTTGTTGATGGCTCCTGTAAAAAGAATCTAAAGAGAGAAAACCAAAGCGGATATGCTATTTGTACTGCGACTTCTGTCCTCCAAGCTGTCAAGCTTCCCCCGGTCTACTCAGCCCAGATGGCAGAGATCCTGGCCCTTACGGAAGCCTGTAAACTGTCAAACGATAAGACCGCTAACATCTACACGGATTTTCAGTACGCGCATTCCACTTGCCATATCTTTGCCGGACAGTGGAGAAATAGGGGCATGGTTACCTCCACGGGAAAACCCATCGCGCACGCTCCACTCATGATTGAATTAATAGCAGCCCTTCAGCTGCTGTCCGAATTGGCCATTATCAAATGCACGGCTCACACAAAGGCAAAAGACGAAATATCACTCGGCAATGCCTTAGCTGATAAAGCAGTGCAGCAGGCGGCAGAAGGACAACTAATTTTACATAGCTTAGAGGAAATACATATAGAATGCACGATAGTCAAGATTATGCAAACTGAGTCTACGACACTCGAAAAGCGGTGCTGGAAAAAACAGGGATGTAAGATGACAGACACAGGAATCTGGGTTGGGCCGAATGGATTACCTGTGCTACCTAAAACACTTTTCCCTATTGCGGCAGAATTGAGCCATGGTAAATGTCATGTCTCAAAAGGGGGGATGGTATCGATGATAAATGGGTGATATACAACCTTCGGATTCTCATCCTATACAAAAATTTTTTGTAAAAAGTGCCTTACATGTCTACAAAACAACCCACAGGGAGGAGTAAAATGCCCAAAAGGACAAATACCCCCCCCACCCCTTCAGAGCCATTTGCTCATTGGATGATGGATTTCATTCACTTAACGCCAAGTGAGGGAAAGCAGCATTGTTTGGTAATGATATGCCCATTCTCTGGATGGGTGGAGGCATTCCCCACCACAAAATAGACGCATTAACGGTAGCAAAAATATTATCTAACAGTATCTTGTTCGGCCCTCAACTGTCCTTTAAACCCCACATCTGTGCCATTACCCATTCTGCCTTCCCCCACCTCTGCAACATTGGCCACCCCCACAACTATCTCTCCCCTCAGCCCTCTTCCATGCTTTCATTACGTCCAGGCTTAATTATGCTAATTCCCTCCTCAGGACTTCCAAACTCTTCCCTCCACAAGCTGTAGATTATTCAGAACTCTGCAGCTTGTGTCTTCTCCTGCACTAAGCTTTGTGAGCCAATCACCCTCATCCTTGCCTGGTTTCATTTACTTCCCATCCTCCAGAGGATCGAGTTCAAGATCCTTGTCCTCATCTTTAAAGCCTTCCTTGATCAAGCTCCTCCATATGTTTCACCCACAAAATACACAGTCAATTCACTTAACATGATATTCTGCGAATCGTTTTGAGACATTTCAATAACGTGATAAGGCGCTGTATCAAATGTAAGGATTATTATTTTACTATTATTAAAATGCGACCTATTACAACTTTACCAAAGGGTCCTCTGATCTACAAGCAGTGGGCTGTTCCACTTCCCCTGCCCTGCTTGCCTCACTCTCAGTGGTCAGGTCTTCAGCCTTTCTGCCCCCACCCTCTGAAACTCCATCTTGGAGCACCTCCATCTCGCCTCCTTCCGTGCCTCCTTCAAGACAAGTCTGAAAACCTTCCTTTTTTATCGTGCTTTCAGTCATCTTCCCTCTTCCACTTCCCTTGTCCTCTACCCCTCTCTGATCTGAACCCGCAGCTCGGGTGCAAACCCCTCTTCCAGTGTCTTGGGATGTCCTCCTGATGTGAAAGGTGCCATACAAATATAATTTGTTGTTATTGTTATCTGCTTTGGGAAAGAATCAGCTTTGTTATTATATGGAAAATATTAATATGAACTTGGGCAATTAGAGGAACACTTAGATGAGATAAATAAATGTTTTCCACTGTTTATGAGGCACTATATATATTTTTCAAGAAGGGTGTTGTTTTTAGCTGAGTTAGCTGAATGGAACACTTGGGGCAACAATTAGTCTCAGTGCTCCTAGGTTGAAGAATGGAAAATCGGCCAGGGTTCCTGCTTCTAATTCAATATGAGAGATCTTGTTTGAAGTAGGACAAAGCAAGACAAGTGGGTGAAATCACAGTTTGGCTGTGATGTCCACTGCAGTTGAATAGCCTGGGCCCACTCACTGTCAATATTCATTGTCAATGCTCACTGTCAACATTCATATAAGAATAATAGTCACTTGGGCAAAGTACCAGAGGGTAATCAAAGTCATTTTTTGATAATTAAATTTAGTGTGTGTTTAGCATTTTCAACACAAAGTTTACTGCTTTGGTCGTGCTGTGACTGATTTGGTTTTCAAATTGATTCCCTGCCATCTTGAGAAGACGAGCCAAAGTTCTTGGCCCTTAAAAGAGTGAGGTAAGCATTTTTGTTTATTGCTTATTTCTGGGCTGGAACTTTTCATTGAGCAAGATTGGTGTTTTCCAAAGCCCAGAAAATGCTACTTATAATAATAATAATAATAATAATAATAATCCTTGCATTTGATATAGCGCTTTTCAAGTCGGGAGGTTGTCCCAAAGTGCTTCACAGAACACACTGTAAAGTGAATTACTGTATATTTGTGGGCGAACGCGGCAGCCAATTGCGCACAGCAAGATCCCACAAACAGTCGTAGATTGAAAATGACCAATTTATTATTGTTTTTGGTTTTGGAGGGATTATTATTAGGCGTGTGGAGTAAGGAAACTTGCCCAAGGTTTCGCCCTGCCTGGAATTGAACTCAGATCTTTCGCTTGCAAAGCGAGTGCTTTAACCACTGAACTACAGGACTCCACGAACTTTATGATTAAGACCAGGATATAGATCTAGCCCATTACCCATTCTTGTCTAGTTCTACTGGCTCCATGTAGCCTAGAATAATAATAATTATAAATCTTGCATTTGATTTAACTTCTTATCCTTGAAACCTCTCCAAGTCCTTCATAGGATTTTACTGTAAAATTTAGGGACTGTTTATTTGTAGACAAATTGTAGAAGTTCTTGCCATCTTTTGAATCATCAACAACTTGTATTTATCGCTCCATTGCCCTTGTCCCATTCTACCTTTGCAATCCCTCCAGTCCAACTCTCCTGTCCATTTCCTCTGCTCCCCAAGTAAGTCTCATTCCATCAGTCGCACCTTTGGCCATTAAGCTTTTAACCATTATGCCCTTTTTTGGAACTCTACCTCACCAGTTTTCTCCATTTTTAAAACCATTCCAAAATCGTGTTCCTAACCCGTTCATTCAGTTATCTTCTCCCTACCTTCTCTTCCCAGTTTGCTTGATATCCCACACTGTCTATTTAAAAACATTTTGAGACATTCTCCTATGATAAATGCTCCATATAAGCGAATGCATGTAGTTGATGCAAGTACAGCAATGTTCAGCAGTTAATTGAAACCTCAGACAAACAACAACCTGCAAAACCAGAATTCCTTTCTTCATTTATTGCTCATCAAATCCTGTGCTTAACTTTCTGCCCATTTTTCTCAGGAATAATGAAGAGCCAATTGAGTGCAAAATGGATACCCTGACAGAATACAAGCTCAAAATAGTTTGGTTGCAGAGCACTATTTTAATTAGCACTATTATTTTCAGAAACCACAGGACAAAAATGGATATGATAAGTGTCATGGTTGATGTGCAATTTCATTACCACCAGTGGTAAATTCACATGAAACCATGCATTGCATACTTTACTCCCACATATCCGCATGGACATTTATCACAACTTAAACATATACAAATCTGGGTTTTACCTTGTATTTCCAGAGTTCTCAAAAATGGAGCCACACGTTTACAAGGCTTTGTGACCTCCAGAGACAAGTTATGTCCTCTACTTCTATGGATGTCTTGATGTCATCATATGAGTATCATAACAAGATTAAGATGTCATGCATGCACAAACCACCATTAGAATTTTTGGGGGATCTTGCTGTTCAAATAACAATAGAAGCTGGGAGATATCTTTGAATACAAGTCAATATTTTCCTGTTTTTTCCATGATTCTTTTGCCATTATTTGATTAGCAAAGAACCCCCCATAATTGAAATATTTTGGAATTTCAGGTGCACAAAGATCTTGACAATCAAATGCCCTGCTGGCTGGACTCCCCCGGCCTTCTCTACACAAACTGCAGACTATCCAGCAACAAATTGCAATTATATAGCACCTTTCATATTGGGAGATGTCCCGATGCATCAGGTTTACACCCAAGCTGGGGGTTAGATTCGGGAAATACAGGAGAGAAGGGGTAGGGAAAGGGGGAGCAGGAGAGAATGGTGGGGATGATGACCAAAGGTGCAGTCAAAGAGGAAGTTCTTCAGATGAACCTTGAAGGAAGTGAGGGAAGGAACAAAATGAAGGGACTCTGGGATGGAGTTCCAAAGAGTTCCATAAAGCCGTTTTGCTGATGGTGAGATGGGCAAGGCGGGGGACATGAAGTTGGCCAATGCCTGCCAAGTGGAGGATGTGGGCAGGTTGGTTGGGTACAGGTAGGGTATCCAGAATTCTACAGCCCATGCATGTCCTCTCTTGCAAATGAATCCATGCGATTGTCGCTCCCATCTTTGCTCGGCTCAATTGGTTAATTAGCTCCTGCAATGGTTCAATTTCAATATTCTTCTTCTCTCCTTCAAATCCCTTCATGATCCTGGCCCATCACACCTGTGCAACCATTGGTGTGTGGGTTTTTAATCATACTGTCCCCATCTGACTCAGACCATCCATCACCTTGTTCAAGATCTATCTCAAGAAAACAGCAACAACAACTTGCATTAATGGCCCTTCACATGGGCCAGCGTCTTGGAGCACTTAACGTTGCTTGACATACCTCTTTTCTATGATTTCCGCCATTTTTCCCCTCCCCATTCCCCTCAGTTCCCACTCCCAGCTCTGGTACCCAGCCAGCAGTTTATATTCTTTAGGACATCCTCTAGATGTGAAAGGCGTTTTATCAATGTAAATTGCACTATAGTATTGAGCGTCATCACAGTATGTGCGCAATGATGTCAAGGCAGCCACAAAGCAAGTACAGAACATTGCCAGGTCTGCTCAATCCAACTTGCTAGAATTTCTCTGTCTTGTTGGATTTGTAATAATAATAATAATCCTGCATTTTATATAGCCATTTCGATTTCCTTCAGGAGGAACAGAAGATCTAACTCAGAATTAATTCTTGAGAGATCCAGAGCTGGAAAACTGGCCATTTTATAATTTAGGTGACTTTGGAGATAAACTTGTCTCTGGAGACAAACTAGTAGTGGTAAAAGTGGTATAAATGCTGTGTATGGCAAAAGTTGCCATGCAGTCCGCATGTGACCTTATACTCAGCACAACAATGAGCAGCTAACCATGAGAGATTGCAGCAAATTACAATATGATCAACCAAATGGCATCAGTAATATTATCTGATTCCGAATTGCACTGAGAGGCAGGAAAGAGTAATGGTACAGAAAAGAATAATAAGCATTCAATAAAAAGGGTTCATACATAGTGTACGTCATTTGATATTGTCTACACCATGTACGTTTTATGAGTAATCCCTTTATTTGTATCCATGGTATTCACTTCTATTAACCTTCTATTCAATGAAAAGTTACATTTCTACATGACAGTTGGTAGCATTCTCACCCCAGAGGCAAAAGACTGTGGGTTGAAGGGCTAAGTCATAAATCTGAAATCATATAATCCAAGCCGACACTTCAATGCAGTTCTAGGAGTGCATTACGGAAAATGCCATCTTTTGGATGAAACATTAAACTGAGGTACCGTCTGCCTGTTCATGTGGACATTAAGGATCCCATAGACGAATTCAAAAAGAGAAGAGTTTCTCCTTGGCTTACAATCTCGCAGGAAAAATTATATTAAATTGGTATATCCTTTGACATGCTTTGAAACATTCTCCTGATGTGAAAAGCGCTAGATCAAATGCAAGGATTATTATTATTACAGGAAACGCCTGATAACTCGTCACTCCAAGGGAAAAGGGCTCAATGCCGAGTTACCTGGAGAGGCGAGTTGGGCATATGTACAAACACATAAATAAATGCAGACGGGATATTGACAGCATGATGATTTAAGTGATAGTGACAAGTTAAGCCAGGATTGGTTTATCAGGAATTTACTGTCTATCTGTTTTTGGAAAGAGAAAAGCAAGAAGGGCCAAGTGCCATAAAAGATTAGGGTGATAAAGCACCCCAATCTGGGCTGACACAGCATGTTTCCAATGAAAAATGTTACAGTTGGATTAGCAGCAGCACAGTGCATCTCAAAACAGATGCTATCGCCATACCTTTTACAAAACCTTTTTTATGTAGAAAAGTGCAAAATACGTTCTCTTTTATGCTAGACTGCCTAATTTTGCAAACTAAATTAACATCTGAGTATACCCAATGGTTTGTAATTGATGCACCTTGAGTAAGTAGCTCTTATTTGGTACTCCATTAAGGCATTTTATATTGTTGTCCTGACGAACTGCAATACTTTCTGACAGCCCTTTCCTGTTCCTCCAACAAGCTCATCAGTCAGTTTAATGCACTGATCATTAATAGTTATTAATTTCTGTCTGCTTCAGATGGCTATCAATATTAACTGCCTTACTTGCCCCCAAGGAACACTTCATCTCTGAGAATGGTATGGGATCTGTGACTTTATATGACGAATACAGACCAGCTTGAAACACCAATAAAATTTGTGGAGTCCTGTAGCTCAGTGGTTAGAGCACTCGCTTTGCAAGCGAGAGACCTGAGTTCAATTCCAGGCAGGGCGAAACCTTGGGCAAGTTTCCTTACTCCACACCCCTAATAATAATCCCTCCAAAACCAAAAACAATAATAAATTGGTCATTTTCAATCTACGACTGTTTGTGGGACATTGCTGTGTGCAATTGACTGCCGCGTTCGCCCACAAATATACAGTCAATTCACTTTACAGTGTGTTCTGTGAAGCGCTTTGGGACGTCCTCCCGACGTGAAAAGCGCTATATCAAATGCAAGGATTATTATTATTATTATTAAATACTGTTCAAATTGGTAGTCATGCCTACAGAGACAATAGAAGGCAGTTACTTTATTCTGATGTCTATGATGGGAGGAATAGCACTCAGTTTCTGTTAACATGGTTGAATATCTCTGATGGGTAAATTTCAAATCTGATCCAGTTACGTTTAAACTGTCCTACATAAAATTAATGGGAATGTTACTGGAGCTCACAAAGTTGACTTGTTCAAATTAATTTCCTGGTTCAGATGAAACTATTGCGGTAGAATATATAAGAATTTAGGAATAGTTGAAGGCCATTCAGTTCACTGAGTTTGGTGAAGTGAAGCTGGTGCCCGCTGAGCAGAGGGAGCGGCTGATTTTTAAGGTTTGAGGAGTTCTTGGCCACCCCCTTCCTCTCCCCTGCCTTCTCCCCCCCCCAACCCCAGCTCAGGTCTGAAATGCTGTACTCTGTCCAGGCCTTGGGATGTCCTCCCGACATGAAAGGCGCTGTACAAATGTAATCTTCTTCTTGTTGTTCTTAGAGGTAGGATGGGGCAAGACAATTAGAAGGATTTAAAGGTGAATTCAATAACTTGAATGAAATGTTACCAGCTGTTGCAAAGGCTTTATTTAATAGGAAATATATAATGGATCTAATTTTGAATAGTCAGCTAAATAACCAGCAGTAAACAATTTGTATCATGGTGTCATTGTTAAGCATTCATCTCAGCACATCAGGGTCCATGAATGGAATAAAATTGTGTGTGATAATTAGTTTGCTGGTGTATTGTTGTTCCCTAACTGTTGAGGCAGATTGATTCAACTCATTCCATATCACTCATACTTTGTACTCATAACATAACATAACATGTAGGAGGAGGGGTAGGCCATTCGGCCTTTCGAGCATGCTCCGCCATTCAATCATGACTGATCTTCTAATCAAACTCCAGCTAATAACCTAACCCTGCCCTATCCCCCTATCCCTTAATCCCTTTTGCAATAATATATCTATCTCAGTCTTGAATATGTTCAAGGACTGAGCGTCAACAGCCCTTTGGGGTAGCGAGTTCCACACATTCACCACCCTTTGAGTGAAGAACTTCTTCCTCAACTCAGTGCGAAAGGGCTGGCCTCCGATTTAAGGTTGTTACCCCTGGTTTTAGTTTCTCCAACCAGGGGAAACAATCTCCCACTATCTACTCTATCATGCCCTTTGATGATCTTATAGGTTTCTATAAGATCCCCTCTATTTCTTCTATATTCTAGAGAATATAGGCCCAAATTGGTCAGCCTATCCTCGTAACTCATCCCCTTCATCCCTGGTACTAACCTAATAAATCTACGCTGCACCCCCTCCAAGGCAAGTACATCCTTTCTTAAATAAGGAGACCAAAACTGCACACAGTATTCCAGGTGTGGTCTCACCAGGGCCCTATACAGTTGCAGCAAGACTTCCCTACTCTTATATTCTAATCCTTTCATACCGTTCGCCTTCCTAATTGTTTGCTGCACCTGCAGACTAACTTTCTGTGATTGGTGTACAAGGACACCCAAGTCCCTCTGGACGCTAACACATTCCAATGTCTACCCTTCTAAAAAATAACCCCTCTACTGTTTTTGCTACGTAGGTGGATGACTTCGCACTTCCCTACATTATACTTCATCTGCCACCTACCTGCCCAATCACCTAACCTATCTATGTCTCGCTGGATTTGTTTAATGTTGTCCTCTGTGTTGACACTTCCTCCTAGTTTTGTGTCAAATAACTGTTAGGATATCACAGAACAACAGCAGCAGCAACAACAACAACAACTTGTATGTTATAATGCACTTATTGCTGGGTACTATCAGTCTACACCCAAATCAGTTTATTTGCAAAGAGACAGTTCTTGATTTATTAACATATTCTACATTATACAGTAAAATATAAACAAAATTAAACTCCAGCATGTATTGATCCCATTGAAAAACCTCAATATACCATACCACTGAATCTTAAAATTAGTGATTTAATTTCTCAAATACCAGTCATTGTAGAAAAAGACAAATTATTATGTTAAATGCTGTGTGAAAGAAATGTTAATGCACAGAGAGATTCAGAAAATGATGCAATGTTTTTCATTCAATGGTGAGAAATGAGGCTCTTTCTGAACCTTTGATTTGCTGCTGGTCTGATATTTGCTTTTTTCCTGTTTGAACTGTATGTTTGAGATTCATGTTTGATTGTTAACTACTGTGTTTTACACTAATAGAGACATTTCAAGATTTTAAGATTGGGCCATTGTCCAGGTTTTATTGTTCCTATCTAAGCTAGTTTGTCATCTCTAATAAACATCTACATCTACCTTGCATAGTGTTACAATCTGGCGAGGGATATTCCCAGTTTTATTGTCAATTGTAAAATGCAGCACTCTTTCTTTAATTGCTAAAGTTGATAACTATCATATACACAAATACATCATTAGTCCATCATCATTTTTATTAATAATTGTGGTGACCTCACATTAAAGTTATATTTTTCTTCTGGCACATCTGGCAACTTTCAAAGGTTTTGTTGCTGCTTTGAACAACTCAAAATATTTTATTTGTTCCCCCTTTTTCTCCTCGTCTGAAGTCTTTGTATTACTTTTCTAGGTGACAAGACTGGCTTGAAATTTGTTTCCTCTGCCAATGCTTTTCTGAAGCTAATTGTTAGGAGGTTTACAAGGAGGCAGAATTACATTTTGGAACTTCCCTCCATTCTGTTCCCTACTGTGAAACATCTCACCCTTCCTCCCCACCTCCCTATGGTTATGTGCTTGCCAATGTGGAGAACTGTGGCATGAGCTTCCTGTCTATTATTTTAGGCAAAATGTTGAAACAGTGTCATATTGTGGTCATGTTGTAGCAAAAATGATGGTTATTTCATTTTGGTCTAGACTATTTACACCTAACATTGCACTTAAATTTGTGTAAACCTCTTCACATATATAAATTGGAATAATATGCAGGGCTATCAACTACTTTACTGTCAATAAAATGATGGGATGAAAAAATAACCTGTGCCATGTTATTTAACACTGGTAATAATTATCATATCGGTAGCAAATGTAGCAAAACACGACAATCAATAGCTAAAGAAAATTAATAACGAAAGACTTGCCGAGTATAACCTTACTGTTTCCAAATTAATGATTTCCAACATTAATAATTTTACAACTATATCTAGTTACTAGTTGATGTTGTATTAAGTATAAAATGTCAGCTGATAGCACTCTCATTTCTGAGTAAGAAGATTATGCGTCAAAGCCGCATATTGAAAACCAACCTTTAGAAATTGTATTATCAGTTCAGTAAAGGGAAGTAAATATAGGATGGTGACCACACACCAGGAAGTATAAGATTGTCTCACTTTAAGTCAATGACTGGCACGTCAGGTTGATTGTAATCTTTAACAAACCTCATACTGCAATCATAAAATCCCACATACTGAGAGCAGACTGTTTACTCTCTGAACCAGCTCAAATTTCTCATTCATCACAGTCAGCAAACACAGTGTAAAAAAAATAAAAAAGCATATACAAAAATATATGCTTCATATATTTTAAGTTTACAGATTCAATTTCTGATCAGTGAATAAATTACTCAAAAATAATACATCTCAAGATTATCAAACTCTTAGCTGCAACTGCTATTAAAATGAAGCTACATCTTGCCACCTTTTTTATTCATTGCTGTGCTTTATTTTACGATATTTACTCTATTGAATGTTTGTTACAATATCCAGAATACTTATGCGACATAAAATATACCTCACAATGAAATATTACTGACAAATTATTAATGCACAATTTCTTTCTATACTTTGTATTCTGATAACATGTTTTCTAAAGTGTCTCACCTCTTTTACACTTGTATTACTTTTAATTTGCTGCAGATTGGTGGATGATTATGAAACTGGTAAAACATATTATGGATGGAAAATTTAATTTCCTTCACTTGTAATGAAATTTTGTATCAATGGAGACTTTTTTGTATAAATGTTTGCAATGCTGTGTAAGTACCAAAAAATCAAAGCAGTGGGAAAATATTAACACTTGACTTACAACCATGGAACCACTCTATGCTATTCTATAGAGTAAATCTGGCCTTCTCATTTGAATCACGCAGAAATAGTTTGCACTGTTTTTCTATGGGACAAAATTTGACGTTTAACCCAGTTTTGTACAACTGTGTTCACAGAATATTTATGGATTAAAAATAGTCTTTTATTATTCAAAATTTCTTCAGTACCCTTTTTGTTTTAAACAAACTTCAGATTATTGTACTAACGTTTCACCCTTTCGAAATAAAATGACCTTTATAGACTTTATAATCACAACACCAGAATTCATTTCAGACATCTTAATAATGACAAACAATTCTGATTAATACTAGTGCCCATTTGGTTTGCTCTATCCATTTCTTGTAAAATAATTTTAGTTTAAGCTGTAATTGATGAAAGGAGTAAGAGCTTATGAAATATATCTATTATGCACATGTAATGTATGAGATCTGGACAATTGGTACTAAATCATCTCTGATTTATGGCGAGATCACCAATAAAATGAGTTGAGTAGGGTCCATTTTCCCAAAGGGGATTATAGATGCAACTGATTAAGTAAATAACAACCAAAAATAGAATTCCATATGATTCCATACTTTCATTACTTGCAATAGCATAACCAAGGGCATCTGAAATCCCATCTGTACATGTGGGTTTACACGTGGTTTACCCATCGTGCAAATTAGACCCCAGTAACTGCTTCAAACCAATATTCTAATGATATTAACAAAAACTCACGCTTGAAACAAATCCTACCAGATGAACCATATCTGAAAGGAATAACATAATGTTGCATTATCACAAACAAGATGCAACAAAATATTTGGTCTAGCTGCTGAAATACAGGCTTACCCCAAATCATGCCCTGTAACTGATTTTCAAAGACATTCTGGTGACAAGACGCCTTCCTTAACAAGAGTGAGCATATAAAATATCTCAGTTATCAGAAGTGAAGTCAGTGGATGTAAATAGCTAATGGTTCATGGCTTTCAATTTCTATTCCCTCAACTGAAATATTGACTTTTCAGATGTTCGCTTAAATGAAGTAGACAGTTTTGTGTTCTATGTCTATGTATTTGATCAGAATGCAGCAATAATGGTATTTAGATGCCAATGTAATTATATGTGTGTTAATTCTATCTGACAAAAGGAATTACCCGAGATGTTCATCAATTGACATTGCTTTCATCATTAATTGTCCACATGTAATTCTGTATACCTTTGGACATTGGTCTTTCAATTTTTCAAATTATTTATAAAATCTTTGCCGTATTTTTCCTTGGCTGATTTATAGTAACACAGGAATGTACAGGATAAGACAAGGCTATAGAAAAGGTGGACAAAGTATTTCCAAATTAAGATTGAATTTAAGATTTTTCCAAAATTCTGTCTAACCTTAAATTTCAAGATAGTAGTCTGAAGGTTGAGAACATAAGAATTTTCATGGTTTGGGATCTTCAAAATTTAAGTAGGATCTGCCTTAAACCTTTTCTTTTCCAGTGCAAACATTTCCAGTTTCCTCAAGCCTCTCCTAGTTACTCATATGACTAATTTACACTATCAATTTGGTTCTTTGCTATACTCCAATGCTAAGATTTCCCGACTCAACCCAATATACATCTAGAACTACCTGCCGTAATCCCTCTGCCTTGTCCCCTCTTCAGATCAGACTTGAATACTTCAAGCTTCATGCTGTGATAGGAAGGGTAACATTCTTCATCCAAATGAATCACGTGATCTTTTGAATATCCACCTCACCTCTTTCTCACATCAATTTTTTTTTATTAACTCCAGTGTCCTGGGATCTAACACTCTTCCTGGTAATCCATTCCAACTTTTGGTTAGCCTCTGGGTGAATAAAATAATGGCGTTTGTCCAAAAATCGCCTTTTACAATCTTGATATTGTACATTTTTAACCCACTGCTTTGACATGATGTCCTACATTTGTTTTCTTGTTCCTATAAAGCACCTTATGCAGTGTATCTTTTATAAGGTCCCCTCTGAGATATCAGATTGTTTTAGGCTGACAAGTCCTAGATTATCCAATCATTCCTCATAAATTAGCATTGCTTGAACTTGAAGGACAGTCACTGTTCCTTTGTTGCTAGCTAGGCAAACAGATACAGCAGCTTTTGGTGGGAGTTTTGCCCAAGAGGGTCTGTTGCTGGTAGAAACCGTGCCACACTGCAGCTATTTAAATTACTGTCTTCACTTGGCTGTCTGATGGATCAAGATGTGGTGCCAACATGAAAGATAAGCAAACACATTTGGGCCAACACAAAAAGATTGTGGTGTGAGACTGAGGCTGGTGGATCGCAGGGTCATTAATCTTTCGGCATCTTTATCTTTCACTCATACACCACTCTCCTGACACTAATGAGAGGTCCTATACAAATGGAAGGTGAATGCAAAAGATTTTTCAGAACACTGTGCATTCAAGTCTATGTGAGTTGTTAATATATGTTTGATAAAAACCTTGCAGCCATATAGTTGTGTGCTCAGTTATTAAATGTCTTAAAATTACATGTAATGAATAAAATAAGGTATTCACAGACTGAAGTTCCTTGTATTGATTGTAACTAAACTGAGTGAGAAGTGCTGATGGTGCCTGGCAGGTAACATGACACGTGTTAACCAATAATTTAACGCTGGTTAAAGAAAGCCACAATATTGATTTTGACATAGGTGCACAGAAGGTTGGATCAGTGTTTCACATGTGAGATAGAGTGATTTTTTACAATTAATATTCATTGCATTTGGTAAAGTGCCTTTCACATTGGGAAGACATCCCAAAGCACTTCACAGGATTTACTGTGAAATGGAGTGACTTTAATTTTTGCAGGTGAATGTGGCAGCCCAATTGCCATAGCAATATCCCACAAACTGCACAATGACTGACCAATTTTATTTGATAGATTATTGGGCACAGCACCAGGAGAAACTGCCTTCTCTTTTTGAATAGTATGGACCTTAACATCCACCTTAGCAGGCAGAGGGGTCCTTGGTTTAACATATCATTCATAGAATGGCACCACTAACAATGCAACACATCCCCTACTGGATCATGAATATTTCATTATGATATTCAGGGTTGTAAAATCAACAAATCAATTTCAGCAAAATCTGAGCAAAATGGCAGCAGGAATAGCCAGAGTTTTACATCCTATCCTTTTTAAGGAATTCTGACATTTTAAGGACTTCTTATATCTGGCCCAACATTTTGTAAGTCTAAAATTTGCACACCAGAAGTCACAGTGAATCCAGTTTGTCAAAATGTAATTTTGTACAATGTAATATTACAAAATAACAACCTTTAAATAACCAGTTACTTCAATAGACATTATTTCCAAATTCCACATTAAAAACGTCACCAATTTGAATACTGCATAAGTGTCTCAATAGACTATTGTGTTGGAGTGCGTTAGGAATCAGTCTCGCACCTTTCATTCCCAGATATGTTTCTCATATCATTTGAGTTGTCAAGAAGAGATGTCTAATGTAGTGAAATGTTTTTCACTGTGAGATGTGAGATTGGGTCAACTTCTATCATTTCCTGCACACACTCCTTAGCAACTAATGTGTTGTTTATTGACATCACATATACATCTCTATCCTTATGGTCTGGGGACAGTGTATAGCAGAGGAAGAACTTAACGAGTGGAAGAGCACTACAGTATCCTATCTAGGAGTGTGCCATGCAGACACTGTTTTGCAGTTGATTTCTTTTGTTGTGGATGAGACTTTCTTTATAAGAATGTTCTCCCAAATCATATGCTGGGTTGAAACTTGAGGATTTCACAATGTGTTAACATATGATGATTATCATAACCTCTGTATTATGAAATGCCACAAATTTGATACTGTTCCTTAAAATCCCCAGCCTCAGGAGCCACTCTGTCGCTCACACACTTGGATTTAAATGCCATTCTTCAAATGGGCCAAATGACCTTCTTCTGTGCTTTAGATCTCTATGGTTCAAAGGATTGATCGTTCTGCTAGATCTCAGAGCAATCTTCATTCCCTGGTAATCCAGAGACTTTAATTTGTGATCCTGTTTTACAAGATGCCTAACACAATGGTTGGTGCATTACCTACAAACGCACAGTAAAACACTTCACAGTAAAATCCTGACATCTTTGCGCTTTGAGATATTGCTATATTAAATGCAAGGTTTGTTTTTACTAGAATACACACAAATTTAACACAACAAAAAAAATCTTGCCCTTCCCTAACCCTGCTCCTTCAGCATGGCAGCATGGCATTACAATTGGTCTCATTGAACCTCAAAACCGATAGTTGAGAAATTATTTCATTCCTGGGTTTTATTTTGCAAATGTTATAGGGGGAGTACCTAGGGGTGATCAAAATTAGACATAAATGTTAATACTGTATAAGCAAAGGAATGGGGTACAATTTGCTGCATTTTATAATTATCATAAGGATTGCATTAGAAAAATGCTACTTATTTCACCCTGTTGCTTTGTAAATTTCAGAACAAGAGGCGTTATAAAGCTTTTGAATTGAGTCCAAGTCAATTCCCTGTCAAATCATTACACTTGACTTTTTGACATAACAGCCTTTTAAGCTGTGGAAAAAAAATTCTTCTGTTAAATTGTGCTAAATTATGCCTATGGCAAGTAATACGGCACTTTATTAGCCAGCAAGCCACAATATTGTCTCTGGCATCTTCAAACCTTAAATGAAGCACATAGAGTGGGTTGCTAAGAGGCTATGGTGGGAGATAGTTTACCTGAACATTCTGAGGAAACGGCCTTTTATCCTCTTTTTGGACACTTACTTACCTGTAGTGAATTTCCCTTTGTCTCTTTCAGTTTCACATTTCTAGCATCCCAGGTATGTTTTTGTACCCTTTGTCCCTTGTTTATTTACAGGACGACCCCAGTCATCTGGGTCCAATGACTCATGCCCGTCATAATTTTCCAAGCTCACTAGATTCGGGACTTGTGCCCTTAGATTGGAAAATTCCAAATGTCACTCCATTATTTAAGAAGGAAGGGAGAAACCAGAATACTGCAGAACTGTCAGCTTAACATCAGTTGTAGGGAAAATCCTGGAATCCATCATCAGTGACAGAGTAACTGAACATTTGGATAGGTATGAGCTAGTCAAAGAGAGTCAGCGTGGGTTTGTGAAGAGTGGATTGTGTATGACTAATCTATCTGAATTTTTTGAGAAGGTCACTAAAAGCGTAACCTGATAGTGTGGCTATTTTTCTGCGCTTTGTTATAATGTGGGGAACATAGTAACATAGGAACAGGAGCATGCCATTCAGCTCTTTGAACACCTTGGGACGTCCTCCTGATATGAACGGCGCTATATAAATGTAATTTTGTTGTTGTTTATATGTTGACAATGTTGACAATGACATAGAAAATGACCATTTTCTAGCATGTTGGAAGCTGGCTGGTTCATACCAGGAGCCAACTGTTGGTTCACAGGGCACATGCCTTATCTGTTTTCTAACAGGATTGTAATAGGTTGCCCTGTGGTTATTAATATTTTTGCTCTATTTAGTTGTACTGTCTTCCTCAATCTCATAAAGACAAACGTCTTTTTGAATTTACAAAGTGTAAAGTTTCAAATTTGATTGAATCCCATTATTTGTGAATCCCTACCTTGGACATACTGCCTTTTCTCTTTATTGGAATACATTTTGTTTTCATCCTTCCCATTTCCAGTTTAAATAGTTCCTGCTACAGTTTTGGTGTCTAGTTTCAGTATGAAGTGGCAATTACCCAGTGGTCACTTCACTTTTTGGTTGAACAGTCAACTCCAACTGTAGCTGGAGGTAACTTCTCTGAGCTTGTTCTGTGTCTGTTGACTTATAGCTGATAGCTCAGATCATGCATCAAATAATAGAAAATCGTAAGTTAAGATACATATACAAGCAAAGGTAAAGTTTTAAGTAAAAAAAATGAGTGTGTTAACCAGAAACATTACTGCTGGACAAAACAGCTCAAGGCAACACATTGCCAAAGATTCTAAAAAGGCAGATAATGCGTGATCAAGGTTGATGAGGTTGGGAGATCATTGAACATCTGGAGATTGAGTTTGTGTGGGCAGAGAGCAGTGATTCACAACCTGAAGCGGTAGTCTGGGACAAACCAAATGGAGTCCTCTAGCTTAGTGGTTTGAACAATTGCTTCCAAACGAGAGGACCTGGGTTCGATTCCCGGGCAGGCTGAAATGTTGGACAAGTTTCCTTACTCCACACGTCTCTGTTTACCTAGCAGTAAATAGGAACCTGGTTGTTAGTCAATTGCCTGATCACTTTTCCGGGGGTAATAATCCCTTCAAAAAAATAATAATTTGGTCACTCAATGCAAGATTATTTGTGGGACACTGCTGTGCAGTTTGGCTGCTGCATTTCGCTCACAAAGTATACAGTCAACTCACTTTAAAGTATATTCTGTGAAGCGCTTTGGAACATCTTGAAGATGAAACAAGGCGCTATATCAAATGCAAGGATTATTATTATAAATACTGGAGTTGAACTGGAGTTGCCTAAATTCAGACTACAATTTTAGAAGGAGCTACAAGAAGAACAAGAACTGTTTAAAGTTAAATCTGAGGCAGAAGAAAGAACAATAACAACAACAACAAGATTCCATTTATAAAGCGCCTTTCACGTCAGGAGGACGTCCCAAGGCGCTGCACAGTTGGGTCATGACCCGAGCAGGGGGGAAATGGTCAGGGTGAGGGGAGGGGAGGGAGCGAGGAGGGGGGAAATGGTCAGGATGAGGGGAGGATGGGAGGGAGCGAGAAGGGGGAAGAGAGTCGAGAGGGGAGCTGAAGGCTCGGTCAAAGAGAAAATAGTTATTTGCAAGTTTCTTAGTTCTATGGGTATGTTGGCCTCCATATTTTCCTTGCCAGAGAGGCAGGCTGAGGTATCACCTTGTTCCAACAGGCCAGTAATGAAGTTTGGACATAACTGTCATAACCATTCAATCCTTGGAGATCAGGGAATGTCTGTAGTTAGAGAAAAACAGCACATGTTATGACTTTACCAAGAAACCAAGATCAACACTTTAAGATACAGCCATTTTGCTGCTGCCTTGGATTCCTCACACTTCACATCTAACGTGGAAGCCATACATCAGCAGCCTCGGGCTATTTCTCAAATAAGTTGTAAAATAAGTCCAGAATAATAGTGATAGTGCTGATAGTGCTAGCCTTGAGGTTTAGCTCCAGGTCATATGATGTGTGTCATATAACGGTAAAGGGATTGTAGTTTAATTGAACATACCAGCTTCTGTAAGGTAAGTGTATCCCAAAATGGAAGCTAAGGAGACAGGGCTGAGAATATGTAATGTAATACTACTAATAATAATACCTCCTCTTTGCCCATCTTCAGGATGCGTCTCAAGACTTTCTTCTTCAACCATTTCTACGGTGTCTTCCCCTTCACCTTCGGGCTTGGCATCAAACTATGCCATTTTCAGCACTCCGAGATGCTAATGCTAGTGAAAGGCACTATATAAGTGCAAGTTGTTGTTCTACTACCCAGTGAGGACCTGTGAATGATGCAGGTACAGCAAAAGGCAAATACTGCAAAGCGACTCAATAAACTTATGTTTTGATGGAATGCGTTTGCGCACACTTGTCTTATGCCCTATGCAAGTGTACCAAGAGGCATGCCCTGTCCTTCCCAATACAATGGGACTGTGTTGTACTATGGGAGAATTGTTATCCTACGTTAGCCTGAGCACAATTAAATGCTTCTTTAATTAAATGCAATGGCATCTAAAATGCAATATTTCTAATGGCATTCCTGACTAAAGAATCTGAAATGAGTAATAAATATAAAATAAAAAGTAGAACACATAGTTACTACACTTTGCAGTATATTCTGTGAAGCACTTTGAGATATCTCAGTGACATGATGAGGCATATAAAATGTAAGGGTTATTATTATGATTATTATTAAATGGGGACTTCTTCAAGCTACTTGGAATTACTTCATGCCGATCCACAGGAATGTTGCTCAAACATCAATCTGCTTTTGATTTTTTTGTAGATCAAGGGAATTTCTAGCTATTCAAAAATATCACATTTAAGACCCATGTTTATATTGCATATCTGCTGTTTTTACTATTTTTGAAAGAGTTTATTCAAAATAATAACAAGTTATTAAAACCTATTTCATATTATTTCCAATTTGTTCATTACAGCTTTAAATCTCTAGATATACTTGAGAATTGACATTAGAGGTTCTGTTGCCATTCCCATGCCAAATAACGGTAGTGGAATTACACAAAGAGCACTGGGTTTTACTTTACGATTCTACTATCGATATATACCAGTGAAGTATCACTTAAAATTCCTCCATTGTTGGTTCATCTGTATGTAAATAACTTGGCATCATGATTATTACAGGATGACATGTAGATAGTCATCCAAGCAGTGAACAGCAGTGGGTCTGATCAATGTGGAATACTGACTTTACAATAATGAGCCAGATATCTGTAAGGTGGAGGCAACTAGAGATTTGATTCCTGTCCATTTTACATCACATGGAGACGGGTTTGCCTGTAGAGGCAAACTAGTCACTTAAAAGCGTTTTTAGAAACGACAGAAGGAACAAAAATCTTCAACTTTTGTGTGTTCTCTTTGTTCCATTTAATTTGAAACCACAGGTGCCTTTAATTTGTGACCTTCTTTCCCCATCTCTGATAATGGATATTAGGTCTGGAAGCTGTATTTCATCAGCACGATTGTTTTACGTTGTTTTCAAACTGATTCAGGTCCTCAATCCTCAGGACCTACTGAGAATCATACAGACATTGCATAAATTCCCATCAAACAGAATGATTTGTGATAGAGCCTTACCAGAGGAGATACTTGAATGAACTTTGCGTAGCTCAGTAAGAGTATATACTACAGTAACATTATGTATCATAGTAACATTATCACTGCAGTAAAGTTACATACAGCAGTAACATTGCGTATCACAGTAACATTATACCTGTAGTAACATTAAATTTTGCAATAACATTGCACACTGCAGTAACATTGTGTATAGCAGGAACATTATATACTGTATGTACCACAATATTGTTTCTGGTTAACAAACTGCAGTAAGATTGCCTACAAGTAATTAATAGTCCTAACATCTAATATAGAGCCTTTCATTTATAATAATAATAATAATAATCCTTGCATTTGATATAGCGCTTTTCACATCTTCTACAATAGACTGTAAAGTGAATTGAATGTATATTTGTGGGCAAAATGCGGCAGCCAATTGCGCAAAGCAGTGTCCCACAAACAGTCGTGGATTGAAATGACCAATTTATTATTGTTGTTTTTTGGAGGGATTATTAACAGGTGTGTTGAGTGAGGAACTTGCCCACGTTTCCCTCTACCGGGAATCGAACCCAGGTCTCTCGCTTGCAAAGCGAGTGCTCTAACCACTGAGCTACAGGACTCCACTTGAGGAAGTCATCTGAAAGCGGCTCACAGGATATACTGTAATGTGTAAATTTGTATTTTGTAGGCAAATGCCTACAAAGATGACCACAAGCACGGTCAAAAAGGAAAGTTTTCAGGTGGGATTTGAAAAATGGGAGAGGTGGGGCAAGCCGGAAGGATTGGAGTAGTTAACATTATCTTTGTAACATTACATACTTTGCGCTTTGAGATGAATCAAAGACGTGATAAGGTGCTATATCAAATGCAAGGATTATTATTATACAATAATAAAACAAAATTGGATCAGCATCTGTGGGTAATTTGAGTTTGTTTGTATTAACTGAATGTAAGAGCTAAAGAAGATTCACCTACATTAGTGAAAATCTCACACTCCTGGAGAAGCAAAGTAATCACTTTATCCCTATAAATTTCAAATGGAAACCACTGTAAGGTGTGAAATTGGATGCAAACAGGTCAAAATGGCAATCACAAGTAGAATCTAATTTTGATATTTGTAAATAAGATTTGAAGTGTTAATAGTGTGAATATCACAAGCCATTTAATTTGCAAAGCAGCTAATTACTATTTTCTAAAACTAGACAATGCAGTATTGAATGCTGGACTGTTAAGCATCCTTGGCCTATTTTTCTCTCTGGCCTTTTTTCATTTTGCCTGCTGGTTTGTGAGTATCACAAATTAGATCCAATTATAAAAGACAATTTTCAGAAGATCTCCTGGAAACCCATGTGGCTATTGGACACATTTGATGGGTGTGCGAAATACTCTAGAATACACCAAAGGAGTAAGTGTGGCAAGACTTAACAGAGAGCATAAGCACTATCTCCAGAGAACCTTGCAGGAAATCTGGCAGAAAGTGGTTGATATGAAGAAACGCTCCAAAGCAAATTATTAATATCGGTGCAAGTAGGATTATACAGCATATGCTCATATTAGGGAAAACAAAAATTGTAAATAAGATGAGTGGAATAGTGAAATGTTTACAATAATGTAACAACTAAAGTAATAAAGGTAACAAAAGTTGGGTTATGCAAATTATAATGATCATTTTGATGACCACACGTTACTCCTGTGTTTCAATGTTATAGATGCTAAATCAAATGCAAGGATTATTGTGAACTCCAATCTTTTCTTCACGATCATTTTTTTTAGAAATTTACAGCGCAGAATAAATAAATATATATAGGATAAATATATGCAAACGAGGCAAGTATGTGAGTGCCTAGCATGAATATATTTTTAATGAGCTAAATTATCTTGGTTTCTAAATTGAAAGAACAAGGGAAAAGCGGTCAGGCTCCTTTCAGCGAAGATGAGAGATGATCCTTGGTAGTCTAATTGATTAGATTTTGGATCAACCTGGGTTTGATTTCTGGTCAGGGATGTGTCTTGCTGACTTCATAGCCTTCTTCTGTGCTGTACAATTATATTAAAAAAATCCTTGCATTTGATATAGCATCTATAACATTGAACCATTTCAAAGCACTCCACAGAGAATTTCCGTCTAATGGAGTCACTATGTTTTTGCCCACAAAATATACAGTCAATTCCTTCACAGTATATTCTGTGAAGCTCTCTGAGATGTCTAAAGGGTGTGATAAGGCACTAAACCAAATGCAAAAAATATTATTATTATTATGTATTTCTAGGGTAAAATAACTCCAAAATGTTAACAATCTGAAAAGATCTTTTTCCTTAGTTTCATTTACTCTGGTTCCTGAAAGCAAGCGTGTGCAGAGCAGTGTTAACTATGTTGGCACCTATTTTGGCAGAATCTCCTGAGAATTTTCTTGGCTCATTTAGAAAAGCTGCTCACCTGTCACTTAAGACAGATTGACAACCATGCATCTTTAAACATTGCAACAACATTTCACCTTGTAGCTGGCATCTTTGATGATTTATTATTCTTGCTGTAATGTTTTACATTAAAAATATTTGTCTCAAACACATAATAGCTTCAAGACTATTCTGCTAACAATCGTATTATAATAATAATAATAATAATAATAATCCTTGCATTTGATATAGCGCTTTTCACGTCGGGAGGACGTCCCAAAGCGCTTCACAGAACACACTGTAAAGTGAATTGACTGTATATTTGTGGGCGAACGCGGCAGCCAATTGCGCACAGCAATGTCCCACAAACAGTTGTGGATTGAAAATGACCAATTTATTATTGTTTTTGGTTTTGGAGGGATTATTATTAGGCGTGTGGAGTAAGGAAACTTGCCCAAGGTTTCGCCCTGCCTGGAATTGAACTCAGGTCTCTCGCTTGCAAAGCGAGTACTCAACCACTGAGCTACAGGACTCCACAAATTAATGTTAAGTGAACGTTTGTAACAAGCATCCAAATCCACACTGCCATACATATAAATAATTTTTTTTACTAAATCCACTGATTGTGGGACACTGCTGTGCATAATTGGCTGCTGTGGTTTGCCCACAAAAGTATATTCTGTGAAGCGCTTTGAGACAGCTCAAAGACATGATGAAGTGCTATATCAAATGCAAGGATTAATATTATGATTATTATTATTATGTTTAACTGAATGTGTCAAAGATGATGATATTTTATTCAGGGAGTTTATTCAAGGAAGAATTACTTTTGATTCTGGACTAATTTCTATGACTTCATAGCAATTAGTTTCATCAGGCTCACAAAAGCTTATATTTACTTACCATTCCTCAAACCCACACTGTCATACAGCATGTATTGGATCAACTACCTAGAAGCGCTATGGGATGCTACCATGTGTGAGGGGTGCTATGTAAATGTAAGTTGCTGTTGTGTTTGTATGTGCGGGGAGGGTAGTAGTTTACTTGGGGAAGGGAAGACGTGATAACAATTATTAATTCATTATTATTATATATTCCATTGTTAGCTATGCTATTTATGGCACACATTTAAGCCTGTAAATATTTCCTGTGTGCACCATGTCACCTGCTTGGTATTAATATACATCAGACATGACATGGAAATGAAGTAAAATCAATTTAGATTTAAGGGCTGCATAAAGGAATAGAGCAGTCAGTATTGTTCAAATAAGTTCCTATGTGATATTTGTGGTTTAATGGCTTGGCCTGTAGAGTGGGGGATTGGGCCACAAACAATAAAATGGAATCAGAAGAGGGGAGAGTAGTGGCAAGAATGTAGAACAAGAAAGATTGGGTAGGTAGGGTGGAGCTACACAGATTTGCAACTAAAGCATGGATCTTGAAATCAATCCACTAAGAGATGGAGCCAGTGGGGCCCAACGAGCAGGGAAGTGATTCGATTATGGAACTTTGTGTAGGACAGGGTTCAGACGTGGGTCTAAGCTATAGGATCGAGCATGATACTACATCAAAGCAACAAGACTGAAAATGTCTAAAAGAATAAGTCCACAGAGAATATGTAAAAAGCAGAGTTAATCTCACAATGATACTTTCAGGGTCTTTTTAAATTACATTTCCAGATACTTTAATTTTTTTGTGAAACCAACAATAAATGTTTCAAAATATTGTGCACCTGCATTGCTTTAATATGAATTAGAACAATCCACGCAATGCACACATCTATAGTGCAAGATGACAGTAAGGAACATTTCACATATTTTGGCCCCCGGGGAGGATTACAGCTCAATTTAGCTCTGACAGAAAGACAGAAGATTAGCTTGACTTTCAATCCATAATAGACTTGAGGCCTATTTAGCTGATGGATGTTCTTAACCTGTATTTTTTTTTAAAAAAGTGCTGGAGAGTGATCAAATAGCTAGCATTCTGCCTTCATAGAACCTTCATAGAACTTGTGCCTTTGAAAATTAATCTTCAGAAGTGGTAGTGTGAGGTTGCATTTTTGACTTAAGGGATGGGTGTATTTTGGCGGCAGGTCAGCAACAGTGTCAAGGGGTTCAATAGGCTTATCTACATACACAAGGACACATGGCTTTCTTGTAGAAGTTGCTATATTCAGACAGACTGGCCTTATTGATCCCTTTCTTTATCCTGTGCTCTCATATAAAATGAATGCTTTTACAGTGATATTTTGTCTGTTTCGACAGCAGACCCATGGGTGTAGAGGTTTGCACTTTTAATAACACCTGTGTTTTGTCATTTTTTGGTTGTGCTAGTTCCCCCCCCCCCCCCTTTCTATCAGAAATAGTGCTTCTGTTGCTTGTCCTTTCATCCCTGAAAGGTGAGTTCTAATCGAGTTCAGTTTGACGGAATTAAAGTTCCCTTTTGTCTCTGGTTGTAAGGGTCCTAAATGAATTGGGTTTGGGGCAGTCTTACCCAGCTACACAGAGGTACAAGTCTCTGGCACTAACATTTTCATTCAATAAAGAAAAATAATGAATTCCATTAAAATTGAATTGTATGGTTCATTTAAGGAATAGAGCAGCAGTGCTGGTGAAAAGTCAAATAGTCAAAATATTAAACAGTTTGTTCTTGGTTACAGCCATTTATTTGGTCAGCCGGGTGTCCGGCATATGAGGAAACCCATCACCATGCTTAAGAATAGGTAAACCAAACAATTGAGAGTTCCATGTATGCACAGAAACTTCTGTTTGTCTGCAATGGGATGCAGACTCTCTGTCTGAAGGGCCACACCCAGCTCACTTAATCCAGGAAAGTATTAGTTACAGGCTGAGAATAGTCAAGGCCAAGAAACCCCAGAGTGTTGGTTGGGGTACCTTTGGAGTTCAACCGGCTAAAACCATAAACCTTGCCATTGCAAATACCGACGTTGTTTGTCTAACTATGTCCATTCTATCCATAGAGCTTTGGTTTGCAGTATTAACACGTGTTGAGTGGAAAGAATCCGTATTCCCAGTGACTGGTCTGCTTCTCCAATTCCTGCCAATGAGCTGGACAATGAATTAATCCAGAAATGATGGGGAACCTCACCCAATGGGAGCAAATGATAACTGAGAAATGAGGTGAGCGAGATATGTAGTAAGGGTTGCATATTTGTCACCATGGTTAAGGTATGTCTGGGGGCGAAGTAGATTGAATTTTTCGCTGGTCATGCCGAGGTGCATGCTTCAACGTATTCAATATTTTGAAAATTTGATAATTGGGTATTTTTTATTTAAAAAATCTATTAAGAAATATCACAAGTTAGACTCCATTATGAAAAAAGCAAGTTTAAATTTTCTTTACATTTATTTACACTGGGTAAACTGCTGCATGTTTGTCACTTGACCTGTCCCATCATCGCTGGATGAGCTTTCAACCATTCTGCCTTACTTTCTGGACTCTATCCTGGAGTCCATCCACTTCAGCCCCTCCCTCTCCTTTCTTTAGAGGACACATTTGTTCACCATTTTAGAGTTAATACTAACGTCATTAAATTAGGCTTTTTTTTAGTTTATGAGCAGAAACTGTGTGATCAAATAAAAGAAAATAATAATAATCCTTGCATTAGAATCTTCTAGTTGTATCAAAGTGCTTCATAGAATAGACTGTAAAGTGAATTGATTGTATGTTTGTGGGCGAAATGCAGCAGCCAATTGCACACAGCAGTGTCCCACAAATAGTGGATTGAAATGACCAATTTTTTTTTGAGGGATTATTATCAGGCATATGGAGTAAGGAAACTGGCCCAAGGTTTCACCCTGCCGGGAATCGAACCCAGGTCTCTCGCTTGCAAAGTGAGTGCTCTAACCACTGAGCTACAGGACCCCAAGATGCCAGGAGTCTAAGAGTTAAAGCAATAGAGAACACTGAGTGGCTTTCCTTTCTGAATGACTGCTTCTGTCATGAATGGAGACTCTACCAACCAGATAATGTAAGTGGAAGAATAAATAGGAGTTTAATCTAGTAAATCCAAAGATTTGCTTAAATGAAAACACACTCAAGTCAGTGTGTACGTGGAATCTGAAATCAGTCAACCAAAAGATGGGTGCAAAATTTTTGTCTCAGAATTGCCCTTGCTTTGGGAGGAGATGATGGCGCATAGAAAGTGTTCAGTTCCTGCTTTGTAACAAATCACAATTTCTCAGCCAGGTATGAAACAAGTTAGACATAATATAAAGTATCTCCTAAATTATTAGTACAACTTGTAACCACCGGTAAAAAGGACAACTTAGTTATGATGAGGGTGGTATAGTTATTTTTGCCCTCACTTCATCGCTGAAATCATCTCTATGATCTCCTGTGGGTCACTCCTGCTCACTCCTGATCTACCTACTCTGGCCTGCTCCATATCTCTGCACACTGCATCACTATCAATGGCTGAGCCTTCAGTTATCTTGCCTCTGCTCTCTGGAATTCTCCCTCAAAATCCTTCTGCCGAGCACGCTCCCTCTGCTTTCAAAATATTTCTACGAACCTACTTCTATACCTGCAATTTTGACCATCTCTGTTCTACCCCTCCCCTATCTGTGCTCTGGCTCCCACTTTATTTCTGTGAAATGCTTTGATACATTTATCTATAGCGAAGCAGTTCATAAGTGCAACTTGTTGAAATCACAAGATCACAAGATGAAGACCCTTCAGCCCATCCAAGCTCATCCTTCCACAATACTCACCCTAACATCCCCCCATCACAAAATCAAGCTGCTTTTTAAATGAGTCCAGTGTCCTGGTCTCGACCACCATTTCTGGCAAACTGCTCCAATGGTTGATTACCATCTTTGTAAAGAAAACCTTCCTGGCATCTGTCCTGAAATTGCTTTTTACAACTCTAAACATATGTCCTTTTAGTCCTCTGGTGCATACAGCTGGGATTATTTTTTCATTCCCATATACAATATTATACATCTCTATTAGATATCCACTGAGTCACCTCCTCTCAAGACTCAAGAGCTCAAGCTTGTCTAATCATTGCTCAGAGCTCATTCCTCGAGCACTGGGGATTATCCTTGTTACTCTCCTCTGCACTGTCTCTAGGGTCTGGACAGCCCCCTTATGTCATGGTGACCAGAACTGTATGCAGTATTCAAGGTGTGGTCTGATCAGAGTTTACAAAGCCTGAATATGACGCCTGGGGATCTAAACTCAACTGATTCAGCAATATAGCGCAGCATCCTGTTTGAACTCCTACCGACATGAAAGGTGCCATACAAATGTAATCTTGTATCGTATTGTCTTTTAGTTATTTTCATCAGCAGGGAGCCCATATGTCTAAAAAGTGCTCAGGTGGCATATTTGCTTTCTGACCACTGGTGAAAACGCTCCTTACATAAACAAACATTTTCTCAAGGGAATCCCTTGAAAGTCACACAGATCATAAAACATCAGCTCTGACGTAATCTCAGGTTTGACCTGAAGGCTCACAATTTTGGGTGCTGCATTGGGGATTCCCAAAAGAACATATTGCCTTCGGCTCCCCTCTCGACTCTCTACCCCCTCCTCGCTCCCTCCCTTCCCTCCCTCACCCTGACCATTTCCCCCCTGCTCGGGTCCTGACCCAACTGTACAGCGCCTTGGGACGTCCTCCTGATGTGAAAGGCGCTCTATAAATGGAATCTTGTTGTTGTTGTTGTTGTTATGTCATCCAGGGACTATGTTGCCGCTGGAGTATTGTTTAGATGAGATTGAGATTCAAAAAACAAAACATTATCACCCAGTTTTGTATTGTTAACATCCATGTCAGGTCTTTAAAATCAGCGTGCGTCCTTCACTAGCTTGAAGCACATCTTGTGCTGTTTAATGCTCTGCTGCTTTTGATTCTGGATTGCCCATATTCAGAGTATTAATAAAAGATAAATAATACATGGAAATACAACAACAGAGCTGTGTCTTATATAAAGAAAACATTTAACATTTTATACACATTTAGGGTCTGATTTGTATAAGAGATGAGAAGTGTTAAATTGAGGCCACCCAGGTGGCTTGAATCATAAATTCATAGATTGTTATAGCACAGAAATAGGTCATGCGGCCTATTGTTCCACATTGGTCTTTTTATTCACGTGAGCCAATATAATACTGCTCTCCTGCTCACCCTCATGCCTTTTAATGTTACTTCTCTTCAAAAATCTGTCCCACTGGGAGCAGGGATTCTTCTCACTCAGCTTATGTTAACCCTGTAAACCAAAGCCCTACGGGTTGGGTGGTCCTAGCTGCCCATGCCGCGGGAAGCTTGCCAGACTGTGCTCTCGATGTCAAGCTATGTGTTTTTAGCTGATTGAACTCTAGCAGAAACCCAGTACACATTCCGATATTCCCAAGTCTTGGTTCTCTTCAACCAACGCCTAATGCTTTATGGAATAAGGTAATGTGTTCCTCCAGGAAGAAAATAAGGATTCCATTCCAAGCACAAGGAAATGTTATATATTTGGAACTCTCAGTCTAGTTTGCATATCATAAGAATGTTGTTATGTTTCTGCTTGTGTTAGACATCCACAAGCAGATACATTGAAAATATATGTATCTTACCCCAAAAAATAATCTATCCTATTATCTTTTACAAGACATATAAACTCTGCTTCAAATTTCAAATTTGTGGCAGAGATTTCCATTTCTCATGACCCTCTGAGTAAAGAATGTTTTTCTAACTTTTTTAATGATTATATTAAATTTGTGTCCTTTAGTTATTGTCTCTCTGACCAATAGAAATATTCTATAACTTTTTATCCTATCATAATCTTCAATAATCTTAAAGACCTCTAACAGGTCCCTCCAAAATGTTTGCCCACAAATACACAGTCACTCCACTTTACAGTGTATCCTGTGAAGCACTTAGGGGTGTTCTCCTGACGTGAAAGGTGCTATACGAAATGTAAGGATTATTGTTATTATAACCTCTGAATGATAGCGGAAACAGGCCTAACTTCTCAAGTTATTTTTCATAACTGATACCACTCACCCCTACTTGGTAACCGCCTCGTGAATATAAGCAGCACCTTTTCTTGTGCATTTATATCCTATAATATAGTGCCCAGAACTGTACACAATGCTTCAACTGTCCAAGGTCATGCATAAGTTCAATTTTAATCTATTCCTCTGGATATAAATCCAAACATTATGTTTGCTTCCTTAAGGTCTTACTGCACTTTACAGTGTATCCTGTGATGTGCCTTGGAATGTCCTCCTGATATGAAAAGTTCTATATTAAATGTAAGTATTATTATTATTATTATTAAGTTTAGCACAGAGCTTTGTTGGAAACTGTTCACTGCATCTTCCCAGTATGAGAAAACTCCTTTGCGCCTATGCTTTGTTTTCTACCCTCCATCCACATCTCTATCGATAAAGCAATTCCCTGTAATTCTATTTTTGTACAACCTACAGTATCTTTGGAAACAGTGAGTCATCTTAAATGTGTAAGGGATTATTGTGAAATATTGCAATTCTTTTAAAACATACTTCAGGAAATTGTGACGATTTTATAGTGAAGATTAGATTAAGTCAGTGTTTTAGGAAAGATGGATAAAGCAGGATAAAATATCATTTTCTGTGATTGTTTTACTTTTCAGTAGTTAGCCATAATCTTCAATTATTCATCGTTCACTTCCAAAGGAGCATTCTTTTTGGTGGAATGTGATCAGACATCTGCAATTATTTAGAACAAATGAGATAGCACATGATTACAGTGTTTAATATAGCACAATTTCACAGGGATTTGGGATAGACAGCTGTTTTGAATAATGAATGCACAATCCCATAATGTCGCAATCCATTGGTCAGAGGGTTGGGCATGAGTCAGGATGCAATTATTTTTTCAGGCTGTTATCGAGTCATTAGTTGAGTTAAAAATACTCTGAGCTACACAAACGTGAATAGTGCTGTCATAGTTACAAGGCACTGTTAAAGTTTAACGTCGAGTCCTGAAGAAATTTCGATGTGATATTTATCTAAAACGATTTAACCCTGTGAAGATGAAACTGATATTTACACACTATAATTTAAGATCAAAAGGAACATCACTGTTTTCAGTGCCGGGGTCACTCAGTAATGGACATCAAAGGCTATGATTTTTTGTGTTTTAAACATAACAGAAATCACATAACTTTTTAACAATGCACAGGTACTGGGGCAGTCTGAAAAAGGGCAGATTTTTAACGATGCTTAAATTGTAAAATCTTCAAGATAAATACCTCCAGCCTGTAAAAATGGGTGAAATTGCCTCTTTGTAGTAATGCTACCCATTGATTTGTGGTTGCAGAGAAAGACTCATCTCAACTTTAAGCTTACTTAAAGGTCCTGGAACGAATCGTTGTGTCCCAGCTCCACTCCTTTCTTACTCGCCATTCCCTCTTTGAACTCCTCCAATCCGGCTTCCGCACTGCCCACAGCACAGAAACAGCCCTGGTCAAAGTCACTAATGACATTCTGAACATCTGTGATCAGGGCTCCCTCTGCCTCCTTGTCCTCCTCGACCTCTGCCGCCTTCGACACTGTCGACCACTCCATCCTCTTACACCGCCTCTCCTCCCACCTCAACCTTCAAGGTTCTGTCCTTCACTGGTTCAGGTCCTACCTTACACATCGCCCCCACTTTGTCGCGGTAAATGGCTTTTCCTCCAGCCCCCGCACCGTCTCGTGGGGTGTTCCCCAGGGCTCTGTCCTTGACCCTCTCCTCTTTAATATCTAAATGCTCCCCCTTGGTTACATCATCCGCAGACATGGGGTCAACTGCCATATGTATGTGGATGACACCCAACTCTATCTTTATGCCTCCACCCTCAACTCCAGGACCACTGCTGTCCTGACAGACTGCCTGTCGGACATCAAGTCCTGGATGAGGGCAAATTTCCTATAGTTGAATGTAAACAAGACTGAGGCCCTCCTGATTGGCTCGCGCCAGCGCCTCAGCACCTCAGGCTTTGGCAGCATCAACCTCCATGGTTGCACACTTCAACTCACCAAACCAGTCAGGAACCTTGATGTCTTGTTCGACCCTCAACTATCTTTTCTTTTTTTTCACCCACAAATATACAGTCAATTCACTTTACAGTATATTCTATGAAGCGCTTTGAGACATCAAGAAGACATGAAAAGCGCTATATCAAATGCAAGGATTATTATTTATTATTATTCTTCCTCACATCCAAGCCATGACCCACTCCCCCTTCCCTCACCTCCGTAACATCGCCTGACTCCGTCACTACCGCACCCCTCAGGCCGCTGAAACGCTTGTTCATGCCTTCATCACCTCCAGGCTCGACTATGCAAACACTCTGCTTGTCGGCCTTCCCAACTCCTCCCTCCACAGGCTGCAGATAATCCAGAACTCTGCAGCCCGTGTCCTCTCCCGCACCAAACTCCGTGACCCCACCTCCCCCATTCTCACCCGACTCCATTGGCTCCCTATCCTTCAGAGGATCCAGTTCAAGATCCTGGTCCTCACCTACAAAGTCCTCCATGGCCTTGCCCCACCCTACCTCTGCGATCTCCTAACCTCCTACCAACCCACCCGTTCCCTCCACTCAGCCGGCTCTGGCCTGCTCCACGTTCCCCGACCCACCCACCTCACCATTGGTGGGAGAGTCTTCAGCCATCTGCCCCCAACCTCTGGAATTTCATCCCCCAGTCACTCTGCTTCGCCCCCTCCTTAGCCTCCTTCAAGTCCCGCCGGAAGGCCCTCCTCTTCGACCATGCCATTGGCCACCCCCCTTACCCTCCCCTCACTTCTCCCCCCCCCCGGCCCCAGCTCGGGTCTGAAATGCTGTACACTGTCCAGCGCCTTGGGACATCCTCCCGACGTAAAGGCGCTATACAAATTTAATCTTGTTGTTGTTGTACTTTGATGATGACTAAAAAGTAACTTTTGCTGCTATGAAACAATCACAAATGTAAAAAGAATCAAACATTGTATTGATAGATAAAGATTAGAACTGACACAAAAGAGTCAACTAGCAATATTATGTTTTTCAGTGCTCATCATAACTTTCTCAGGCATGATTTAAGTAGATTTTAATACTTTCTGTCTGTTGATCAGATAATTTGTCAAAACATGCCATATGTTTGACTACAAAATACACAGGCACTACACTTTACAGTACATCTTGTGGAGCACTTTGAGATGTCCTCTTGATGTGAAAGTGGCTGTATCAAATGTAATAATAATATGTAAGAATTATCAATATTATTGTTATGCGCACTGTGTCATCAAACTCTTGCAACAATTTGAATGTATTATGCTTTGCTAACATACAATCATAGGGGGAATTTCAGTAATGTATTTTTGTTATAAAATACTTACGATGGGAACTAATATGCAGCAATTTGTAATGGGATTCCTTATTAAAGGAATCTGAGTCCTGACACTTTCTGATCACCTGTGTCCTAAAGAACCTCATCAGAAATCGTCACATATTAGGCCTTAAATTCAGTAATTAATACGGTAAATTGAATATACAATGCATTAAACTGTTTTAATCATGTGAATGGCATAGGCTAGTCCTTTTGCCTACAGTAAGGAAATGAGAAATGAAATGATATTATAAAAATGCCACTTTTGCCAGAACACTGCAAAGTGCAAAAAAAGTGCAGAACACGCCATCACCTCAAGACATATCCTCCATACAAAATGTCTCAATTTGAAATTGTAACATTTTATCTGACACTATGGTCAAATGCTATCTGAGTGTGGGAATGTACAGGACCAGAAAAGTCTATTTCTGCAGCCTATTTATCTAGTCCTGAATGCAAAAGTAACAAAATGATTTCTTTCATTTAACATGTCTTAAATGTCAAAAGTTAAGAAATTATTTCAATATATTTTGCATCGTAAAACAGTAAAAATCCATAAATCAATGGCTCAATAACAAGAGGGCATAAATTGAAGATTATTACTAGGAAAGAAAAAATAGGAAAGAGGCTCTTTTTTACCCAGATCGTTGTCAGACTGTGAAATGTTTTACTATGAATGGCTGTTGAAGTTGAGTCCATTGCAGCATTTAAAGGGTAATTGGATACACTCTTGAAGAATAATTATATTAAATGGTTTGGGGAAAGAGCAGTATAATGGGATTAGAGTAGCTACCTCCAGTGCAGACCACCAATAGAGGATGCTGTAGAGCAGTGATGGTCAACCTGTGGCTTGTGAGCTGAAAGTGGCCTGCGGGGCCATCAAGAAGTGCACGAGTCTGGGTAACACAGTGTTTGATCGGTAGAGTTTTTCTCAGATTTTTCCTGGTTCGCCACCACTGCTGTAGAGAGACTAGGAGCAGGAACCCATGCTGGATTTCCCCTCTCTCACTCCAGGAAAGCTGGGGCTATTTTAGCCTTTCCTGTGCAATCCTAGTTGAGACTAGAAAACTCAGTGTGGGACAGGCTTTGAACCAGTAAGCACCTGGTCCATAAACTGGAGCTATATATACCACTAGTTTGTCCCAAAAAGAAATTGTAGCAACAAGAAACTGTGGTTCTTTCTTTCTTTCGTTCTTTCGTTCTTTCGTTCTTTCTTTCTTTCTTTCTTTCTTTCTTTCTTTCGTTCTTTCTTTCTTTCTTTCTTTCTTTCCAGGAGGAATAATTCCTTAAAAATAATAATAAATTGTTCACTTCAATCCACGACTGTGGGACACTACTGTGTGCAATTGGCTGCCGTGTTTCGCCCACAAAATATACAGTCAATTCAGTATATTCTGTGAAGCGATTTGAGACATCTTGAAGATGTGATAAGGCGCTTTATCAAATACAAGGATTATTATTATTATATCTTTCACTATCGTATGAAGCTCATTATCCCTGAAATGTGACCTACCCTTTAGAAGGTTAGTATATTATTTGCTGCATTTGCCAAAAGTACAATATAATTCAGTCATTAAATGGCTATTAATTTTTATTAGTACCTCTTATGTTCTGTTGGACAGCTTAATTTACCATTGTGGTAATAAACATCAGGAAATGAGTTAAATTGTACATTATTGTTCAGATATAATATATATAATATGTAGAATTGCCTTGAAATTACCACCTAAATTGTCTAAATCACCATCTGTGCTTTAAGTGCTTTGATAATTCATTCCTTCATTCAGTTCTTTTTCAGAAAAGGGTAAAGGGTTGATTTGTCTACTGAATATTAAAATTAATTCTGAAATTTTTACTTGCAAAGTTTTATTACAAGATGTTACATAACAAATTGACATAAATGTTGTCTCTTTGCAGTCATACATTTATTTCAATGTTCTGAGACACACATATAATATTCAAGCAGAATTTTTTTTCCCATAACAATGCTATTTATAAATCGTAAAACTGAACAAATGTCCACTGAAGCAACGAGGAACCTGATAGACTAAGGTAATCTGATTTGGATCACTACATATTTACTTGCTGAATATTATCCTGCAGTTTCTCTGACCTGGAGTGACAGAGGACCCAGTATGACTCATTTCTTTTAATTGTTCCTACAGTTATATTGGACATCCAGGTGATTTGCCACACACAAGAAATGGTTTACACCCGCTATCAAAATTTATTTGGAAGAAGTATGATTAACTTCGATATCTTTTTATTCCATTCTCTCTATTTTTATGGATTTTTCGAAATTTGAGTTTAGATGCTGAATGCGGATGAAACTAAGAGAGGGACTGACTGGAAGAACAAATACGACGGAGCAGAATTAATACCCATGAGTGAAAGTACATGACTGCTGAAACACTCTGGGCTGATGCCTTGTCTCCAGATAAATCAGCTCACCATCCACTGTTCACTGTTGGCTCAGTAATACCTTCAATGATGTCCTCTTGTGATCGTATCTTATCAACACTTCAACTATTTTTTAAAAATCTAGGGGAATAAACAGATTTTTTAAAAAAGAGCATTTTAAAATTGAAAGTTCACTAACAGTAACTGCTTAATTTCTCAAAAATGTACTGACGTTAAGCCACTTTCTTTAAAATAGTAACCTCATGGCTGTTCGTGATACATTGTTATGGGTAAATTGACTGCTGCATCCACCTGCAAAATACACAGTCATTGCATTGCACAGTAAATCCTGTGAAGAGCTTTGAAACATCCTCCCAACGTGAAAAGCGCAATATCAAATTCATTGATTATCATTACTATAAAGGCAAGACTACTCCTTTGACTGAAATATACGCTAAAAGCATCCCTCAGTTCTGGTTTGTAGAGAATAATAGAAAAGATAGAAAAGGTAAATAATTCATCTTCTAGATCATTTCCCAATTATTCTAAAACTGCTATAAAAATGGGTGAGTGCTAAAGGCGGGAGTTTCCAATCTGGCTGCTGTTGCTGATACAAGTGAAAATGTTCACTCGCTTCATAACAACATCACTATTCACTTTTAATCTTGTCTTCTGGATGGATCAAACAGTTTTGAGAGTTTTTATTTGATCAAAGGTCTTGTCTTTTTGCTCATCAAGGGAGTTGCAGATATCCCATGAAGAAGAACAAGTGATCTGGGGGTAATAATCCCTTTCTACTGCTAGATAAATGGAGAAGTGTGGAGTAAAGAAACTTGCCTAAAGTTTCCCCCTGCCGGGTATCGAACCCAGGTTCTCTGGCTTGTGAGGCAAGTGCTCTAACCACTAAGCTACAGGACTCCTTGCATTAATATGAAAGAGATAAAAACAGTGGCCTGCCTCAGTGTAATTCACATTGGAGACTCTACCATTTTTATCCAGCTTTGGGTGCTGCCATTATAAAAAAGTTGGGATATGTCAAAATCATTTTAGCTTTGTACCTTAAATAAGGAATGCAATGTGTTTAGAAATTATGCAATCTTGATGCCAGAAATAGTGCATCCTATAACTATCAAGTCAAAACTGTATACTCGCTTACTCGAAGGTTCTAGCACGTAATATTTAGAAAAAATATTTTGAAACGTAATGACAGAAGAGCTCCAATTTTCATGTGATATTTAATATCTGAGCTCACATGTTATTTTCTCCTCCTACTTGGAGGAGGAAAGACCTATGAATCCTTAATAGTATCACAGGAACAAGACCATTATTCTGTCTTTATGAGCTGATTTTGAGCCACAATCTCAGAGTTAAAATGACGGTATTTTAATATGCTGTCTAGTTCCCTGAATTATGATTTCCAGTGATGTAGAGCAAGATTGATGTCTCTTGTTGCAAAACCTATATAGCCATTTGACTATTAATTTATCACAGCCACGTGCCATTTCTGACCTTTCAGTGTTTCATCTTTCATTTTGTGGTACTCAAATTTGTGTTTTGAAGTATTTATCCCTAATAATAAAATAATAATATTCCTGGCATTTGATATAATGGCTTTCACACTGGGAGGACCTCTTAATGCTCTTGACAGGATGTACTGTGAAGTGGAATGACTGTGTTCAAATTCCTTCACTCCCTGGCACCTCCCTGGAAATCCCTTCACTTCCATTCACTCCAACGGGACTTGCTGGGTGAGTGCTGCATTGTGAGAGGTATCATCCTTCAGAAGAGACATTAAACTGAGGTGCCATTTACCTGATCAGTTGGATGTGAAAGATCTCATGGCATTATTCAAAAAGAGAAGGGATTTTCTTCCGATGTCCTGGCCAACAATCTCCCAAATAAAATTGATCTTTCACTTCATGACTGTTTGTGAGACTTTGCCAGTAAAATGTATCAATCTCAGCTTGTGCTTTCCCATCAAAAGTATACACTGGCATACATTTACGGCCAAGTGGAGAATAATTCAATCTCACTCTGAAGATAAGCAGATATTTGGACAACACAAGAATAACCCTATTGCATTTTAATAGTTAATGTTGACAGTGCCACTTGAAAAGCTAACAAGAAGGAGTTCCTGAACCTGCATATTCTTAACTATTAGACATAGTTCAAATAAAACAAATGCTGCAACTTCCTTGTATCTCTATTAATGCTCATTGAGTTTATCATTAATATCAGGCTCAGGTCATTCTCTAATTATGTTATAAACGGTCAGTGTTTGAAATACCATGTAGATAAAGCAGGAAGGATGCAAATAACTAAAGATTTTTTAAATAAATGTTTGGTTCATTTCAAAGGACTACAGATGAAGTGGCTCATGTATGAAAATCGCTTGATTCCTGCTTTCTGGATTTTATTATTTCACTAACAAGCACTGTATATTTATATGCCATTATATTTAGTTTCATAATATAACATTTTAATTAACTGGATGGGGAAGATTTATTACTGAGCCATTCATAGACTTTTGGAAGAAATAGGTTACGATCTTAAACTCCGATAACCTTGTTCTCAATCCTTATTTTAAAGAAAATCTACTTAGCAGTGTTTATCATAGACACAAGAGAACAGCCAGTTGAAAACATACAAGGTGATGCTTTGCAGGTAGTCTTTAGATCTTCTATGCATTAGCTGAGTGACACAGAAGATGAATGGAAAAATATCAGAAAATATGCTCAGGTAGAGGCCATTTGCTCTAGTGTCCTGGGGGAACCTACAAGATTCTCACAATCTTACACTTGAAGTACCATTAGAATACTTGGTAGACAGATGGTGAGATCATAGGCAAGGACTCCATATGGCAAATCACCTGCAGAGTTATTGATACTATGCAGCTTTTCTAGCAAGGAACTGGGGAGGGGATGGAAGCACGCATGATCTTTGCTTAGTTGGCTTACAAAACTTAAAGATACTGCTTGCTCAATCAGTACCCATGGCTATTGCAAGAAAGAACCTGGAAGGCTCTCTCAATTCATTCAAATCTCGTAAAGCACCAAATGCTCTACAGGAGCACATGGTCAGGATATGCAGTGTTGTGATGTAGAGTCACAATCAGGTGGAGATCTAACAGAGCCAGATTCTGAAAGTGGCTGTAAGAGACCAAGACAGATGTGGCTATTCTCAAATTTGTTTTAGTAAGTAGAAGTCTAAAATAATCTGAAAACAATTAAGCATGAACTCCAATGATCCCATTTTTAATATGGCAGCACGGGTCTGGCATTCTCTTGTTCAAGTTAAGTGGTAACACTGTGATTTTTTTTTGGAAAACTTCTATTCTCATTGTGATTAGAACCGCTTTCTAATGGTTTCTTGCCAATTACAGTACACTGTATAGAATGTGCTGAAAATCAAAGCTTCTTGATAAGTTTTCAATAATAACTTCACAAGCATTAACCCACCATGTGATCGGTGATATATAGTACATGACAGCAACCTATGCCACCTGTGGTTTCTGGAAACACTGGCTATAAACCAAATGCCTTTCTCCCCCTCCTAAGTATACACAAAAATACACATATAAATTGAAATGGCATGATATGCTGGAGAGCTTTCTATGCAGTATTTCCATCTCAGAATTTGATAGCGGGTGTAAACCACTGCAACATTGTTCTCACGGTCTTTGAGGTTATCTCAAGCCCTTCATTAGATTACTGCCTTGTAATCACTCCCAGCTATCCATTATTCTCAAGTAAATCACATTCCAATGACACTAATGGTGCAATGGAAGGGAACAATCCGCTAAATTAGTACTTTTCACCAATTGTCAGCAGGCAGGTTTCTGTTCTGTGTTCACATGATTGAAGAATTTACTCTGAACGCAGAAAGACTAAAAATATGAGAAGAATTCTGTCTAACAAATGTATGGCTTTTTAAAGTGAGCTCTGAATACAATGTAGAATATAAGTAGCATAAAAATTGTAATGGTCTTTCCAACAGAGCTTTAAAAATAGCTTGCACACATTTTAGGACAAATAAAGAGCAGGAAAATACATCTGCACTAAAAGGAATTGTTTAACAAGCAGAGCCGATAATTACTTCAATTATATAACTGTACAGTACAACTATGTATTCATAAGACTTAATTATGGCCATAAATAATCAGCTTAATGTTTTATATAAGCTTTTTATTGCATTTTCCCCCAAATATTCAAACAATTAAATATAGACAAGGATTTGAGGATGACACTATCAATAAGAATGCATATGAGGACTGAGTCACTGTAAAGAGATTCTTTGAAATTAGCCCATATCAGTTTTGTAAGAGATTTCACAGTATATAAGACCTATTAAATTGTATATTAAAGAGAAGCATTTGCAACCTTAAAGATGGAGATTTAGCTCTGACCTCTGTTGGTAGGCCTTTGAGGATATTTATATTAACTGAAAGAACTTAAAGGGGGACCCAGACTATACAATTTTTATGGCTATTATTTTTAAAGTACAACTTTATCAGAGGAATGAGTTCCAAAGGATATTAGTTCAGGGAACACATAAACAAGTTTATGTGCATGGGTAGGAGGAAGGAATCAGTGTGTGGAAATACCTAAGATCAGGAATAATAGATGTAAAGTCAGTTTTACAATCTTGGGACCCAATCTCCCCCAGTGTTTTTTTATTGGGGTCAGAATAGCTCCAAAGGGTTTGCATTGCGATAACAATACAAAGTGATTCTCATGAGAGACAATGTTGTTAAAATAAATGTAGAAGCCTATAACACATAAACAAGCCCATCGAGCCTGTTCTGCTATCTTGATCATAGCAAACCTTTCAAACACTTTTGTCATGTCAATCCAGTACTTAAGACACAATATAAATTCAATTTGTTGTTGTTGTTTTCTCATTAATACCCTTGGTTCTCATGTATCTAATGTCTCATAAATACCTTAATCACCCTCAGACTTGGGATTTCCAATTCCCTGCTTGCTGGACATTCCAGTTCTTCCCATCACAAGCTGCAGGTCAAAATTCTGTGGCCCTTGGCTTCTCACAAACCAGGCCTATCACCAAATATCCTCTTTCAGCTCCACTGGCTCACCATCCCTCAGCAGATTGATTCTCATCCTCGCTTTCAGATGCCTTCGCCCATTTAAATTGCCTCTGAAATCATTTGCAGCATTCCTAACCCTGCCATTCCTTCCACTCAGCATACATGTTCTTCAAGCTTGTTTCACATCTCCTGCCCACTATGCTCCACTACTTGGCCAACCGTCTCTGGAAATCCATCCCGGAATACCTCCACCTGGCACTCACTGTCTTCAAAGCCCACATAAAATCTATATCTTTGAACATGCTTTTGGCCACTTTTTCCCTTCTCTTCTCAGCACCCCCCACGGCTTAGGCTCCCAGTCAGTTCTGTGAATTCATTTACGATCCTCTCTCAAAATGAAAGGCACAATATAAATGTAAATCATTGTTGTTATTATCTCTATTTGTAGACATCCTAATCAATTCCGCATTTATAGCCTTTTGAGCCAGTGCAATCCACATTCCCATACACTTTGTGAAAAAAATGAGATGCTTCATAATGAGTTGCCTCATACAAAAAACTATTATTACAACGGTGATCACAACATTTTTAGGTTTAGAGTACTTATGGAAAGGGACAAGGAACAATCAAAGGTGAAGTACTCAACTGGTCAAGGGCTAATTTCTGTGAATTAAAAAGGGACCTAGCCAAGGTGGACTGGAAAGAAAGATTGGCATTGAAACAGCTAACAAGCAATGGCAAGCCTTCAAAGAGGAAATAGTTCAGGAACAGAACAAATATATTCCCACAACAATAACAACAAACAACAAAATTACATTTACAGAATGCCTTTCATGTCGGTAGGACCTCCCACAGCACTGAACAGTCAGGTGTTGGGGCCCGAGCATGGGGGAGGGGTGGTGTAGGGGTGAGGGAAGGCAGAGAGGTGGGAGGGAGACCAAAGGCATGGTCGAAGAGAAGGGTCTTGAGACCGGCCTTGAAGGAGGCAAGGGAGGAAGCGAGGCAAAGGGACCATGGGATGGAGTTCCAGAGTGTGGGGGCAGAGAGGCTGAAAGTCTGACCATCGATGGTAGGGCGGGTCGGGCAGGAGATATGGAGCAGACTGGAGCCCGATGAATGGAGGGAACAGGCAGGTTGGCAGGGAGCCAGCAGGTCAGAGAGGTAGGAGGGGGCAAGGCCATCGATGGCCTTAAAGGTGAGGATGAGGATCTTGAACTCGATACTCTGGGGGATGGGGAGCCAGTGGAGTCGGGCGAGGGTGGGAGTGATGGGGTCACGGAGCCTGGTGCATGAGAGTACACGAGCTGCAGAGTTTTGGATGATCTGCAGCTTGTGAAGGGAAGAGTTGGGAAGGCCGATGAGGAGGGAGTTTCCGTAATCAAACCTTGATGTGACGAATGCATGGATGAGGGTTTTGACAGCCTGAGGGGTGAGGCAATGGCGGAGTCTGGCAATGTTGCGGAGGTGGTCGTAGGCAGTGCCGGTCAAGGCGTGGATGTGGGGACGAAAGGACAGTTCAGGGTCAAACAAGATACCCAGGTTCCTGACTGGCTTAGTGAGGTTGAGTGTGCAGCCGTGGAGGCTGATGCTGCCAGCGCCTGAGGTGCGGAGGTGCTGGTGCGAGCCAATCAGGAGGGCCTCGGTCTTGCTGACGTTGAGTTGGAGAAAGTTGGCCCTCGTCCAGGACTTGATGTCGGACAGGCAGTCGGTCAGTACGTCAGTAGTCCTGGAGTTGGATGGAGGCAGAGAGGTAGAGTTGGGTGTCATCCACATACATGTGGAAATTTACCCCATGTTTGCGGATGATGTCACCAAGGGGGAGCATGTAGAGGGTGAAGCGGTGGGACCTGAGGACAGAGCCCTGAGGAACACCTCATGAGACGGTGCAGGGGCTGGAGGAAAAGCTATTTGCCGCAACAAAATGGGGGCGATGTGTAAGGTAGGACCTGAACCAGTGAAGGACAGAACCTTGAAGGTTGAGGTGGGAGGAGAGGCGGTGGAGAAGGATTGAGTGGTCAACGGTGTCAAAGGCAGCGGAGAGGTCGAGGAGGACAAGGAGGCAGAGGGAGCCTTGGTCACACATGGTCAGGATGTCGTTTGTAACCTTGACCAGAGCAGTTTCCGTTGGATAGCTGTGATGGGTCGAAGGAAGGTTTCTTCAAGGTGGGGGTGATAGTGGCTGTTTTGAGGGGTGAAGGAACAGTTTCAGATGTCAGAGAGAGGTTAATGATGTCGGCGGGTAGTGGGGCAAGGAGGTGGAGCTGGAGAAGGATGGGGATGGGGTCCATGGAGCAGGTGGTGGGCTTCATGGAGATTACCATGTTGAAGACAGAGGAGGGGTGACAGGTTCAAAGGTGTGGAAGAAGGGATGGGTAATTGTTGGATGGGTAGTTGTGTGGGGTGGGGATAGGGATGGGGTGGAAGTTGGGAGGGCAGTGGCAGCTGAGCGGATTCCCTCGATTTTGGACTCGAGTAAGTCCAGCATTTTCTCGCAGTGAGAGTCAGAGGAAAGTATCTGCGAGGCATGTCGGGGAGGGCGGAGGAACCGGTTGGTGGTAGAGAACAGGAGCCTAGGGTTACCCTACGCCTCCAGGATTAACCTAGAATAGAAGGATGATTTAGCCGAGGCGAGAGCAGAGCGGTAGGTCTTGTTGTGGTTGGACCTCACAAAAGGGAAAGGTAGGGCATCCAAACCTCCCTGGATGAATAAGGAAATTGGGATTAAAATAAAACAGAGAAAGGAGGTTTATAAGAAATGTCAGGTCCAAAATACAGAAGATAATCAAATAGAATATAAAAGTACAGAGGAGAACTGAAAAAGGAAATAAGAGGGGCAAAGAGATTGTACGAGAAAAGATTAGCGAGTAATATAAAGTGGAACCCTGAGGTATTTTATAAGCATATAAAGAATAAAAGGTTAGTCAAAGATAGGGTGGGTCCAATTAGGGACCACAGAGGAAATCTTATGGAGAGGGCATGGCTGACGTACTGAATGAATATTTGTATCTGTCTTCACAAAAGAAGATGCAGCCAATGCCTCGGAGGAGAGAGTAGAGAAATTGGATAAGATAAGAATAAACTGAGAGGATATACTAAAAAGGTTGACGGTGCTCAATGTAGATAAGGTAGCGGAGGCTCTGGCCACAATCTTTCAATCCTCCTTGGACACCAGGGTGGTGCCAGTGGACTGGCAGGTTGCAAATGTTACTCCCCTATACAAAAAGGGACAGAAGGACAAACCTGGGAACTGCAGGACAGTCAGCCTAACGTCAGTAGTGGGGAAAATTCTAGAGATTATAATCCGGGACAAAATTAATTTTCACTTAGAAAAATATGAGTTAACAAAGGACAGCCAACACGGATTTGTTAAAGCCAAATCGTGTCCAAAAACCTGATAGAGTTTTTTTATGAAATAACGGAAGGTGGATGAAGGTAGTGCAGTTGATGTAGTTTATATGGATTTTCAAAAGGCATTTGATAAAGTGCCACAAAAGAGACTTGTAAGGAAAATAGAACCCCATAGTATTAAAGACACAGTAGCAGCATGAATACACAACTGGCTGAAAGACAGAAAGCAAAGAGTGGTGGTGAACAGTTGTTTTTCTGACTGGAAGGAAGTGTCCAGGGGTCGGTATTGGGACCATTGCTGTTTTTGATCTATATAAATGACCTGCACCTGAGTATAGGGAGTACAATTTCCAAGATTGCAGATGGTACTAAGCTATTAAAAGTAGTAAACAGTGAGATTGAATAGTAGCAGACTGCAAGGGACCATAGACAGACTGCTAAAATGGGCAGACACTTGGTAGATGAAGTTTAATGTGGAGAAATGCGAAGTGATGCTTGTTGGGAAGAATGAGGAGAGGCAATATAAGCTAGGTAGTACAATCTTAAAGGGGGTGAAAGAACAGAGAGACCTGGGGTTCATATAAGTAAATCTTTGAAGATGGCAGGACAGGTAGATAAAACTGTTAAAAAAGTATATGGTTTATAGATAGTGGCATAGAATACAAAAGTCAGGTAGTTATGATGAACCTTTATAGAACACTGGTTAGGCCTCAGTTAGAGTACTGTGTTCAGTTCTGGGCACCACACTTCAGGAAGGATGTCAAGGCATTGGAGAGGGTGCAAAGGAGATTTACCAGGATGTTACCAGAAATGAGGATCTTCAGTTATCAGGAGAGGCTAGAGAAGCTAGGATTATTCTCCTTGGAGCCGAGAAGGTTAAGAGGAGACTGAATAGAAGTTTTCAAAATTATGAGGGGACTCAATTGTGTGAACAAGGAGAAACTATTTCCACTGGAGGGTGGGTCAGTAACCCAAGGACACTGATTTAAAATAGTTGTTAAAAGAAACAGAGGGAGGTGATGAGAACTTTTTTCACACAGTGAGTTGTTTGGATCTGGAATGCATTGCCTGAAAGGGTGGTGGAAGCCGATTCGATAACAACTTTTAAGAGCGAAGTGGATAATTATTAGGGAAGGGCAAGTTTGCAGGGCTATGGGAGAGAGCGGGGGAGTGGGCTTGATTTGGATAGCTTTTTTCAAAGATCCAGCACAAACACGATGGGCCGAATGGCCTCCTTCTATGCTGTCTAATTCTATGATTCTATTATGTTGTTGTATGAATTTATGGTTCAAAGCAACAATAATTTGCATTTCTATATCACTCTACACACCCAGTGGTGCCTCAGAGTGCTAAACAATGGATCAATGCACACGAATGAACAGCAACCACAGCCTTCTGTAATCCTATAGTCGTAATGTCATTTTGGTACATCAGAAATGTAATACAAGGCATTTAAGAGATTCCTATTTGACTGAGGGAAATGTACCATGAGGTGTGATCCTTACAGACCAGCAAGGCCCAAGTTTTGATTCTTGGGCTGTGCCAATTGGATGACTAGGTGGTGTGAGTGGAGCATTGCATTTGCTCACAGCATCCCATGGACTTCTTACCCAAGGTTCTCAGTCTTTACGACAAGATCACAAGAGAGGTTCAGATGAAGAAGATCTTTCTGTCTTTACAATAACAACAACAACTTGCATTTATATAGTGCCGTCCATGCTAGGTGGTGACTCAGAGCGCTTAACAATGGCGGAGCCCGAGGCTAAGCCGGGGGAACGGGTAGGTGACCGTATACATGGTCGAAAAGGAAAGGTCTTAAGGTGTAACCCGAAGATGGGGAAGGAGGGGACAAGGCGAATGGGTTGAGGGAGGGAGATCCAAATTTTTGGATCGTAGTGGCTGATGGTGCGGCTGCCGATGGTGGAGCGGAGGATTCAGGGAAACACGGAGGAGGGCGGACCCAGTAGAGCGGAGGCAGCGGATACTGTTTTGGGGAGAGAGGAGGTTAGAGAGATAGGAGGGTGCCAAGGAATGGAGAGATTTAAACACCAGAGTGAGGAACGTGAAGTCGATCTACTCTGGGACAGGGAGCCAGTGGAGTTTGGCAACAACTGGAGTAATCAGGGTATGAAGTTTGGAGAGGTGAGAATGTGGGCGGCGAAGTTTTGCATGAGCTGGATTCAATGAATAGTGGAGGAGATGATACCAGCGAGGAAGGTGTTGGAGTAGTCCAGCCGAGAGGTGACAAAGGCATGGACAAGAGTTTCGGCAGCTTTTGGGGTGAGGTATTGTCGGAGACGGGCAATGTGGCGGAGGTGGAAGAAAGTTGTGCTGGTCAGGGACCGGATGTGGGGGAGGAAGGATAATAGGGGATTTAACCTGATGCCTAAGTTGCGCACGGGTTCGGAGAGTTTCAAGGACAGGTCGGGTAGGTTGAGAAGGTCAGAACCATGGGACAGAAGACATCGATGGGAGCCAAAGACTATGGCTTCCATCTTGTTGAAATTTAACTGCAAGAAATTTGCGGTCATCCAGCTCTTGATGTCCAATAGACAAGCTGACAGAACATCAGGGGACCGGGGGTCGCAGTTGGATGTGAAAAAGTAGAGTTTAGTGTCATCTGCATACATATGGAAGGATGACATCACCGAGAGGGAGCATATAGATGAGGAAGAGAAGGGGCTAAGGATGGATCCTTGAGGTACCCCGCAGTGACAGGGTGGAAGCGAGAAGAAAAGCCATTTGCTGAAATGTAGTGCTGGCAGCTTGTAAGGTGGGACTCGAACCAAGCGAGTGTGGTCCCACTGAGGTGGATGATGGAGAGGCAGTGGAGGAGGATGGCATGATCGACTGTGTCGAATATGGCGGAGAGTTCCAGGAGGACAAGAAGGCAGAGGGAGCCCTGGTCACAGATAGAGAGGATATCATTTGTGACTTTCATGAGCGCTGTCTCTGTAATGTGGGCAGAGCAGAAACTGGACTGGTGGGGTTCAATTAGGGTGTGGAGGGAGAGGTGTGTGAGAAGTTGGCTGGCAACAAAGCATTCCAGTGCTTTGGCAAGGAAGAGCAGGTTCCAGATAGGGTGGTAGTGGCCGAAGTTGGAGTGATTGAGAGTAGGGTTTTTGAGGAGGGGGTGATGATCGCGGTTTTGAGGGGCAGTAGAAATGATCCTGAGGAGAGAGACTGGTTAATAGTGTCTGCCAGCAGTGGGCAGAGGAGTGGGAGCTGGGTAATCAACAGTTGGGTGGGAAGGGGGTCAAGGCATCAGGTGGTGGGTTTCATTGTGGTGATAGTGGATGAGAGGGAGGAAGGAGAGATGGGGCAAATGAATGTAGGATGGGGGCCATGGTAGGAGCTGAGGGCAGGGTGGATGAGGGAGACGGAATGGTGGTGGTGGTAGGTGACACGGGGCAGAAGGATTAAGCTGCCAGCTGGATGTTATCAATTTTAGAGGTAAGGAAGTCACCTGCACCCCACCTGCGCTCAGAATTTTAGGGAGCAGAGATGGCTGTTGTACCGAGGGAACGGGTGGGTTTGGACACAATCCTCGATTTTAGGGGGACGAGGGAGTTGAAGGTGGAGGAGAGGCGATCATGGAGCAGCTTGACAGCTGCTTCAGGGTCGCTGAGGGTGGAAGTCCAGAGGCCAGAGGAGGTCTGAGGATGAGAGGGCCTTTGTGAGGGTCTCAAGAGGAAGCCTTTTCCATGGGCGGAAAAGTATGGTTGAGGTCTTGATGGAGGAGAGAGGAACGTGAGAGGAGAAGGAGATGAGGAAGTGGTCTGAGATGGCCTTGTCCATGATGCAGAGGTCGGAAATGTCAAGGCCATGAGGTCAAGGTTGTCCACGGTTGTGGGTCAGTGAGTTGATGTGGAGGGTGAGGTTTAGGGAGGAGAGGAGGGAAGTGAAGCCTGAGGATATCTTCATTCTTTCAATTTCATCTCATGCTATCTTCTTATATTTCAGCATCAAGCTGTTTCTTGAATAAATCCAGCATCCTGATCTCATCTACCCTTCCTGACAATCTGTTATAATTTTTATTTACCCTCTGTGTAAAGAAATACTTCCTTGTGTTTGTCCTAAAATTGTCCCTCCCAACCCTAAACCAGCCTTGAATTATCTGAAAATAATGTTCTTGTTTTATTTTCAGTGTCTCATTAGGTATTTTATACATCTATCTATGGTCCCCTCTGAAATGTCTTTTTTCAAAGCTGAAGACCTTGCCAGCCAGAGACCCCTGCTGGAATATGTACACTGAAAATTCATTGGATAAAGAGGTGGAATAGTTTGCTGGCCCATTACCCAGGGATATACATCAAAGACAGTTGCTAAGGCAAGGTGCTATGCTGCTACCAATGTCTATAGAACAATAACACTGCAATAACACTGCACAGACCACTGTTTTCAGGGAAAGAGGGAAGAAAAATTGAGAAAATTAGAAATGCACAAGCAGCGTATGCAGCTAAAAGAAAATGTCTAGCACTTGATATATTATTTTTCAGAAAACCCTTCAAGCTAGAATAAGCATTATATCACTGTTGCAATCTACTCCATTTTGCCCATTGAATTTAATCAGGAAAGTTGACATATGTCACCATCAGAAATGAATTCTGCCATTTACCAACTGCCTTTTCTCCAAGGGATTGTAAGCAATTATTCGCAAACAAATTAAAAAGAAAGTTAACACAGGAAAATGAAGAATAGTATATGCAAATATTGTGAGAATTAATAATAAATAATAATCCTTGTATTTAATATAGCGCCTTATCACCGTTTATTGCAATTCCCTTTTGTTTTGCATTACTAACACCTCCTTTCCCCTGTTTTGCTGCAATCCTCCCCTTTGTTTTGCATCATTAACACGTCTCTAACCCATCATCGCCTGTCCTCTACCCCATTTTCTCTGTTGTCTTCCTTGCCCTGCCTCCCCGCTCTCTGTTAGTCCTTAAAAGCCTCTCCCTCCCAACACGCCCCAGTTCCGACGAAGGGGACCCAAAACTTTGACTCACTTTCTTTTCTCCATAGATGCTGTCTGACTTGCTGACCTGACCCTCAGCGACTTCAGTTTCTGTTTCTAGCATAATAGTGCTTACTTTCAGGATTGAGAGATCTGGACTTTTTAAAACCAGATGGAAAGAAATCTTAAACTAATGTTGTGTAAATGAGTTTTAGTAAAGCAAAAAATATTGCCTCGAATTGTTAGCTAGGATCCATCTGTCCTCAAAGTATAGAGCAGTAATATATACAATATTGACAAATCTCCTTCCGTGCTAACAGTAATTTTCTGTGATTTCAGCTTTGGCAATAATATCAAGGCTCAAATCTTACAAAGAGCCAAGCTTGCAAGGAATAGCTTTTCTCCGCTGGAAATGAATGAAGACAAATCCATTATCAAACTTTCAGATTTTAAATTAATGATTATTTGTTCACACTAATCAGACAATGAAGACTGTGTGTCAAACACCCAACTGACCAAAAAAAGACAATGATAATGATGTATATATTTATACCTTTGTTAAATCACAGATAGTTAGTTTGTCAATTATCTCTATCAATAAACTCTCTTATGCAAGATGTATAACTGTGGACAGAATGACAATGATTTGATTATTTAACCAATAAATCACTTATAGGCTATGATCTCCCGAGTCTTGCTCATTACAGTACTTTGTACATTTCTTGCAACACTATCTGTTCTGTTATTTGATGCGTTTTACACAGCACAGTGACAGTATGATGATTAGCTGGATTAATAAAGCGTCATTGCATTGTACCTCATCAATACTCATTTCTGCACTTCAGGCTGCACAGAAAGATTCTCCTGGAGACTGGAATGAGATTGGTGTCAATGTCCTTCCCAGCAGATATCCAATGGAATGGTTTATGAGACATCCAGTTACCTCCAGCATTCATTACTTATACATTTTTTTTGTGAATCTTTCAATTTAGACTCTGTATCTAAAAATCTTAATTCTATTCTTCTGGACTTGTTTTATTTGTGCACAACATCATGATTTCACCTCTGATATTTCTATAAATGTATCCGACAATGTTTTCTGGCTTTATTTCCAAACACTGCAACCATATGAGATGATTTAATAGATTATTATTCCAGGCCTGTTTGTAAATCAAATACAGTGTCAGATAGTTTTGACATCAAACCAAGAAAATATGTTAAATGCTAAAGTAGGAGATTAACTGTTTTCATTTGAAAGGCAGTGTATATTTCAATGCTAAATCTCAGTACACTGGGCACAGATAGGTGAGATAGCAGAGAAAGAATGAGGTGTCTGAGATAATATCAAATCAAATGAAGGTTACTGACCATGGATAAAACACCTTATCAGCATTTATTCCATGTTATGTACTGAATACTTTAGTGTGACTAAAATAACTAGAAATAAATACATGGTTAGACTTGTTGCAGTGGATCTCAGCATTTCAATCTTTTCTTTGATATGATATGTGGAGTCCTGTAGCTCAGTGGTTAGAGCACTTGCCTCGCAAGCGAGAGACCTGGGTTTGATTCCTGGCAGGCCGAAACCTTGGGCAAGTTTCCTTATTCCATATGCCTGATAATAATAATCCCTCAGGAAAAAAAACAAGAATAAATTGGTCACTTCAGTCCACGACTGTTTGTGGGTCACTGCTGTACGCAATTGGCAACCGCGTTTCGTCCATAAATATACAATCAATTCACTTTACAATATATTCGGTGAAGCGTTTTGAGACTTCTAGAAGATGTGAAAAATGCTATATAAACAACAATAAGATTACAGTTGTATAGCGCCTTTCACATCGGGAGGACGTCCCAAGGTGCTGGACAGTGCACAGCATTTCAGACCCGAGCTGAGGTATAATAATCAAATGCAAGGATTACTGTTATTATGATGATATTATTAATGAGCTGTATGTTTAATTATGGCGTATAGGCTACATTACCATTGCAATCATGTGTATCTCAAAACAGAATAATCCATAGTAATGTTATCAGCTCATCTCTAAATACCAACACTGATCTATGAAGGGAACTGTTTCCTTTGTAGCTTTAGAGATTTAGATGCAGCACAGTTCTGCCCTGTGGAGCTTTGAGATAAAAAATATAGATTGCAGGTGAACCATTAGACCCACAAAGGCACCACAAGATTTNAAAAAAAACATACTAGTAGAGCATATAATTAAATATCATTTTCCACTCAATATCCCAATTGGTATAAACCAACTCACAATGTCAGTAATTGCGGTCAGGTTGTTTTTTTTAGCATAAAATCATTTGGCTGCTTGATTCTCACCTTCCAATTATTTTCAATGACATCTTAGCAGAATTCAGGGTCCAAACTAACCCCAAACAAAATTATTACAAAATAACTGATTTGGTACTTTATCAGAAATATTTAACTATCTGTTTGCCACACCATGAATATTCAAGCTATTGCTGTATGATCGTAAATATTGAAAGTATTTTGCTTTAATAGGACCAAACCTACATATATAAAACATATTTGAAAGTGGTTCAGGAATGACTAATCCTTTTTCCTGCAGCATGAAAATTATACACCAAGTCTTTAGCCAAATATTTCTTATTCATTTTAGTCTGGTTCAGTTGATAGCACACTTACCTCTGAGGAGGAAGGTTGTCGATTCAAGCTCTACTTTATGACTTTTAGCTCACAGTCTAGTCTGATATTCCAGTGCATTCCTGAGGAAACAATGTCTTAATAATAATAATAATAATAATCATATTGCCAATTGACCATAATAATGGTCTTGCTCCATTCCTGCCTAAATAAGCATCCAGGGAGCTTAATAGTATCATGAGTAAAGATGAGTAGATAGTGGCTTGACTTGAACAAGGTGGATTCAGTCTAGTTGGTGCTAAGTACTAAAAGTTATGTCTTTTCCAGGACCTTGATTTTGGAAAAGTAATCAGTTATAACATCAGTTATGTTACAGAGATGGGGAGATGGGGAGCAAGAATCAAAGGGTAGCTTCTTTGGGTGGTTCAATGGTGAAGGGCATCAATAGGCTGCTTGGTGGCAGGGTGTAATTTTCATTGCTCCTTTCAGCTGACCTGACCATAATACCAAAGAGGAGTGACCAGAGGTTGCCAGAGTACAGAAGTGAAAACTATTGTATGACTCACTCTGAGCCACATTTTTCTATCAGCTATAACAATGCATAGTAAAAACATATGGGTTGAGCATCTCCCTGTCCTACAATCCAACAATAGTATGCTACCTAAGGATGCCTAAAGAGACAGAAGAAAAGTGAGCAAAATTAGCACAAAAATGCAAAATGAAAACAAAAAGCTCTTTCTTCATTTGAAGGTCTATGCTGCAAAGGAGAAAAGATCAATACAGGAAAGAGCTGCAAAGCAGAGGGTGTTAGTTGTTCTCCCAGATCTGGATAAGCTGGGATTTACTATCATGTGTGGAGGTGTTTTAAAATCCTTGTGTAGAAGAAATAGCAGCTAAAAGGATAAACAGCTCACAATCTTATTCCCCGTGCTTAACTTTCTGAAATGTATATGAAGATGCAGCTTATTATGATCAATATATTTCAGAAATGTATTCAGGCTGCTTCCTGGTATTAACTGTAATAATTTATACAGGTAACTCATTATAATGATCCTCTTTTTAGCTTTGTTTTGCTTACAACACTGGTATCGTATGGACCACCATAACCGGAAAAACTAACACCCAGCTTCTGGTACTGACTAGCAGGCCTCTCACATTAAAAATGACCAACATCTGGGTTTTCAGCTCAAAGCTGATGTCACTCTCTACAGGAAGTGATATCAGCAGCAACTTCACTATCAGCCTTTTTGTTTTGCTGTTTGCTTATAACGCAGCATCTGAAATATTTCTCTCAGATAACCATGTTAAAACAGGTTGCCCAGTTAATTCCCTTCCATTTCATATTTTTGCTCCTCAATTCTTCTGATTTATTCTTCTGCGGATCTTCACAAACCCTCTTTTAGTTGCATTTGAGGAACATTTGTGTTTTCACCTATTTCACCACCGAAGATCGTTAACCAGGGAAAAATGTTTATTGAAAGATCATATGGGCATGGTCATTTGATCATTTTTCACTTGAGGTGAGAGTTTTGTCTCTTGTCCCTGAGGAGGTTCCACCTACTGGGCTGCCTGAGTGCCGTTTCGGAACTGTTGGACTATGAAACCTTACAGCTCAGAACTTGAGTAATGCAATGTTAACATACTATAGCCTATAGGCTGTCAATCTTATTTTTTCTGTTTTTAATTCACTCATTGAATGTGAGCCTGTGAATAGTGTGATACCAACAATCCAATTCATCCCATCTTTTAAAAGCCATCAGAAATTTGGCCAGGGTAAATCCTGTGATTATTGCAGGATTGCCTTGACTCCACAAAACCAAGTATTGTGGAATCCTGTAGCTCAGCGGTTAGACCACTCGCTTTGCAAGCGAGAGACCTGCGTTCAATTCTAGGCAGGGCGAAACCTTGGGCAAGTTTCCTTACTCTGCACGCCTAATAATAATCCCTCCAAAACCAAAAACAGTAATAAATTGATCATTTTCAATCTACGACTGTTTGTGGGACATTGCTGTGCGCAATTGGCTGCCGCGTTCGCCCACAAATATACAGTCAATTCACTTTACAGTGTGTTCTGTGAAGCGCTTTGGGACGTCCTCCCGACGTGAAAAGCGCTATATCAAATGCAAGGATTATTATTATTTTATCCACCATAAATAATCTTAAAAACAATGAATTTTTATGTAATTTATTCAGAATGTGCAGTGAATGCACTGCATCTTCAGTGGCATTATTCATTTTCCCATTGCTCAATGTGCTATGTATTGGATAATGTTTGTTGTATTGACTCTTCTGCACTTATTGTTTAGTGGGAATGGAATTTACAAGGTCTTGGTAAAGTTTCCAATGGTCTGAAGGCACTTGGAAACAGTAGCACTGCACACAATTAATCAATCATCCATTGGGGACAGAGGCTACCGATTTCTGCTGTAGGTTTGTGGTGTTAGAAACAAGTTTGTAAACCTGCTACAAATGCACCAATTTAGATCAATACATGGACAAATCCAATTAAAGCTATTGTCAATGCAGTTTCTGATCTCTTATCAGGCTCTGTACATCTTCCCTATAAGCTCAGCACAGATTAAACATTATAAGGACAAACTTTTCTTTTGCTAAGAATGAATACAGGAAAGAAGGACTTGAGTGAGACTCAATCATCAAGAGATCACATGTTTTTTCCATATCTCCCTCACCCCCTCCCTCACATATACATAAACTGAGGCTGGGTAATATAGATTCAAGTACATGTTTGGGAATATATGTACATTTCAAAATGTTTTCCTATATTGTTGGGTTTAGCCATTATTTGTGGGATAATGCTGTATACAAATTGGCTGTTGTATCCGGCTACAAAAATGCAGTCGCTGCACTTCAGAGGTAAAACCCTGTGAAGCGCTGTGAACTGTTTTGATGATGCGATGGGGCAATATAACAAAGGCAATATAACAAATATATGGTTTATTATTATTTATCTCTCCAGTTGGAAAGCATAGCAGGGTTATTCAATGATATTTTGACTGATCTGTCAATCCATCCTAAGATCCTGTGGAGCATAACTCCATTGAGGGATCCTGAGAAAATATCACAAGCTCAGTTCCCTGACTGTGGACAAGTACTACCTAACTGTCTTGCTCAGCTCAGGCACCTGTGCGGATGATATGAATGCTACAGGATTGAGAACCTTCTCTCAGAGAAATCACAGTTCCGTCTAATTCCGAGGCTCTTGTAATTCTAAACACAGAATTGGTCGCTGGTTTTCCACTGAATTTTAATGAATTTTAGAGTCCGCAGAAATTCACAGAGACAGTAGATTCTACAGTGTGCCTTTGATACAGAGTTTGAACGAAAAAGAATAACCATTACAGAAATGTTCAGATGTATGAAATAGACATGTTTCTGTGCAATGTACAAAATAATAGCATTTACTAATCTCAGTGTTCTTATTCTATCACATTTAAACTATGCTGCTGAACTGATTCATGAAAAAATATATTAAAATAATGTTTCTGTATTGATATATTTCTAGCAGATCTTCATAGAAGTTTCAAGGTTAAAAGGTGGGTAGCAAAAGCAATAGCAATAGTGTGCAACAAGAACACCTCAAAAATAATAAATTAAATCAAAATAAAAGCACCAATTTGTCAATCTCTCCCTTCCAGCTGCCAACAGTGATAAATGGAAGCTTGAAAACTTGTGCTATGTTATTGCCAGGATTTCACGGAACATGCACATAGGAGATAGAAGTTGGCAAAATGTCCTATTGCACAAATAACAATACATTACAGTTTTATTAAAAGAAAGGGGGGAACTGAATCTGATTCAATGAATTGTCCCTCAATACTGCTTTTACTTAAAATAAATCTGGATAAGCCTGATTCGGATTCACTCAAATCAAATGGAGGTTTACATTTTATCCGTACTGATCATGAGAAACTGGATGTATCATGGTGTGCAGAAACAGGTATAATATTGGCAGATGGATGGTATTGGTATATTTTCACTCTTTCATTTATTATGGTTTGTAGTAATTTGTCTGCAAAAATGGGTATATATCACAATGAGATGTAATAGCAAGTAGTTGTTTGAACTGATAAAGAGAGGAATAGTAAGAGGGAGAGTGAACAAGGAAAACATGCATTGCTAATCTAGACAGATTCATTTCACACTTTAACCATTTCACACTTTAACCATTTCATAGTATAAAGTTGTTGTTAGAGATAGTGAACCAGCCATGCTCACAGTTGGACAAAAGCACAGACGGCAAAACAAATATTTTAATCATTGCAGGGAAGATGATATATTGAGCTGCAGGGAATATAATCTACTGATGTTCAGGGAACACTATCTATTGATTTTCCCATGTAGGAAATCAATAGAGTTCCAAGGAACAGATACTTCTAAAAGGCCAACAAGAGACATTATTAACTTCCAATCATCAAACACATCCAGGAAAACGTGCAATGAAAGGCAGGACGGACAATACAGTATCAAACTGAACTGCTATGTGTTTATGGAAGGATTCTTTCAAGATCTGTGAGGATAACACATAATATAAAGGTAGTGTCCATAGGAAGTCATGTGATTACTATTGGTACTTTGATACTGATATCTTACCTATCCTATCTAGAATGCGATGTTATGAATCAAAACCGTGGAATGTTGGTCAAGATTCAGGTTGGATTAAATGTGAATAAAGTTCAATTCACAACTTTCCCTCGCCATTCAAAATATCCAGTTGAAATGAACTATTTCTAACCTTTCAGGACAAGTTTAACCATATAGCACTTCAGGGCACTAGGCCATAGATATAGCTGAAGCATATTAGTTAGAGTGTCATTGAGTAAATGAAACTGTCATGTATTAGATTGTTACCATGAAGCAAATCACCATCAATACTAATCTGCATATTTCCATTCCATAATACTCCCTTTGGGAGCTACATGTCTTTAAAGACGAAGCAGTTTACTATCAGCTATAAACAATGTGTGCAGTATACAGCATAATATGAAAGTGCTATAGTGACAGGCCACTGCACATTGGGAATCAATTAGTTACTGTAAAAGTTCCCTGAAGGAATGTACCCTTTATCTATCTATCTATCTATCTATCTATCTATCTATCTATCTATCTATCTATCTATCTATCTATCTATCTATCTATCTATCTATCTATCTATCTATCTATCTATCTATCTATCTATCTATCTATCTATCTATCTATCTATCTATCTATCTATCTATCTATTCAACTAGTCCATTCTGTACTATGACTCTCTGTGAGACCTGTCCTGCTCTGATAGACTTACAAAGGTACAGAAGTTCCAGCCACAAAGCAGTTTTTCAGTTTCACAGCGGATGTTGATGGTTTCTATCAATAGTGGTGCGTATTTATTCCTAAATATAAATAAATGCTAGGATGGAGCCGAGTGTTTTATTTTCATACTAACCTTTCACTAGTTAAAAAATAGTTTTCAACATAGAAAGCAATCATTCCAGTCATGCGGTGAGTACAGTAAGAAAGCAGCCAGGCGCCCGAGGATGAATCCTCAGCCCAAGCCTGAGAGTGTGAGCTGAATCAAAATGTATGTTTATCAAAATGGCTGTTCCTTCATTATTCAATATACACGGGCAGTGAGAGTGAACAAGTGAATAACGTCAGAAATGTGGTTCACCCTTCATTAACTCTGCCCACAAAACACACACACACACACTGCACTTTACAGTATATGCTGTGAAGAACTATGACATGAAAAGTACCATATCCAATTTAGGGATTATTAAGGATTATTATTATTAATTTTTACTGCACCAGCCAGCATAACAGAACAGAAATATCCACAAAGAATGAGAGCAAAAAGAAAGCAGGAGGATAGTGAAGTGAAGCAGGGATATAAAGTAAGATCAATATGAAAAGTTGATTACGTTCCATATATACAAGACAGAAAAGAATGCTGCATCACTAGGTGATTTTTTTTGTTATCTTTCCCTTCCATGAAATGGCAGTGATTAAAATACATAAAAGATAAATAATGATCAGTGATAACTGGAGAAAATGCACATGGTTTGTGCTGGTTAGTTTCCTGACAAGGAAAATCTGTAATGGATTCCACTTTCTGTAGTGGGGGATATAATCTGCAGAATAATAATAATAATAATAATCCTTACATTTGATATAGCGCCTTATCACGTCTTTGAGACATCTCAAAGCACTTCACAGAATTTACTATAAAGTGAATTAACTGTATATTTTTTGTGCGAAATGTGTCAGCCAATTGCACACAGTAGTGTCCCACAAACAGTCATGGATTGAGTGACTAAATTATTATTTCTTTTTTATTTCTTTTTATTGTTGAACAGATTATTACCCCCAGGAACAACCGGATTCCTACTCACTGCTAGATAAACAAAGGCATGTGGAGTAAGGAAACTTGCCTAAGGTTTCGCCCTGCCCGGGAATCGAACCCAGGTCCTCTCGTTTGCGAGGCGACTGCACTAACCAATACGCTACAAGTCAATTCCTTCATTTAGGGAGGGCAAAAAATTCAGCCAGGGTTCCGAACACTGGGTTTGAGCTGGAAGTTTAAGAGTAAAGACTTTTTTTAAAAAAGTATTACATCTACAATCTGAGACCTCATTGCTCCTGTAAATTTCTCTGTGTTGGAGCCCACAGCATTGCAGTGACTCCCAGAAGCATTGTTTTGATCTCTCGAACAATATCCCGCTAGAAAAAACCTGCATCAGTTTATTGTTTTCAGTACTAAAATTCGATCTCCTGAGAGTTACCCCTTGCTCAGTAAAAGCAGCACATTCCCTTCCACCTTTGTACCAGATGTGAAGCACTAATCACAGTATATATAATTTACTAAATATGCTCTACTAGAGAAAAGAAACCTAGTGATTTGAAAGTAGTTCAGTTTCAATGATAGCATTAATCGAACGTTTGGGAATGCCTTATTAAATCATAATAGTGAAACCACACTCTTAGAAAAATCATTTCAAGAAATCTGCTTCCTCCTTGATGAAGTCAAATGTATATTAAAAATAGGCACTTCAGGTTAATATAGGACTAAGAATTTCTAATATATTATAATAAACTGAAGCCAGTGATGGCCTCACAAAGTGGAAGTGAGCATGCAATTTCCTTTGTTCTTTGGTTTAGATTTAACACCTCCATTTGTCTTTTGAGCTCTAAAATTGCAAAGCAATGAGTGAAAGTCTGGTATAGATCCCATGACCTGGGATTGACCAGATCAACAAAATGATCTTATCTTAAAAAGATAACATCTGATCAGCAGGGATTGGGCATTCTCCTTTTGATTTGTCACCAAAATAAACAGATTACAAACATACTTAGCATCAGAACTGATATTCTGGACTCCCACCCCCTGAGAAATAGACTGTACCAAACTACCTCACTGCCATCTTTCCCACTGCACCCACACACACAGGGACTCAAGACACATATAAAGAACCATCTTCAGACATTTATGCCAACTGACTTAGAAACTGCCTTCACGTGCTACATGTGATAGTGGCGCACAAATATCAACCAATGTAGATAAATAAAGGAGCATATGCTCTTGTTTGTGTGTCTTTATCCACACACAAGATAATAAGCCAGGTCAAGACAATATTCAATTGATCTAAATTTGGTAACATTACAAACAAGTTTGAATTAATTCAATTTGAGTCACTCCCATTATGGAATCAATGTTGTATCTTACTCCTGTGATCACAAGTGTTTTGAAGGTTGGTCTACATGTTTACAGGTTTTTAATTACGTGGAAAAGCCTACTATTCAATTAACACAATTCCTTAATATGTTGTTCCCTAATGTGTTAGCAATTATGCTCTTTAAGTTTCATATAGATCAGACACAAGGTTTGAGTTCGATGGGGAAATCAAGTTTCTAATTAATGTTATTTGCATATGCAAATTAATCTAAATTGTTGCAATTGAATTATTGTATTCCAAATTATATTCCTGCATTAAAATAGTGTTTATTGACTTTAATTTTAAAGGAAAGTCTGTTTACTATTTATTGTAATTTACATAATGTAAACTGATCTGCTTTGTAATCAATGTGACAATTTAAACATTTGTCTTATCTATTACTTTCTTTGTTAACAAACTGGAAGAACTAAAGTAACAGATTTTTGAAACACCATTGTTTTGGATGCTCACTGATATTTCATTCAGGACAAAGTGTGAACGAGACTCATTCATTTACAGAAATTTACTATAATTAAAACAATATCAATTGAAAAATGCTGAGATCCATGTTATAATAATAAATAATAATCCTTGCATTTGATATAACGCTTTTCACATCTTCACAGAATATACTGTAAAGTGAATTGACTGCATATTTGTGGGTAAATTTGTTATGAATACTTCATGAATTGAATAAGTTCAAGCTTCAAAAAATTAATAGTCATTTGGATGTGTGCAACCTGTCTAGAAAATGCTGTGAGGAGGAAATGAAGCAGCAGAGATACACACCTCGGGCAAGATAGAGAACAAATGCAGAGACAAAGAAAAGCAGTCCTGACAAAGAAAGTCTATGTTTTGAACCTGCTCTTAATATCTTTTGTGTCTTTTCCTTAATCCTTTATAATCTGTGCTATATACAGTGATGCCCCATTATAAGGCGCACCCTTATAAGGTGGGTTCGCTGATAAGGCAAGAGGCCTGTTGGTTTTGGCACTCAGACCAGCTGGCTTTCTGTGTGCTAAATGACTGATTCCTGGGTCATCTGGTCGCCGCTAATATTACTTCCTCGATGCTACACAAGCTCACTGTGTGTAGGAAGCGTTTGTGCATTGCACGTATGTACAACACATAGAAAGTGACATAATAATAATAGCAATAATAATCTATGCATTTGATACCATAAAGTTACCAGTTGCACACAGTAGTGTCCCACAAACAGCCATAGAGTGAGTGACCAATTTTATTTATCTGGGGGATTGTTGGCCCTGGACACCAAGAGAAACTCCCTTCTTTTTTTTAATAGTGTCATAGGATCTTTAACATCCACCTGAACAGGCTTAAACCTGGTTTACCGTCTCATCTGACTGATGTTGCAATTACCGCCCGTGGAAAAGGCTACCCCCTGAGACCCTCACAAAGGCCCTCTCATCAACAAACATCCTATCCTTCTGGCCTTCCACCTGCAGAGATCCTGAAGCAGCCGTCCAGCTACTCCATGATCGCCTCTCCTCCACCTTCAACTCTCTCGTCCTCCTGAAATCCAGCACCATCTCCAAACCCACCCGATCCCCCTGGTACAACAATTATCTCCGCTCTCTAAAAACCCAAACCCAGCTGCTCAAGCGCAGATGGCAGAAAACTGGCCTGACAGTTCACCACCAACTGCGGCTCGAGCATCTCCACAGCTACCGCTGTTCTTTGACGTGCGCGGAAACAGCCTTCTACTCCAACATCATCTTGGATCCGAGAGTCTTTTTATCTACCACCCACTACCTCCTCCGTGTGCCTCCTCAGGCCTCCACAATCTTCATATCCAATGCCAAGTGCGAGGAGGACTTCTTTTCATCCAAAATACATAACATCTGCCAGGCAGCCTCATCCACCTGCCTCTTGTCACTCACCACCATTCCCTCTCAGTACCCTCACCCTCCCCATCATCAGCTCCTACCACGAGCCCCATCCTACATTCCTTCCTCCCCATCTCTCCCTCTTCCCTCTCACCCACCATCAACTCCATGAAACCCACCACCTGCTGCCTCGACCCTCTCCCCACCAACTTGCTGGTCACCCAGCTCCCCCTCCTCTGCCCACGACTGGCTGATGTCATCAAACAGTCCATCTCCTCTCGATCAGTCCCTGCCCCTCTCAAAACTGCTGTCATCAAACCCCTCCTCAAAAAACCTTCCCTAGATCCCTCAAATCCCAGCCATTACTGCCTTATTTCAAACCTGCTCTTCCTCGCAAAAGTCCTAGAACGCGTTGTTGCCAATCAACTTCCCGCACACCTCTCCTCCCATTTCCTCTTCGAACCCCTCCAGTCTGGTTTCCCCCCTGCCCACAGCACAGAGACTGCGCTTGTGAAAGTCTCAAATAACATCCTCTCTATCTGTGACCAGGGTTCCTTCTGCCTCTTTGTCCTCCTGGACCTCACCGCCACTTTCGACGCAGTCGATCACGCCATCCTCCTCCACCGCCTTTCCTCCGTCATCCACCTTAGTGGGACTGTACTCGTCTGGTTTGAATCCTACCTCACGAACCACCAGCAGTACATCTGCACAAACAGCTTCTCCTCCCGCTCTCACCCGGTTACCTGTGGGGTACCCCAAGGATCCATCCTTGGCCCCCTCCTCTTTCTGATCTATATGCTCCCTCTTGGGGATGTCATCCGCACACATGGAGTATACTTCCACATGTATGTGGATGTTACCCAACTCTATTTTTCCACCTCTCTTTGCAACCCCCATTTCCCTGATGTTCTGTCAGCCTGCCTGTCAGACCTCAGAGGCTGGATGAGCGCGAATTTTCTTCATCTGAATGTTAACAAGACGGAAGCCATAATGTTAACGTCTAAAATTACATGGTTCTCACCTCCTCCATCTACTCGACCTCCCCCTAAAACTCTCCGAACCCGTGCACAACCTAGGCATTAACATCGACTTCAAGATCCTCACCCTTGTCTTCAAATCCCTCCACTCCTCTGCACCCCCCTACCTCTCTGACCTCCTCACTCCTCATAACAGTACCTTTTGCCTTCGCTCCACTGGGTCTGGCCTCCTCTTTGTCCCCCAAATCCTCAGCTCCACCATCGGCAGCCGTGCCTTCAGCCACTACGCCCCAAGGCTCTGGAACTCCCTTCCTCACACCCTTCGCCTCGCCCCCCCTCTTCCCATTTTCAGGTCTCTGCTGAAGGCCTTTCTTTCCGACCGCGCCTTTGGTCACCTTCTTCCCCCTCCCCCTGGCTCGGCCCCGGGATCCATTACTGTGAAGTGCTCTGAGACGCCATCCGGCATGGAGGGCGCTATATAAATCCAAGTTGTTGTTGTTGTTGTTGTTATCTGTTCTGTGACAAGTTGAGCTTGTCATTTGCACCTGTGGATGTAAGGTCACACCACACAGGCTGGAGAGGAGAAGCTTTGGGAGCAGCTGAAAGTGACTGCCCTCCACCCTCCTCCCATTGAAACTGAGCAGGTAACGGAGGCTTTCGATAAACTGAAATTGTACAAATATACAAAATTGTGGCATGTAACTTTAATGTATAGTCAATCAGAAATCTTTAAAAAATAAACATTCCTTTCAGAGGAAACATTAAAAGTCAATTGAGGACATTCAGCCCTTGTCATAGATACCTTCACAAGCTGCTCAAGCACGTCAAACAATTTCCTTTTACAAATGAAGTCAGTAAATAAATTCCAGATTTGCTTAATTACCTTGGGAATATGTAACAAATCTCGACATGCATAAGGCTTGTGTTGTTAAAAAACTCCAATAATTACAGGCGAGATATTCTGATTGCAGCTAAGTGTCGCATAATTTCACGATGGTCATTTATAATGGCAAAATCCTACTATAAGTGCACATCATCAAGGTTGGTACGCTCAGCAGCAAGCAGATATCAGCCTTGCATTGTGCTGGACACATGCACCAGATAGCAGACACCCTAGAATACTCAAGAATAAGTGGGAGGAACCAAGTGAGACAATACCCACAGGCTAACATTTTCAATATTTAGCATATTCCTTCACCCTAGTATTTACATAAATGCAGAATCTGTACCTGTAGTATACCAGATATTATTTGCCATTCTGATATTGAAAAATGGCAAAAGACAAGCTTGAAATTATATAGATCAGTTGGGCTAAATTTGGTTGCAGGGAGAATAATTAAGAACATATTACAGGATATTATCTGTATTCATTTAAAAATTGCACAAACTGGAATATTGGGGTCTGAATGACAAAATTTGTAATTAGCAACTCTGCAACTAAGCTCAGATGCCAATCTCTTGCCAGGAACCAAGGCCACAATCGAAAAGGTGAAACTGCATTCAGAGTCTAAGTGGATTTCTGGAGAGATGCATCTACGTACAGTACATCTTGGATTCTCTATTACATAAATGCTTTGGTGAATCTCCTGTTGTCCCATCAGCTTTTGAATTAATATCATTGTTAATATTTTATAATGCTTGTGGTTTGCTGTAAACAACAGCTCATGATTTTGTTCATCTGCCTCTTCACAAGAATATAAAAGCCAGAGTATGAATACGTCATTCAGTCCATAAAAGCTCATCTCTCTCTATACCCTCTAGCTAACTCCTTATAGAGTCCAACATTTTGTACTGGACTTACTTGAGGAATCCCATTTGAAACAGTTGCATTTTATGCCCAATTATCTTCTCAATGCTCTTTCTCACTTTGTGCTACATTTTGTATCTCTCTTTGAAACTTTGCGTTTTATTAGATATCTGTCAGGACAGGATGCTTGTCTCCTTATGTGTGCCAAATTCCCTCCACAGTTGTAACATTTGCTAACTGTAAATGGTACTGTAGTTATTATAATAATAATAATCCTTGCATTTGATATAGCGCTTTTCACGTCTTCTAGATGTCCCAAAGCGCTTCACTGAATATACTGTAAAGTGAATTGACTGTATATTTGTGGGCGAACGCGGCAGCCAATTGCGCACAGCAATGTCCCACAAACAGTTATGGATTGAAAATGACCAATTTGTTATTGTTTTTTTTTGAGGGATTATTATCAGGCGTGTGGAGTAAGGAAACTTGCCCAAGGTTTCGCCCTGCCTGGAATTGAACTCAGGTCTCTCGCTTGCAAAGCGAGTGCTCTAACCACTCTTCTTTGTTGCCATATGGCTTATGTAACGTGTCCTTTGGGGGTGCATTGTCTGACCCTGTTAAGTTTGTTCTCAACATTTTGGACTTTGTTCAAGTCCTCTCTACATGTAACAACTCTTTTAGGGTCAAATTTGACTCTCCCTTTCCTGTCACTTTAAGCAGGAGGAGGTACAGCTCAGGATAATTTGTACCTTTCAATCCCTTATTCACATCTGTGCACTACAGCTGGTGGTTGTCAAAAATATATATGATAGGTGTTCGATGGCTCACTCATCTGTCCAGCTTGTCTGAATGTATGGACTTTATATTTTACATTCCTCCTCAGCGTAAAATAATCCCTGAGTTTTCTCCCAGCTCTATTCCCACTTTTATACAGCCATTTTGTCTCTCTGGTTTCTGATGGTGCATAAAAACATCATGAAACTCTTCACCAGCACAACTGTAATAACATGACATTCTTTGTAACCTTGTCTGTTATGTCTCAAGCAATGAAAAAATGTCAAAGAGTTGATTTCACTTTCTGCAAGTGAATTTGTGCAGAATCAGTGTCAGCCTGTAAATGATGTAAACTTGTACTATTTCCATTTGCTTTTAGTTCGGTGCCCTGCACCGCAAGTTGCTGAAATGTTTCCCTTTGTACAAGCTGCTAGGTTAGGTTTTTTTCTCAAACACATCATTTCTGCAAGTCTTTGAAGAATTTAACATCCACATTGACTACATTATACTGTACTATTATTTATATTCAGTGACTAAAGAATACAAGGCATACTAGTATCTCAAACCTATCTTAAAGCATGATATATAGTATAATTATTACCAAATATGGAGTGATTGTTTCTAAGGAGGGTGGGGACAGGGATGGATTTGAACAGGCAAGATTGGCTGTTCTAGATATCAATCCAGGACTCACCCAATGTTCTGAAGTAAAGAAGCCAGTGTCTGACTTTCATTGTTTGACTGATACTGTACCTTTAATGATTGATATGCTGGATGGTGCTTAATAAGCAGTACTTTATTTGCAACCCAGACTCGTCCAACAAGTCTGTACCTACTGATAAAAAACACCACCAGAGTATTCAAGCTAATCCTACTACATTCTTGTACTGTTTAAAGTACAATCTGAGCATAAAACACATGTCCTTCAGGAAACAAGTGTCTGCTTTACAGAGTGAGCCACTCACAGGTCAGAGACGAGAAACCATTAATTTATCTTTACTACTGTGAACCTGAGACTTCCAATTTGAATATATGGGTGGAGGGATGCACGTTTTTCACCTTCTTCACCAGATAATGGCCTCAAAGTATTGAAAAATTAAAGAATTTAAGGTAAAAAGGAACTTTGGGTGTGGTTTAGGAGTCAGCTTGACTCAACAACAACAAGTTGCATTTATATAGCGCCCTTCATGCTGGACACATTCTCAGAGCACTTGGACTGAGTTGATAGTACTTGTAAATCTCCCTTTAGCCTCAATTTCAGATTTGCAGGAATCAGAGTCAATCAGGAATCAAAAGAAACCTAAGAAAGATGATTAATCCATCTTCTGCTATGACCAAACAACAACAACATTGATGCATTTATATAGTGCCTTTCATGTAGAATAACAACTTGAAGCACTTAACAATAATGCAGTTGGATACCAAGCAGGGGAGAATAGGGAATGGGCAGGGAGAATGGGGAATGGGCAGGGACCATAGGCATGTTGAAGAGGTACGTTTTAATACAGAACTTGAATATAAATACAGAGGGGTAAGATGGAGCGGTAGAAGGAGGGAGGTCCAGATGTTAGGTACCTAGAACCTAAAAGCTTGGCCACCGATTATGGAGAGCTATTATGGGGATGCACAGCAAGCTCAAGTTAGCTGAGTGAAGATAGCTAGTGCTGGATTGAGCTAGGAGGGTACTGGAGAGAGATGGGATCTTTAACATTCACCAAGAGTCAGACCAGACTTCAAACTTTGGTCTCATCTTATGCAAAGTCAGCACTTTCAAAAATCCAGCACACCACCATTGGTGTATTGGAGCGTCTGCATAGACAGGAGACAGTGGAACCTGGCAAGGACTAGGATGATGGATGTGTAGAATTTGGTCTGGGTGAGAACGCAGACAGCAGAATTTTGGATAATTTGGAGTTTATGGATGGAGAGCTAGGGAGATCAGCGAGGAGTGTATTTGAAAAGTCCAGGCAGGAGGTAGAAAAGTGAGAGCAATAAGAAGTTAAGCAGAAGGCCCATGAATGTCAACTCAGTCGAGTTCAGATTTACATGGCCATATGTTGTCAGGCTACACCTTGAGTACCGAGTACAGTTCTGGTCATTGCAACATATGGAGCTGACCAGGACCCAAAGAGATTGCAGTGAAGAGCAACTAGTTATTCCCCAATGTTAGGGGGATGATCCATGAAGAAAGATTAGATCAGCTAGGGCTTCTCAACTTTGAAAAAGAGAATCTCAGAGGACAGAGGACAATGTGGATCCTCTGCACCATATATATAGGATAAGATCATAATTGCCCAAATCATGAGTTCCTGATCATAATTGTGCTAGCAGATACATCAAGGGAATATTATAGGATGAGTCACCTTATAGCAAAGAGATGAATTATGTTATCTTCTCTGCCTTTTGCTTTCCCAGGCACAGGGAGATCCACAGACAAAGGGGAGAAAATCAAACAGTAAAATAGAGGTAAACCCCACGGTTTTAACTATTGTTCATTATTATTAAATGTTAGATTTTGTACTTATGACGCTCGCCTCCACTCCTTTTGCTGAGATATCTCACCCTGTTGATTTCAGGGCACAAAGAAAGGTCATAACTCCTGTCTCAGAAAGAATAACAAAAGTGCTTCCTGTTTTCAGTCATTGCTGATAAAGAAGCAAATCTCTTGAAAAGTAATCCTGTTTGGAATGTAATTCACTCCCCCAACCCCCCCCCCCCCCCCCCAGTAAACTGTTTTACCTCTTTTCTGGACAGAAAAATAATTATAAGGCACTCTAGCTTTAAAGAACAGTTTTCTGGTAAAAAGGGTTCGAGTCAGAATGAGTGATCTCAATGCCTGGAATGAACAATAATGATCAAGCTATGATCATAGATATGAGGGCTCACTAATTTACAATACAAAGCAATTTGCTCCTACTGCAAGGGCAAATTATTGCTGAGAGGGATTGTATCTTGTGGAATCTGAAGCAGAGAAAAGGAACAAGAAAGGTAACAGCAATGCAGGTCGCTTAATAATAACAGAAGTCGCTGGGAACACTCAACAGGTCAGGCAGCATCTATGGAGAAATGAAAGTGAGTCAACGTTTCGGGTCCATGACCCTTCATCAGAACTGGGGCATGTTGAGAGGGAGAGGCTTTTAAGGGCTAACAGAGAGTGGGGAGGCAGGGCATGGAAGACAAAGGAGAAAATGGGGTAGAGGATAGGGGATGATCGGTTAAAGAGATGTTAATGATGCAAAACAAAGGAGGGAGGATTGCAACAAAATGGGAATAGAGATGTTAATAATGCAAAACGGGGTGGGGGGGTGCGGGGGAATTGCAACAAAACAAGTTGCCTGTTTTATTGCAATCTTTCCCCCTTTTGTTTTGCATCATTAACACTCTTTAATCCATCTTCCCGTGTCCCTGACTTCTATCCCATTAACATTGAAACCATTTATGATACGTAACAATTTCTTAAAACATGTAGGCCTAGATATCAGCTTGACTTAGTTAATCACACTCTCACCGCTTTTGAGTCCAAATACCCAGTGACTTGAGCTCAGTCTAGTGCAGTCTATTAGCATTCAAGTGCAGCACTGCATGGTGGAACATGCAGTCTTTAGAATGAGATTTTAAACAGAGATCCTTTTCAGATGGAATTTAGAAGATCCCTTGACACTACGTGTTTCAGTACTTCGAGACACTGTCCCACGTGAAGGGTGTTATGTAAATGCTAGTCGTTGTTGTTATTGTTGCACATGAAAAGAGAAGGAAATTAAATTTTTTGTCTTGGATATGCATCTTCTATATAAATTGATCTTTGAGCTGAACTCATGGCTATTTTGGGAATTTTGTGTTACAGACACTAAATTGAGAGTAATTACCTATGAAGCTCTTTGAGATGTTCTGAGTTGTTAAAGCACATTGAAAATACACTATGTTCTCTATTTATTCATTCTGTAATATGGTCTGATTCGTCTATAGAGAGTTTATTGATGTTGGTCTACACTTACAGTTTGATGTATCCTGGAGTCCCAAAAGACCACTTCACAAGATGGGCATAATTGGAACTCTAAAATACAAAATAATAATTATAATTATACTTGTAGTTGGTTTTATCTTACAAGAAAATGCTACAGAAATTGATTTTCACATGTTATTCATTGCCATGGATGTGCAGTACAAACTGAATGTAGGAATAGCAGATTATAGTAAACAGGTATGGCTGAATTGCTAATATACCTGACTCCTACCTGAGGCAAATGGGAGTTAGGTGTTACTGTACTCATTGATTTAACTCCCTTAAACCACCAGATCTGATATGTATCTTCTGCTTAATAGCATCTAGGGACAAAAAATAAAACATAAAAATGTAAATGCACTGCAGGTCGATCAGCATCTGAGAGAGAAAGACAGGTTAATGATTCATGTGTGACCCTTCAGCAGAACTTCATCACAAAGGGTCATGCCCAAAACATTAAATTGTTCTCTCTCTTTCAGATGCTGATCGACCTGCTGTGCATCTCTAGTATTTTTGTTTTTCTATTTCAGGTTTGGATCATTCCGTTTTTCTCTTTAGTCACAAGGGGAGAAATTATATTCACAATCCAACAACAACAACAATAAAATGACATTTGTATAGCACCTTTCACGTTGGGAGGACGTCCCAAGGCTCTGGACAGACAGAGTTATGGAGCCGGGCTGAGGGTCGGGATGGGAGAGGGGGGAGGACAGGGGGAAGCAGGGAGATTGAAAGCACGGTCGAAGAGGAAGGTCTTGGGGTGGGTCTTGAAGGTGGCGAAGGTGGGCACGAGATGGAGGGACTGCGGGATGGAGTTCCAGAGGGTGGGTGCAGAGTGTCAGAAGGCCTGCCCGCCGATAGTGGGGCGAGCAAGGTGGGGGACATGAAGCAGGCCGAAGCCCGCCAAGCGGAGGGAGCGAACAGGGTGGTAGGAGGTTAGGAGGTCAGAGAGGTAGTGGTGGAGCAAGACCCTGGAGGGCTTTGAAGGTGACGACTAGGATTTTGAACTGTATCTTCTGTGTGATGGGAAGCCAGTGGAGTTGGGCAAGGATGGGGGTGATAGGGTTGCGGAGCCTAGTGCATGAGTTCTGGATGATCTGCAGCCTGTGGAGGGAGGAGTTGGGGAAGCCGACAAGCAGTGAGTTTGCATAGTCGAGCCTCGATGTAATGAAAGCGTGTATGAGGGTTTCGGCGGCCTGCGGTGTGAGACAGTGTCGGAGCCGGGCAATGTTGCAGAGGTGGTGAAGGCAAAGCGGGTCATGGTGCGAATGTGGGGTAGAAAGGATAGTTAAGGGTCAGACAAGACCCCAAGGTTCCGGACTGGCTTAGCAAGATTGAGTGTGCAACCATGGATGGTGATGCTGTCAGCGCCTGAGGTGTGGAGCCACCGATGGGAGCTAATCAGGAGATCCTTGGTCTCGTTGATGTTCAACTGAGGAAAGTTAGCTCTCATCCAGGACTTGATGTCTGATAGATATTCTGTCAGCACAGCAGTGGTCCTGGAGTCGAGGGTGGAGGCAGAGAGGTAGAGTTGGGTGTCATCTGCATATATGTGGAAGTTAACCCCATGTATGTGGATGATGTCACCAAGAGGAAGCATGTAGATGTTGAAGAGGAGGGAACCAAGGACGGAGCCCTGAGGAACGCCACACGAGACGGTGTCGGAGCTAGAGGAGAAGCCGTAATGGAGGAGAATCCCGAATGTAATGAATGCAGTTTTATAACCTGGTTTATCTGCATATTTACTGAAGAATGTCTGTCTCTCAGTCCCTTTTTTTATTATGGATGTGAACACGGATGGACAGAGGCAACCTAGGAACAAACATTTCTGTAGCCTTTCCCTACACTGACATCATAAGGTTCTGCTTCAGCAGCATAATAACAGCTCTAGTGATTCTAAATGTCACTGCGTAATATGCATTTTCCCAGACTGCTTGTATCTAAAGGTTTTATAGGATAAAACGTGGAAACAGCTACAAGACTAAAAGGCAGCATTAATATACACGTGAGGCCCTTTATAACATTTAGAATTATGTGATGATTTAGATGAATGCAGTTCTTAATAATATTGGTTCTCTGCATTTGAAATTTAGTGCCCTGTTAGTATAAATTAAGAGATTGAAATTCACATCAAAGAATTCTGACTTTGGTATTGCATTGACATTTTATTCCCGTGCAAAGCACAGATACAACAACTAGCAAATTCAAAAGTACTGTACACTTCATTAGTTTAACAACAGGTCTTACTTGAACTACAAGGGTGAAAATTGCAACCTGGGATGTTTAACACTGGTTAATTAACACATTCCCGTAACTGCCGCCCAGTCGATAATTAAAGACATCAACTGGTCTGCGGGTGTGAATTCCCCTATGACTCCACTATAATAGATGGGCCCAAAGCTGGATTGTGGTTTGTGGTAATTGGACTGACTGTGAGCAGAATGTGGATTTGGAGGTTTGGTTAGTAGGACACTTGATATACTTTGATATTTTTGTTTGGGTTTAGCTAGTATCCCATTAACCAGCATACCAACATGTAGTTCATTACACATCATTGTATAGCTACAGGTCTAACCATAGGGACAGAAATGGGGGAGAGATAGGTTGAGGGATGGGGATGGTTATTGACAAGATGTCTTTAGTTATTGATAAGATGGAATTATAAATAATTTGTTAATTAACACATCACAGGTGACAATGTTCATGCCACAGTGTACTAATTATGGTAACCTTGCTAATTTCAGGTTTAGGTGTTGTAGCAAGTTTAGTGACAATGCTTTCTTGAGGGAATTAGAATTGTTTACTGTGATAGTATGGATTGCAGGAGGGTAATATGAGAGATAGAGAGCAACAATATTTTAGAAACTGGGAACAGTTCAGGCAGACTTAGTGGTCCTTGACAAATGATATTGTACTTTCCCACAGAGAAATTAAACAGTTTGTACAATACATGATATTAGGTACTGACACGGACAGGTTAGTGAATGTAGTCACACAATTACCTGAAATGAGGTTTTGTGGTTTATATCCTCAATCAGTATTCTTTGAACATCTGGGTTGACATCCAATGGAAATATTGCAACTTCACATCACTTGGCTTCAGAAGTTAGGTAGGGTTTCCTAGTCATAAAGAGGTTGTTCTGCTTCAATTGTTAAATGGAACAAATCCATCAGGATGTACTGGTCTATACTGTTACTTTTGTTTAGGTTAGAGAGTTGTGTTCAAAAATAAATAAAAACACATTAAAAGTTGAATAACAATAAAATCCCAGAAAATTGCAGCATCAGGAGACCAATTGGTCCATCCAGTCTGTACCATTTCTGAGAGCAAGCTGTCCATTCAATCCCACTACTCTGCCCTACCCTCTTACCCTTTGGTGTTTTTCTTTCATATACTATAAAATATAATTCAATAATTTATAACTACAAAATGTTATTAGTATGCAACAGTGACAAAAATTGCTAAACATAGAAATCCTCAAACACAATCCTCAAAGAGGTTAACTGTATATATGTTGGTTAAATATAATTTCAGGTTTGTGTCTTCTGATGAAATTATTATATCTTCTTATATAGTTTCCTTGGGATTAAAATAGCAGACCTATTGCTGGGCAGGTAGCAGTGTTTGCTGAATCAGCTGTATATATGCTGTACCAAACAGGCATTTATGACATAACACAATGGGAATAAAAATTATGACAAATGCAGAATTTTCCAATCTCATCCAAGGCTACTTGTCAATAAAAAATAGTTTCACGAGTGGTATAATATTTTATTCCTATGTTTTTGTAAGTATCGATCACAACTACACAGGAGCTTTTCCAAATATTTTTTGCTGCAGTGTTAAAATAACCATTTCTTTGTACATGAGTGTCAATAGTTCAGATAGAATTTGCTTGCATTGGTTGGTTATTATGTGTTGTATTTATTTTTTCCAAAACAGTTTGGAAAATATCAGTGACCGTTTCAAAGTTTTCTTCGGAAGCTTGACAGAGAATGAATTAATTCTCAAGTCTTACGTATGCTTAACAAATTTGTTTGGAGTAACCTTAATGAAATCCCAATAGTGACAAGCATCCCAAATAAAATTATACAATCTGTAAGGAATCACCGGCAAGACTCAGATAATAATAATTCTTGCATTTGATACTGCATCTTATCACATCATTGAAACACCTGAAGGGCTTCATATATTTTTTACTGTAAATTGTAGTGATTATGTAGTGTTAGGTGAACATGAAGCAGTTTAACTATCAAATTGAGGTGTAGAAAAGTAAGAACATCTGTGAATCCAGCTGCAGAGTATGGCTTTCTCTGAGCCATGGCTCAATGCCAACATTACAAAAAAATACATTTTTTAAAAAAGATTATGTTCGAAAGATAATTTCTGGAGTTCATGCAGACTGGAATGGACTGATCCAATTTAGTTTGGAGAAAGAGATTATCTCTTAACATACAATTCAATACTGAACATTTGAATAGATTTCCCTTTACCAATATAGAATTGAATAATAAGGGTTATACTTATTTCTAATGAGGGGGTACCTCCTAATAATTCCATAATAAAACAGTAAAATATTCATCAGACAGCGCTGTGTTTGGAAGTCATGTGAAAGTCTGATTTTAAAGAAGAGTGAGTATGAGGTACTTATAGGTTCCTACTATATACTTCATTAAGAATGCAAGCATGACCAACGTACATTTTTTGACAGATTGAGATGCTGCATGTCAGAGTATGTTGGAATTCTAAGCTTTTCAATATTGCTCAAAACATTTTTGGGCTGTACATTTGTGCTTCTTGTGAGTGTTGCTCCAATACGTATGCAGTCATTTTATTACTGATATTGGCAAATTAAAATTGTGACTAACATAAGATTTCTAAACAACATTGCACAGTTCCTGCATTAACTTGTCGATTTGAAATCTTTAAAATCAAATAGCCCTCCTTTATCTACTCTTCAGGCTCCTTCTGTTCCCCCATCACAAACATTTTGCCACCAGTATTCCCAAGTTAGCTGTAGCACCCACTTGCTGTAAAGAAGAACATCTGACTGTGACATTTCCCTTCTTATAGAGCTCTCTTTGTGGTCTTTCTTTGTGTCTACAACAAATGTGTAGGAATTTTCGAGAAATTGACTAATTTTCACTTGGAACTGAGTTGTCTCTTTTCACTTAGAACCATTAGAGTCAACATAAAGAGAAGTCTATCAACTCATCATAGAATCATGCAAGTCTGCGCTGTTTTTCTCCACATAAGCCACCTAGTCTATGCTCATGGCTTTGCTTTTGCCCCATTAACATTTTTTTCATTAATCTAATTCTATTTTAAATAGTCTAATACTAGGTACGCTATTGTACCCCCATCATAATCTTGAATAACTCTTTCCGACCTTAACCCTTTCAACTCAAATGAATAAACTTTTAACTGCTCAAGACTCTTAACTAAAAGCTTTCATTCCTGGTGATATTATCCTGCAACATCTGTTCTGGCTGCAGTCAAAGGCAAGTCCCAGAAATCAAAGAACAGTGCTCTAATCTACCAACCTCCCCACTTCCAGCAACAAATAAATTGGAGGATATCTTTTACAACACTACCGAAGAAGAGCTAGCAAAACAAAACACTGAAGAGTGGGGTTTGGTGTAACATTGTTATTGTTGGTTATTTACACTGAGTTATTTAAATTGTGATCCCAAGCATGTTAATCTTAAATGGATTTGTTCTTATCAAAGATCCTAACTCTCATTTTCTGTGCCTTGATTTGTAAACATTCAAGAGGAACTCACCTCAAGTTTTAATACTTGAGGATTCAAGTTTGGTATTATAAATTAGAATAGTCCATTACCAATAATTCTCTCCAGTCTGATATCCTAAAGTCAACAATTGTCATCTGTTGGCTCAACAATGGAATGGTTGCAAGTCTCCCACCCCTGGGATGATAAGGAGCTGATTATTTCATTCCTTTGTATCAAAGAAATACTCTCAAAGACCCATCTGATGACTTTAACTTGAAGTGATGGAACTACAGTGTCACTATCCATTGTTCAAACTTTGGGCATCCAAATATGTTAAATGTAAACATGACCCCATTTATACAATACATTTTAAAAAATAAGTTATGCTACATTTGTTAAAAATTATAGTTACACTAATGATCATGGTTTAGACAGCAATAAACTGCTATCAATTTTCTCTTAGCTAACTAAAGAACACTAAACTTTTGGTACTGTAAATTAGATTAGTTTCAACAACAACTTGCATTTATATAATGCCCTTCACGTGGGGTAGCATCCCAAAGTGCTTGACAGTGGCGGAGTCTGACACCAAACCAGGGGAGAGGGAGGTGGAAGGTGACCATAAGTATGATCAAAAAGGAAGATCTTTAGGCAGGATTTGAAAGTGGGGAGGGAGATAGCAAGGCAAAGGGATTGAGGGAGAGAGTTCCATAGCTTTGGGGTGTAGTGGCTGAAAGCATGGCCACCAAAGTTTCACTACTATATGTTGTGATTCCCTTCCTGGTGTTCTTCAAGCTGCTCAATGTTTTTAATCTTATTTGACATCAAAGTAATCCTGTCTGAGCAGCAATGCGGATCTTAAAGATGCCAACAAGGGCTTACAGTCCAGCAGAACGAAGCAGTCACTCAAGCAGTCACACAACACCATGCTAGAGGTGGGTAATCAAATAAAGAAACCCAAGACCTGGATGTATTGCCACTGAGACGAACCATCTCAATGAACCAAATACTTCTCTATCCTAACACAAAGAGGTTTATCACTCCAGGAATCTTGCTTTCAATTTCACCAAAATAAGATGTTGCTTCGAGCCAGTTTTACGTGACTAACTCTGATACAATCAAATTGAGTCATGTTAGTCTGGCTGGATTTTTAAATCTTTGCCTATGTAATGCAGATAGAGCTGTCAACCACCGATATAAATTAAACTATGGAAGAGCTTAAGAGTGTGCCATTCTTTTACAATGTGAGAAAGATATATTATTTAACAATTTAAGCTTTTCAAACTAAAAGGAACACCTGTGACAGATTAATCAAAAGAGAATACAGTTATATGCAGAAGAATATCAATCTGATTTAAACAATTGCAAAATATTACATTCATGTCTGTCCTACATCTGCTTTCCTCTGCTCCTGGGTATATAACTCAAACTTTTTATAAGGGCAAGTGAACATTTACAGAGCAAATTTCTTCCAGAAATCCCCCACATTCTAAAATGTCAGATGTTTCAGTGGGTGAATAGTCTAATGCTTGGTGAATTCTGCTTCACAATCATAGGAAGAGCGAACATTAAAGAATTGAAAGCAATGCCGTTGTGAAACTCCCAGCAGCCACAAGCCAGTTGTCCCTGTTATAATATTTCTGACATCTCCTGCTTAAACCGCCAAATCCAGAAAAATCCCCCCTGGTAAATATAGTTTTATGATTAAGTTCTGCTCACTCCAAACATGGACAGCACAAATAAAATCATAAACAAGATTGAAAAACACTGTATGAATGTATTCTTGCATATCTGAGGAATGCGACCACAAGCTTGTGTAAATCATCAGTCGAAGGTGACTAAATTAATATAATGTTGTAAAGGAAAATAGAAATGTGATTTGTGTAGAGCAACGCAAAATTAACCAGTAACAACAACAACAACAAAATTAGTTGTTAATTAATTGTTAACAACATTAGTCAGTAGTGGGCTACTTGTGGCCCGCGGGCCAGAGGTGGCCTGCAGTCCAGTCAAGAAGCATCCGCCGAACATTCTCACAAGTCTAGGCTCGATCAATAGTTCGTTTTCAGTTTTTCTTGATTATTTTTCAGATTATTTAAGAAAATGTGTTTGATGGCCGGCCATAAAAATTGATAATCACTGAAATAGACAATGATATATTTTTAGCTGTATGTAGTTGGAAATGTGCTTAGCATCAAATAGTTTTGTTTAAAGGGTAGGTTTGACAAAAATGTTGTGCAAAATAAAGAAATGGCAGATGCAGACCTTTGCCCCATCACTCCCTGGTGCAGCATTCCTGAGATTGGCTCTTGAGAAGCACATTGGATCGGACTTTGGCCCCAGTGAGTCAAACTGATCTGACAGAAGATGTAATTAACAGTCTTTTAATAACAGTTACAACAACAACAACAAGATTCCATTTATAGAGCGCCTTTCAAGTTGGGAGGACGTCCCAAGGCGCTGTACAGTTGGGTCAGGACCCGAACAGGGGGGAAATTGTCAGGGTGAGGGGAGGGAAGGGAGGGAGTGAGGAGGGGGTAGAGAGTCGAGAGGAGAGCTGAAGGCACGGTCAAAGAGAAAGGTCTCAAGACCGGCCTTGAAGGAGGAAAGGGAGGAGGCGGCGAAGGCACTGGGGGATGGAGTTCCAGAGCTTGGGGGCTGAGAGGCTGAAGGCCCAGCCACCGATGGTAGGGCGGTTGGGGCGGGGGATGCGGAGCAGACCGGAGCCAGAGGAACGGAGGGTACCGGCAGTTAAGTAGGGGGATAGTAGGTCAGAGAGGTAGGACGGAGTAAGGCCGTGAATGGCCTTGTAGGTGAGGATGAGGATCTTGAATTCGATCCTCTGGGGGATGGGGAGCCAGTGGAGGCGAGCGAGGGTGGGAGTGATGTGGTCGCAAAGCCTGGTGCGGGACAGTACACGAGCTGCAGAGTTCTGAATGACCTGCAGCTTGTGGAGGGAGGTGCCGGGAAGGCCGGCGAGGAGAGAGTTCCCATAGTCCTGCCTTGAGGTGATAAAGGCGTGGACCAGAGTTTCAGCAGCGTGAGGGGTGAGGTAGTGCCGTAGTCTGGCGATGTTTCGGAGGTGATGGAAGGCGGTGCCAGTTGTGGCGCGGATATGAGGAAAAAAGGACAGCTCAGGGTCGAACAGAACCCCGAGGTTCCTGACTGGCTTTGAGAGGTGGAGAGTGCAGCTTTGGATGCTGATGCTGTCAGCACCAGAGGTGCGGAGGCGCTGACGCGCACCAATCAGGAGGGCCTCAGTTTTACGCAGGTTGAGCTGAAGTTACTTTCTTATTGGGCTTATGCTTTGGGCTACTTCACTGTTCAGTATAGATTGTATCATTTGTGCTATGTTTCCAGAGTTTGACATTAAACATTTTAGTCAGACACACCCACTGTTTACACTACAACATTGGTGGTCCATGGAAATGGGCCATGTGTTTTGAATTTCAACCCAAGTTTTTTTCGCTATGCATATCATTGAATATTGCAATTGTGGAGGAAATGAAGGGATGTTGGTGAGGTCAATTAATTCTCACTTGCACCAGTGCAAGACACTGTACCTTATTTTCAGCTTGCTTATTTTGTGTCAATCCTATGATATATGAGCTATTCCATTGATTTTACTCAGCACAAGGATAATGTAGTGTTTATTGTTTCATCAACTGAAACTCAATTTGGGGGAAAACTGGCACATGTGATGTGATAAGTATCAGGCTACAATGAACATCTTCTCACCTGGAAATATCACAGGGAGATAAACAAATGACAGAAAATAACACAAAATAAGAACATTTGAGACAAATTAGACTGAGTTGTTCAATGTTTCATGATACCTAATGGCGAAGAAGAGCAAGGGTGGGTGTAACTTAGCTTTCTTGAAATGATGCTTTAAGACCTTGAACTAGTGAGTGTATGAGAGTTGTCTTATGCTGACTCACCCTCTGATTTTCCCACTTTGATTACCTCCAAGAAACATTCCCAGTGCAGAGGATTACATCTCACTAGCTTTCTTTTCTTTTCTTGATTGTTGACCCTGGTCCTCTCCGCTCCACCATCAGGGGCCATGATTTCAGTCAGTACACCCTGAAACTTTGGAGTTCTCTCCCTCAATCCCTCTGTCTTGCCCCCTCCTTCCCCATTTTCAGATCACACCTGAAGACCTTCCTCTTTGACTATGCTTATGGTTATCTTCACCCTCCCCCTGGCTTAGTGTCAGGCCCTGCCAATGGTTAAGATACTTAACTATCTAAGTGCAATATGTTGTTGTTGACGCTCTAAAATACAATGTCAATGATGATTCATTGCTTCACAAGCTTTCAATTTTCCACCAAGCTCAATAAAGCCAAGATCATGATAATATTACACTGGTATTAGTTGATGCTTATACTGAAAGAACCAATATGTATAGGAATGGTGTAAGTGGAATAGAAAATCCAGTATTTCCAACCTGGATTTGTAAAGGATTGCAAGTACGAAATCCTTATAGAAACTGTTTCGCAATAGCAATGACTTATGCTCTCTGCTTGGAAGCACTTGGAAAGAGATTGTGTTGGAGCAAAATTCCTGTGGTTTGGGGTGATCCACATCTGGTGATAAGCAGGATTTTAATATTTTACAATAATTTCAGAAGCCATGTTGTGAATAACTTAAAGAATGGTAAAAAATCCCAGAGAATGGAGGCATTGAAGTATGAACATCCAACTAATGACAGGAATATAGTCCAAAGAAAACTGGAAGGAACAATGTCCAGAAGACAGAGATAGAAGATCCAGCTCTGTTACAAATGGTATTGGTAATTTGACCAGAGAAATTGAAATATTTAATAATCAGTGCTCTATCAATTGATCACTGATGGCAGCTGAATTGCATGTGATTCCTATTGGGAGACTGAAGCTCCTTGGAGTCTGATTGTAAAGTCTGCACTTTGTTTAATTTATAAATCTGATAATAGATTTCTTCAATAAAAAATGGAGACACTTGGCCAAGACCATTTATGAGCAATGAATACAGTATAAGAATTCTATTGGCTGGTTTCCTAAGAGGAGAGTGGCTAGAGACCAAATGCGGCAAAGCATCAAACCATGAGCAGCTGTTCTGTAAGATTGCATCCCCTCCTGCCTGGAGCATGCTCAATGAGTAGGAAGAAAGAGACTGCTGCTCCATTCTGCAAAGATAAATACGAAGTTGGCTCATCCTCATAGCAAAACATTTTGAAGGTCATTTAAACTACACCACTCAAGTCTCAGCTGATGTCTAGCCAATTTGAAGGCTGAAGAATGATGTCCCCACCTTGATATCGAATTTATTTTCCTTTTTGCAACTCTGTTGTCCCTGAATGAATCATGTATTCAGGACAATGGAAAATGGTGACTGCCTCAATGACTCCATTCTGGATTCCCTCTGACTCTCTCCCTCCCTCACTTCGCTCAAGGTCCATTTCAAGACCTATCTCTTTGCTTGTGCTTTCTCTCATCTCTCCCCTCCACACACCCCATCCTCCTCAGTGTCCACCTCCAGGTCAGGTGCCAAGATAAGATTGTCCTTCTCCTTGGGGAGTCCTCCCAACATGAAAGGTACTATATAAATGTAAATACTCATTGTATTGTATTGTCAATTCTGTCTTACCAGTAAGCTTCTTGGGACCATAACATTTTGGGGAAGATATGGGGTAACCCATTCTAAAACAATGTTCCAATAGATAAGTGCAAATTAATGCTTATGTCTCTTAGGGTATATATTTTACAGCAAAAAAATTAATAAAGTAACATTAGACTTACAATTTCCCCAGTGTGAAAACAGTAGAGAACATAGAATCATAAGAATTTATAAGGCAAAAAAGGAGACTATTCGATACATCACTACTTCTCAGAGAATACTCCACATTTAATCTCACTGCCCTGCCCTGTCTTATCCTTATACCCCTTCAAGCCTCAAAATTTCAAGTATCTGTCTCTTCAAAGGTAAAGTCTGATTGAGAAGATATGCAGAGATTCAACCTTGTATTCTCTAACCATGATTCTAAAAATCCTCTGTTAGAAAAATAGTAAGCAATTTTCACACATTCTAAGTCAATGGGCAAATATCGACCGATTAGCATTGGAGGGTATGTACAGGCCTTTTTGTCAACATTTTATGATAATCTTAGTGTCATGAACTGTAAGTTATTTTATACTTAGTAATTCCATGAGTTAGTGGCATCCACACATGACGTAGCTTGAGATAGTTGTTTTCCAAATAATAATAATAATCTTTGCATTTGATATAGCACTTTTTACGTCTTCTAGACGTCTCAAAGCGCTTCACAGAATATACTGTAAAGTGAATTGACTGTATATTTTGTGGGCGAAACGCGGCAGCCAATTGCGCACAGTAGTGTCCCACAAACAGTCATGGACTGAAGTGACAAAATTATTATTTTTTTTGTTGAGGGATTATTATCAGGCGTGTAGAGTAAGGAAACTTGCCGAAGGTTTCGTCCTGCTGGGAATTGAACCCAGGTCTCTCACTTGCAAGGCAAGTGCTCCAACCGCTGAGCTACAGAACTCCACGTAACCAAATGTAACCAAATAAATGGGACAATCCTAGTTGAATTAAATCATATTATTTATCTACATCTTCTATAAAATGGAAATAGATCAGGTTGGGGGATCTCAAAATGTTCCAGTGAAGAGATGCTTACAGCAATTATCAGTAACCCTAGTAAACCTAGTTAGCCTACTGTACTAATGAAATACATTTTAGTCAGAAGTGTCCTTTCTCTGTGGCTTTTAAAACGTTCAAAGAAAAATTGCTGTCAGTGCTATAAAATCTAACCTTCTTCACTTGGCAATGCATCATCTGCACTGCAGAGCACATTGGAAGATAATAAACTCAAGTTGGTTATTGGCAAAGGAACAAATTGATTTGATGATATTATTTTCCCTATGGACAGAAACCTGAGTTCTGCCCTGGGACCATGTATCATTGCAAGCTGCCTGGATGTGTTGCCTATTTACTCTATGGGCTTTATCTTGGAGTGATAAAGTTTATCTTGGAGTGATTCAGTACACATTCAAATTTGTTTTGAACATGAATCTTAATTGATGAAGCCATGCAAAAAGTTGCCCGTTGAGTTATGGATTTCAGATCAGAATTGCTTAGGTGTTGGTGTAAATATAGAACATGGTGGAGGAGGGAGGAGTATCAAAAAGGACTCAAGCCTACATTTGATCCTGACTGATTACTGTATTTATGGGAAAGAGGATTATCCCAGTGTAGCAATTTAATGTTGTCACACCATACTACCTTGCATCTTGAGGATTTGTGAAGCTGGATTTAAAGGTTAATGCTTAGAAATGAAGTGAGCTACTTTCACCAGAGAAATAGCCATCCAATTTACTTCATATCTGCCCTTGTGTTGAGACGCATCACTCAGTAGCCGGCTCATCGATTGGCACTGGGTTCAGAATCAGGTGAATTGTACTGGAGATTCGAAGGAATCTGTCATTCTATTCACCCAGTTTGTTAGTGTACAGCACAACTCCACTAATTATTCCAATGATCGCCACTGATAGCTCTTGCATGAGATGACAGCAGTGGATAAAGCAATGCAAAGCATGGCATAGATTCAGGAATAATAGACAATGACCGTGGGAGGGGGCAATTCAGGCGGCAGTCGCCTTGCCCTTGAAAAGGTAAGAGTAATCACAAAGACAGAATCTATAGCCTGCAGGTCAGTGAAAACTTCAGAAGGCTGGTAAAATTCACATATAGTACACAGTAAGCATTATTTTGTTGTAGTTTTCACATTGAATCAATGCTATAAGTGTAGTATTAGTCCAGTTTGTGACTCAATCTAGAGCCCTTCTCCTCAAACCAAATACAAAAGATGATTTCAGAATTGGATCAATATGTGGGATAAATCTGATTTTATTGCAGCCAGCTCAAAGGGACAGCTGAAAGACTTGTTAAACTTAAAACTTAAAAGATTTTTAGCAATATTACAGAATCTTTAACACTCCCAGCTATCAAAAATACCTTTAAGAATCAAGCATTGTTTGGTCCAGCCAAGAAAAATTCAGAGTGGGTAATACAACTGTAGATACGCATTGCAATCACCCCACTACTGGAAGCAATGTCACCTTGTTTCTGTAGAATGACAGGAGCAAAATAAACCCATTACATATTGAGCTAAAAATCAGGTTTAAAATCACATTTAGGGATGTTGTTACACATATAGTATTTTAATATTTCCCCTTGAGGCTAACACTTCTCCATTAACACATTATTGAACAAGTTTGGTTGATCTCAATTCTACGACATTGGTCAAAGAGTTGGAAACTGGTTGTGTTACGACAAAGGTCATGCAAACATATAAATAGAGAAATGTCAATTTCAATGGAAAATGTCTTTAAACATATGACCAGAATGTTTGGAGCTGTGCTTACAACTAAATAAATGCAAACCACTCAGTCCCATTTTCAGGTTGTAAGGATTTGCATCAACCTTATAAAACAGCAATGTCGAGGCATTTGTGCAATCTGAGCGTTTAATTGTCTCTGAGCATCTTGCCTTGCTAAATCCTACAAGGTATTTGACACCAAACTATTTCTGCTCGCAATTTGCTCAATCTGTATTTTGTTCTTTGGACATTTACTTAAACAGTTTCTAATTTATTCACCTGATGTTTGCTCCAGACATTTTCAAGAGCCAGAAGACAATTGATGTGGAGTCAACATTTCAATAGGGTCCACCAGCTGGTCTGAGACCCACAACTTTTTCATCATGCAGGATTCATTGATACTTTTCTTGAAAGTGGAAGGTCCTTCTGATCTGAAATGCGCTATACCAAATGCAAGGATTATTATTATTATTATATTCATATAGCACCTTTTACATTGGGAGGACATCACAAACTGTTTAACACCGCTGTCTGAGGACCCAAGCTAGGAATCCCAGACTAGATGGTCGTGACAAAGGATTAGGATTTGGATGACACCAATTGATATTTCCTGTGGAACAATCTGATATACTGCTAACGTACCACGGTACTTTCTGATAGTGAACATTCATCACGATTGGAGGTCATGCTGAAGGCCAACCAGCCACAAATATAATAATAAAAATAATCTTTACAGTTGATTTAATGCCTTTTACATCAATAGGATTCCTTAAAATGCTTCACAGGATATACTGTAAAGTGGAATGACTTTATTTTGTGAAAGATTTTGGTACCTATGATGGATTTCATGGCCTGCATTATTGCTACCTGTGAAGCTTGGATATGACTGACAATGTTTTGGGGAAAAGCATGGACATTATTTGTAAAATGATCCACCTTGTTCATTGCACAGCTTGAACAGCTGTGATGTGTGGGTTTGGGACTCTTTCATCTGTCTGCACATCTTCAGCATCAGCTGGTTTCTCCCATGCCAGCATTATCATAAACATTCCCAATGACCAAATGCTCACGTGTGCCACCCATTCCTCTCAGCAGTATCTCTGTTCTCTTCCTCCTCTGCCCTGCCTTATGCACCGACAGGACCATCAGATGCTTTATCTCTGACAGCACTTCCTTTGTTGTGTCCTATTTATCTCTGCAATGCCTCATGACAAACCATGTAATTGTCCTTTCTCTGCAGTATCCTTTGAGGTGCTTGTTTTTGGAGAAGCGATGTGCTGGGATTGTGCTGTATGTAGAGTCTGATTGGATGTGGTGTGTGGGCCTTCACCAAGGTCTTTAATGATGCTCCCTATCCTCCTCCTCTTGCTTCTTCTCTTCTCAATTTCTGCTTTATTTGTTGAAGGGCAGGTGGAGTAGATGGTGAAAAATTTAAAATATAACAATGGGGAAACCGGAGAGAAGATTAAGAAGTTTATTCATCTTTACAATATATCATTGATGATGCATTTCATAAATATAGACCGGCCTTGAAGCAGTATAGTTTCTTGAAATTTGCTTACCTGTAGACTTACTTTGTACAAGTCCTTTTAACAAGTGAAACTACCATTTCCTTTGCTATTGATGGCTTTTCCTTCACAACTTTCCCTTCACATGCCTCCCTGTGCTCTCTAATGTTGTTTGGGATCTTCTCCTTGAGGAAATCCTCATCCTCATATTCAAGGCCCTCCATGCTTTGCTCCTCGCTACCTCTGTGACCTGCTGACCCATATCAACCTGTCCGCTCCCTCCGCTCAGCAGGCTCTGGCCTGTTCCACGTCCCCCTGCCCACCTTAATAATAATAGTAATAACAATAATTCTTGCATTTGATATAGCGCTTTTCACGTCTTCTAGACAACAACACAACAACCACAAGATTTCATTTATAGAGCGCCTTTCACTTTGGGAGGACATCCCAAGGCGCTGGACAGTTGGGTCAGGACCCGAGCAGGAGGGATATGGTCAGGGTGAGGGGAGGGAAAGGAGGGAGCGAGGAGGGGGTAGATAGTTGAGAGGGGAGCTGAAGGCACGGTCGAAGAGAAAGGTCTTGAGATCGGCCTTGAAGCAGGAAAGGGAGGAAGCAAGGCGAAGGCACTGGGGGATGGAGTTCCAGAGCCTGGGGGCTGAGAGGCTGAAGGCCCGGCTACCGTTGGTAGGGCGGTTGGGGCGGGGGATGTGGAGCAGACCGGAGCCAGAGGAACGGAGGGTACGGGCAGGTAAGTAGGGGGATAGTAGGTCGAAGAGGTAGGAGGGAGCCAGGCTGTGAATGGCCTTATAGGTGAGGATGAGGATTTTGAATTCGAACATCTGGGGATGGGGAACCAGTGAGGCGAGCGAGGGTGGGAGTGATGTGGTCGCGAAGCCTGGTGCGGGACAGTACACGAGCTGCAGAGTTCTGAATGACCTGCATCTTGTGGAGGGAGGTGCCGGGAAGGCCGGCGAGGAGAGAGTTCCCATAGTCCAGCCTTGAGGTGATAAACGCGTGGACCAGTGTTTCAGCAGCGTGAGGGGTGAGGTAGTGCCGTAGTCTGGTGATGTTCCGGAGGTGATGGAAGGCGGTGCCAGTTGTGACGCGCAAGAAAGGACAGCTCAGGGTTGAACAGAAGTCTCAAGGCGCTTCACAGAATATTCTGTAAAGTGAATTGACTGTAGTATATTTGTGGGTGAAATGCGGCAGCCAATTGCGCACGGCAGTTTCCCACAAACAGTCATGGATTGAACTTATTATTTGATTGAATTCATTATTGTTTTTTTTCTTGAGGGATTATTATTAGGAGTGAGGAGTAAGGAAACTTGCCCAAGGTTTCGCCCCGCCAGGAATCGAACCCAGGTCTCTCGCTTCAGAGGTGGGTGTTCTAACCATTGAGCTACATATCTACACCATTGAGCTTGCCCCAACATTGGTGGTCGGGCCTTCAGCCTTTTTGTCCCCACCCTATGGAACTCCATTCCACATTCCCTTCACTTTGCTCCCTCCCTTGCTTCCTTCAGGGCATGTCTCAAAACGCTCCTTTTTGACTGAGCCTTCGGCTACCCTCCCTACCCTCTACCCTCCCCAATCCTGACCCCAGATGGAGTCCAAATCCTTGACTGTCCAGCGCCTTGGAATGTCCTCGGAATGTGAAAGGCGCTGTACAAATGTGATTTTGTATTTTATTGTATCTGTTATCAACTGTTGCATTTTCACCCCAATGTTAAATAAATATTGAAATGCACATATAATAAGACATAAGGAGAATGATATTGGAAAGTTCTACCTAGCTATGACTGGCTAATCATAAGTCTGCAGCCTCGGAGGATGTTCTGTGATATGTATTATCTAGAAATAGTGGTTCTGTGGAGAATAAGGTATCAGCCAATCTCCACCAGGTAAGGTTCCTATGAGCTATACTGAAGTTTTTCAGAAACTATACAACGCAACTTACTTTAACCTTTTCCACCCAGACTGGTCGACCCCAATCATGCTGTGGCAGCTTTTATTAACTTCATGCTGTTAGAGATGAGGAGCTGTGCTGGGCTCAGTGGATATTATAGGAATCAGAGTTCAGACTGGAAAATCACTGCTCAGGTGTTTGGGCTTTTCTCTAGGCAGACGATAATGGTTCATTAGTTGGAAATCCACTGAATTACCGCTAGGGCACCAATTGTACCACATTAAGCCATCCAACTAATTGTTAGCTGAAAATAAATTAATAGTTAATAGTTGTAATTGAACTACTGGTCTGTTTCCTTAGGTGACAAAGTGGCCAAAATGCACAAAGAAAACAGATGTTTCAAATGCCCTCGTTGCCGATCTCCCCAACTCCACCATGCACAGGACCCAGCTGATCCAAAATGCCACCACCCGCATATTCACCCAAACTAACTCTGTACACCATCACTCCAGTTCTAGCCAGTTCTGGTACCCTATCGCCAAACAGACCGATTTCAAGATCCTCACAGTTGTTTTCAAATCATTTTATGCCCTGGCACCTCCCTACCTCTCCGACCTTCTTACCCACCAACCCACAACCCTCTGCTTGACTGGCTCTGGCCTTCTTGGCTCTGGAACTCTATCCCCCAGTGCCTTCGCCTTGCCTCCTCCCTTTCCTCCTTCAAGGCCGGTCTCAAGACCTTTCCCTTTGACCGTGCCTTCAGCTCCCCTCTCAACTCTCTATCCCCTCCTCGCTCCCTCCCTTCCCTCCCCTGACCATTTCCCCCCTGCTCGGGTCCTGACCCAACTGTACAGCGCCTTGGGACGTCCTCCCGACGTGAAAGGCGCTCTATAAATGGAATCTTGTTGTTGTTGTTGTTGTTCTGCATGTCCCTCGTGCCCTCCTTTTCACCACTGGTGGCCGCACTCTCAGCCACTATGTCCCCAAACTCTGGAACACTCTTCGTCTTAACCTTCCATCTTGTGCCTTTCTTCCCCCTCTTCAGGTCATGCCTGAAGACCTTGTTCTTCAACTGTGCATACTATCACTTTCCCCTTCCCCTGACTCAGCATCATGCTTCACCACTGTCAAGCGCTCTGTGATGTTACCATGCATGAAGGGCGTTATATAAATGCAAGTTGTTGCTGTTATTATAGAGACATATCTTGCCAGCCTTACTGATTCAACAATCTCAAATGCTTTGTTTAGGGGGAGCAGATGTTGGTGTTCTCAATTATCCAAAGCATTCCCAGGTTAGGGAAACGTATAATCACCTCAGAATCATCACCCATGCAGAGTGTTATCCAGTGATCCCTGCTGAAAGAGTATATCTGCAGATGTTAGAAGAAATGACAGGATCATGCTCAGCTGTAATGGAATAATTAATAATTTATTTATAAATTTTACAAGATTTTTTTCTTGATGAATATGTAGTTTAAAAAAATGCATAACCCCCAAAAATTGCATTTATTCTATTTATTTTCATACATGGTTTATATTTACATATAAATATAAAATATAAGCCTTTCATATTGGGAGATGGGATACTTTAAGTATCCAAACCAGACTCATTCTGCTTCACAATTTCACAGTCAACTTGCTCACCCACACTCATTGCCTGTGAAACTGTGAAGCAGAATGAGTCACTGCCTCTGTGAGAAACTGGCAAGGGAATAAGAACAGGAGCAAACATTAGAGTATGCAAAAGCGGTTTAAAAATTATATTCTAAACTGCTCAACTCACAGTAAACAAAATATTGCATTTTTCATTGTTTAAATAAAATTCCATCAAATTGTAATTTGATAAATAAATTGTTAACTTATCCATTAATTTATCCATATACATTTTTCAAGTCTTAATTTAAAAAGTACATTAATTAGACCTCAGAAGTCAGACCTGTAATTTTTTGGGGGTCAACCGGATGTTTAACATACATGGAAATCTACCACACTTATTAATAAGACTTATTTTCCATTTAAGACAATATTAAAACAATTTGCATTTCATATAATGCCTTTCACATCGGAAGATGGGATGCTTAAAATATCCAAACCAGACAGAGATTCACATTGAAATTTTCCTCCCTCCCTGGAGGGATTATAATAATAATAATAATCCTTGCATTTGATATAGCGCTTTTCACGTCGGGAGGGCGTCCCAAAGCGCTTCACAGAACACACTGTAAAGTGAATTGACTGTATATTTTTTGGGCAAACGCGGCAGCCAATTGCACACAGCAATGTCCCACAAACAATTGTAGATTGAAAATGACCAATTTATTATTGTTTTGTTATTTTGGAGGGATTATTATTAAGCGTGTCGAGTAAGGAAACTTGCGCAAGGTTTCGCCCTGCCTGGAATTGAACTCAGGTCTCTCACTTGCAAAGCGAGTGCTCTAACCACTGAGCTACAGGACTTTTGTTTTCATTAGAGAAATTTTCCTAGTCTGGAATGGAATGTGTACTCTCTACCTGGAGAGCTGCACCATGCTTACCTTATTCTGGAGAAAATTAGGTACATGTTAGTAAGAGCCGCAGCTTGGAGACCTCAGAATGGTACTTTTGGGGGTACTGCTGTAGTTTAACCAGCTAAAAATATATTATTTGGTATTAAAACCAAATAAAGTGTGTGATAAGCTTCCTGATGCTTGTCCAGCTAGGACCACCCACCTTGTTAGGGCTTTGGCTTACACGAATAACAGGAACTGAGTGGGAAGATTCCTTGCTCCCAATGACAGAGCTGCTTGTCCCACTTCAACCGGTCTGCTCCTCTGCATCCTGCCAATGAGCCAGGATAGCTTGTGTGATATTAGCAGTGCCCTAGAGTATTGAGGACCCATCTGACTTTGGAACCAAACTACCAAGTCTGTCACAGAGGATCGAATAAATTATGTTATTCTGTTGCCAAGCATGTTATATTGGAGCCAGCTCAGCTGCAAGGAAACCCAGATTACCTCCTCCCTAAGGACAATAGTCAAAAGAACAGAGCTAGGCTGTATTGCATATTTACTTTCTCTAGATATCTACGGCATGTTCAAGGTCTCTTTACCAGCAATCCTTTCACATGTACTGTGCAGATACATAAATAATAGGCAAATCTTGCTTAATTACTGTATAACCAGTAATTTTTGCTGTCCCCATATTTTTTGCATGTTCGTACATGGAATTTTGTTTTGCATAATTAAAAATAAATTATATTTTCCTCATTAAATTGAATAGCCAAGTGCAATCCTTAGTAATTGTGTGAAAATATAGATCTGAGAACCAAGAGCTGTGCCAAAGTAAGCAGCTCTACATCATAAGTAGGCTGTAACAGGAACAATGGCCAGTTGTTGTTGGTAATTTTGCTAAATTATTTAAATTTGAAGATCCTACAGCAATATTCTGCCTGGGTTTGCCAAAGCTCAGTGTTTCATGAAGTTGAAGTGGGACAAATAGCTCTTTTATATTGAGAGACATTCTTATACGATCTTTGACCTGCTCAAACTGAACTCATGTCAGTAGTGTTTAACATCGACTTGTGATTTGACTATTTTTGAGTTTGAGTTACATCCTAGCTTTGTTATTGGATTAAAAGTTCCTTTCCCTCTGGGTATCATTGCTGATAGAAATTGTGAATTAATGATAAATCGACAGAATTTCATTTATACACTATTACTGTCCATCTTCTATTTCTGGTTGGAAAACCGAGCTCTATTAAAGCAACAGTAGAGTATAGCAATCACTGTACACTACTGAATAAGGGAAAAAAGGAACACACCCAAAATCTCACTGAAATCAAGTATATATTTATTTTAACACAACACTTTATAGTGAGCACTAAAATAAACTCAGTTTCTTTATAAAATTATGTCAAACTAAATTTGAGCAGATACTAATTTAATCTCTCCTTGAATAAAATAAAGCAATTTGTTCAGAAAGAAAAAGAATGGTTAAAGGGCATTCAATAATTCCACTGCAGCACGAAATTTTAGGACCAATCACCTCAGAATCACCACCTCTGCATAATTTTGTGCTGTAAATTTCAACGTTTCTATATTTGGAGAAAAACCTGGTTAGTAAGGTGATCATCCTCCTTCTTGAGGTTATGTCTCCCACGCTCACAGGGCCTCCAAAGCTTCCTACATTAGAACCCATAGGGATGCCTGTGTTTTCAGCAATACTGTGAAGAGTCCTGCATGTAATGATAAGCTGGCAAACTTTAATGGAGGTGATATTCCAATGCTCCTCCAGAGTGATCCAAACAAAGGAAAACTGCTTAAAGGGTGTCCTCAATTACAACTTTGCTGCTTGTATGCTCTCTACTGTTAGGCTTTTATACATCTGGGTGACAATTCAATAATGGTGTCATTAAGCATGGACTTAAAATATAATCCATGCCCCCAATTAACTTTGCAGCCTCGCACCGTCCCATGGCACTTGAATGAATTACAAGCAGATGATGCATGGAAAACATGCGAGTCGTTTGTGAAATTAGGTTACCAATAAGTACAATGTAAATTTCTACCATTGGTGTCATAATACAAGGGAAATATGTAATATGTTTTGGATATATGTTTTGGAGGGAGAAAATATTTCATTGCGCCTTAAGGAACGTGCCTGTTACTTCATCAGAGAGTGGCCTAACTTTAAACGTGAAAAAACATGAAATTAAAAATATGTTAGAGTGGCTAGGAATCGATTATTAAAAATCCTTGCAAGGTTAAAATTCAAGATGGCAGTGAATAGATTCTTCAATGATTACAGGGAAAAAACATTCTGCAGCATTCATCTTAATTGATACCTTCGGGCGGCATTGAGTGCCTTTATAAAGCCAGGGAGCAAAATGTCATTGGCCTGTTTCACTTTCTGTTTTTTTTTGGCATTTTGACAGATTTCAGATGTCAATGGTTTAGGAAAATCAAAAATACGTCTCAATAAATTTTTTTCTACATTTTACCATCTGTTCCTCGATCAGAAAAGCACATGGTTATTTCCTACCTTCCCATTCTTTAATGTCATGCCCAGGGTTGGCATGACATCTGCATTTAGTTTAATGACTGTGGAGTTTTAACCGAAAGCCCAATTATTGGAGGGTTTGTGCAATTTCTGTGAAGAGTTACAGTAATTGGTTTCTGGAAGCCACTGTTGAAATTAGTGTCTCCTAAATCTAACAAGGCAGATTTCCACACATTTATTTAGACTGATTTTTATGTCAAATTATAACACTGCTTGTTTTTATGCACCTGACTAATACATCAAAGGATGAAATTTACCTCAGAGTGTGTTATGCTCATATTAAATACATAATAACGCATAAAGGAAAAGCAATCAGCCCTCTTAAAGTGAGGGTAAAAGAGCATAAAGGTTGTCAAAGAAGAACATCATATTTTGACAAAGCTGCCATGTAGGATAACTCATGTTGCTGTCAATTGTCCATTTCCCTAATACAACACTCCATTATTTATCGAAACAATGCATGTTCAGACTATGTAAAATTATAATTAAAATGTTCCATGTTTCCAGAATTTCACCCAGTGGATTGCAAAGTGACTCACAGGCATTATGCCTCGATTACTAAGGTTTTGCAGCCAGTACATAGGTGATCGGCTAACAAAGTGAGTAAGGGAATTAAACTGAAGTTAAGTGTTTATTTGCTTTACTTTTTATATGAAAAGGTAATTTCATCTGCAGAGTAAGAAGTGTCGGTTATTCCCCATACCAGCTAATTTGAAGAACTTGGCTTAGAATTCCTTACTTTTCTCTATCAGAAAATAAATAACTTTATTGCAGTATATTCAATCTCTCAGCACAGCCCCAGGTTGTGTATTTTTTTTAAAAAAAGACTATTTCTCCCAGGAGGTAGGAGTGCTGCATAGACAGATAACAAACTCTTAAAAAGAGTTCTAATTTGCTGTATTTCTTAATGGGATTCCTTAATAAGAAATTTGAGTTGCAAGCTCCTTCTGGCAGCCAGAAGTTCCTCCCGGTGAGCAGTGGGATCTCTCCTCCGACCTGACAGACTTTCAGAGCAAAATTCTCCCGTGTCAGTAGGATTCTTCACTAAAAAATACTGTCAAGAAATACAGTATTGCAAATGAGACTCCCTTATCTTTCAAACTCTTATTCTACAACGAAAAGAAACAAAATTAAGTTTCTGAAAAAACAAGATGTCAAACACTGCCTTAACAGGAGACAAATGAGCTCCTCTAGCCAGTATGCATGCCCCTCCCTGGCTCCACAATCCCATTCAAAATTCTTCAGAGCACTGCAGTCAAAGCTCCTTCCCACAGATACAGCTCACGATCCTGAATGAGACAGGGGAACCTCCACTAATTATGTCAAATTTTGACGGATTCAAAGACAGTGCAGTGATGTTCTCGCTTACTTGCTTCAGTTTCCTGGCATCCCAGAAGGTAAACCCCAGGATTAAATAAAAAGGAGAGGTGCCCTGGAATAGATTGAGCTCTGGCCCCAACAAGCCATATGTGACTGAGCATTATCTTGAAATGAATGGAGATTTCTGGCGTAATGTCTAGTCGTAATGAGAAAAAAAGGCCTGGCCAGTGGCCACCCATTGTCCTGCTTTTGTTAAAGGAAATAAGAGAAGGCTCTCTTTCAGCTCGGTTTGTTTGGATGGCTGAGGGGAATGTGGCCAGAATCCAGCTGAGTGTTTGATGTCTTCAGTTTCCCCTTCTCTCATTCTTGTTCTTTTAAAGACACAAGATCCCTTCAGTACGCTTGTGTAGAATCAAGTGGTCTGTCAACAAAAAAAGCACAATTTAAAAAACAGAATTCTCCTTATGTTTGGACTGATTACAAGCTTACTGTACAGGCATTCTGAGAAGCTGGTCACAAACATTCGCTGTATAACTATCAGCTGCCAGCCTTTAATTACTGCTTTATACCCACTTCTGTGAAACAGTCACTGACATTTTGTAACTTTCTTACAGAAAGAGACTGAATGTTATCGATTCATGTTATGGAGAGTGGAGGTTTTCAGTTTTGGCCACATTTTAAATCAAAATTAACAGTTCTTTGCTTTCTGTATGGCCCAGTTGTAAAATGCATCCAATCTAAATTGAATTCCTCAGAAATAAGCATCATTATATTAAATTAATTTGCTTTTATTACCATGGCTATGTGAATGGGGTCTAGGGTGACTTTGCACCTGCTGCCACTTAGCNAAAAAGAACCATGAAATCTCCCAGAGGGGCCAAGGTGTTCATATCCGCAGCCTGTGCACAGTGCAGCTGACAGATAAAGCATTTGACAATGATATATTGCTTTAGGAGAAAACTAAATGACTGGAATTTTAAAGCGTGATCTTTCTCTGCTTCTGGAAGAGCTGACATCTTCAGGAAATGATTTGTGCAGAGATTAGGGCGACTGTCTGTTGTTTAGCCTTTTGTTTACAGATAAGGAAATGTCGGTAATCTCTTTGGATATACCTCCCTGGATACTGATGTTTCAATAGAAGATGAATTATTTTCTGAATCATTTGAACAATCATTAACTCTATGTGAGAAATATTCATTATTGATTTAATCTGGAATAATGACAACAATGTAGATTAATATAGCGTTTTTCACGTCTGGAGAACATCTCAAACCACCACTTCACACAGCTAAGATATAACCAACTACATCCCAAATATTGTTACTTATTAAGCCACAATTTTCAATTTTAACTGAAAAGGAATGAGGGCTGATGAGATTTTTTATTCTTCACCCACTCTGTGAGTCGATCTCCAACTCTTATTGAATTAGGGCTTGGGATAGGAAGATTCTGTTTGGAGGGCTATGTGTGATCTCTGACTCTGTGTCCACTCAGTTTACCTCAGTATCACATCCACACATTGTTCTGCCTTGGAGCTGCGTCTGAGAAGTGGTGAGAATTGAGGAGAGCTGGAAATCAATACAAAAATATCATTAACAAGGTGAAACCTGGGGCAAGTTTCCTTACTCCACACTCCTGATAATAATCCCCCAAGAAAAAAAACAATAATTTAGTCGCTCAATTCACGACTGTTTGTGGGACACTGCTGTGCGCAATTGGCTGCCACGTTTCGCTCACAAATATGCAGTCAATTCACTTTACAGTATATTCTGTGAAGTGCTTTGAGACATCTCAAAGATGTGAAAAGTGCTATATCAAATGCAAGGATTATTATTATTAAAAATTAAATAAGAAATCCATAACCTACAATCTTACTATAATCTTAGTATTACTGGCATGCATGTACTTTTGCATTCAGCCTTGGAAGACAACCCTTCTAAAGCTACAAATAATAATCTCTGTAGCTTTTTCTTATCTGGATATATGTTTCAGAGTGCTGGATAACGAATGAATGGAACAGAATGATGGGATGCAAAGGGGTAAATGTATTACGAAATAAGTGTTGAAATAATTTTATCTAGTTCAGATTGGTATCTGAATGTCCATAAAGTGTAATTGTGCTACTTCACTAGAGAATAAATTTACTAGAATTGCTGTGTATTATAATCATCCCCTTGTCAATAAATTGGCTAACAGTATGTGTATTATAATGTCCATTTGTCAATGAATTTACCAACATTTGCAGCATGTGATCAACTGAGAAAATCCAATTCTTTATGCATCCTCAAGGCCAGTAAACTTAACAATAAGCAGGGAAAGATACCCTCACAATTCCAAGATGGGTAAATCTATTACAAGCGTCAGAGTAACTTTAAGTGTTTATTTACCCCAACAGGCACCTCTTCTCTTTCCCCCACTCAGTGTCAAGTTCCAATACTGTTAAGTGCTCCGAAACACTACCCGCTTGAAGGGGGTTATATAAACACAATTTTCTGTTGTTATATTAATGTATATCATATTTATTTCTTATATAAGTAAGAAATGTAAATAATTTGGACATTTATACAAAATAGAGTCTGTCTCTCAACTAGTCTTGTGGGGTTTGGCTCCCAGTGTTGCAATTGCCGTAACTGACTCCCCTCAGCTCTCCCCGAGTCAATAGATGGAGTGCAGGTATGGCAGGATGGTCACAATGCAAGAGGGACAATTGGTATAAAGGATTGCCCTGTCACAAGCACATCTCCTGCTGATCAATAGAATTACAGCATGGGCACTGATTGTAGTGTATTCTATAGAGCAGTTATTCCTGTATCTCCCACCCCCATTATAAGTAAAGAACCATTGTGAATGGATCACACCTCTGATTCCAGAGAAATGCTCACTGTGGAGCTTCTCGAACTTACCTGTCTTCATGGCTGAATGGAGCTGTTGAACAGTCAGTTTCGACCCAGACTGACTTGTCCTGGCAGTGCAATGAATGAGATTGTACAGTAATCAGTAAACAAACTGATCAGTACTAACAACTAACTATATAGGTTACTAACTATATAGATAACTACTTCAGGTCTTTGAACATACCGTCTAGGGTAGACTTCATATTCTGTGAAGTGCTTTGAGGCCTCTAAACAATTTGATAAGGTGCTATATCAATTGCAAGGATTATTATTATATTAATATAGGATTAACTAAATAGTCTACATACAGTATTGACAGTTTTTCACAGTTCTTGAAAAGTACAGGCTCCAAAATTAAAAATGTATTTAAGAATTTGCCTGGAATTCTGCACAATCTTAAACATTAAAACAAAGTAGCCTTGCAGGCTAAGACAAGGTTGAATTTTGGGCTCATTGTATTCACAGAGGATTTATAAATAATGTAACCAGCTGTGCATCATGCAAGAATTCCGCTCCGACAGAATCCCCTTCGGGTCATATCAGTTCCCACTGATCTGCGCATCGTGACCAGCAGGTTTGAAATATTTATGAATTCTTTGTGAATCCCATTACAAATGTCATATTTTTAATAATAATATAGTAACCCTTGCAATTGATATAACGCTTTATCATGTTGTTGAGACGTCTCAAAGCGCTTCACAGAATATACTCTAAAGTGAATATACTTTGTGGGTGAAAATTCGATTCCTTCGAGTGCAGGAGCAGGCACTGTTGTAATAGAGCATCCACTCTCTGCCTGCATTCGCTGCATAAGATTGCTCATAAAAATACTGACACAGGTGAGGTACTGATCGTGTGCTGGCAATCCATACAAAGAATTTGTGGCACTACACACTCGTATGATACACCATCCTGAGGAGATAGAGAGAGAAAATTAGGGGAAAAATTGGAAGAGTACATTCAAGCCCAAGGTTCACATACAAACCTCTTCAACAATTCAATTATATTTCTGCCTTCTCTTGACTCAAGAGTGTTTAAAGTCTCAGCTGTTTACTTTTGAGTAAAAATACTGACAAAGGAGGCTGCCTGCCAGCCACTGCTCAATTTAAACTGATAAACTTTCTGATTCACTTTGAAGATTGCACATTGGGGTGTCATGTCAGCCTTGCAATGGCTGTTGAGAGCCCCACAAGAGTCTATTCTTTCATAAGCACTGGCAGCCAGTTTGTGCTGTCAGAGACTCTTTCGTTTACATCCCTCACAACTATTTACAGCTCGAGTGTCAAGAGATAGAATTATCTTGTTTCCTCAGTCTTATGATTCAAACTCAGCAAAGGGAATCAGCTTTACAGCTCATTTAATGAAAGCCCACATATGAATATACAAAGACAGAAGTATGAGTAGATTATTTAGCCCATCGGGTCTGTTCCACTATTTTATTGTGGTTGATCTGCAACTCAGTAACATTTCTCTGCCCTGTCACCATATCACTTGAAAGCTCTGCCCACCAAATATTAATTTGACCCCCTGTTACAGATTGTAACTGATTTGGATATAGGTGGGAATCCAAGCAACCGGAGCAGAAATTAAATACTTAATAATAGGGAAACTCAGTCACATAAAATCGCTAACATAAACTTTGAAGTGAATAGTTTAATAGAGAATAGTTTTCACTTGGACAGCGAAATGTCAGTATTTTCACAGTACAACAAAATGATCACTTTTTAATAGAGATATATTCATTCATTCTTTGGGGAAAGAAAAATCCCTTAAGTCATACAGCAATCCTGTTGTTTTTATGATTATTGGACGAGTGTTCATAGTTTAGGCTGACAACTCCAGGTTAGTGCAGAATGCAGATGCGGTGTGGTGGTGGGTGGGGGGTTGTTTGGGGGGTGGTGGGGGGAGATGTTGTACATTGTCAGACTAGTTGTCATTTGGATTAGATATTAAACCGAGATCTTGTCTGTCAGTTCTCCAGGTGCCTGAAGGGGTGGGTGGATGTTTTAGCAATCCTCCAGAATAAATTGATCATTCACTTGTGGCACTTTGTGGGATCTTGCTGGCCTCAAAATGACCATCACATTTGCCTACAAATATGCTTTTGTCACTCCAGTTGACAGTAATTACCTATGAAATATTTGGAAATGTGTTAAAGCACTATAACAATGCAAGTTCTTTCTATTTATAATTTTATTTATCTCACAAGCATTGTAGTGATAATAATAATCCTTGCATTCGATATAGCCTAATCATGACTTCAAAATTTGTCAAAGTACTTTGTAAGATTTTTCCGTAAAGTGTATTGTGTATTTTATAGGAAAACTACAAAGGGGAATACTATAGTAAATTCCTGATAACTCAAACCTGTCTTAACTTGTCACAACCACTTAAGTCATCATGCTGTCAATATATTTGCTGTATTTATTTATGTATTTATACATATGCCTAACTAACCCGTCACTGAGCCTTTTCACTTGAAGTGATGAGTTATCAGGAATTTACTGTGTTTCCTCTCCATGAACTAAAAGCAAGATCCATCCTATGTTAGCTTTTCCCAGTAAATCACACAATCTGACAACAGCAGTCACATTTCTGTATTCTGCCAAATAAATTAGAATATAAAAGCGTACTATAAATAGAGTCCAGGTGTCCATTCTCTAAAGTGTTGAATACCTAATAAACAATCATGTAAAATTCCAGGGTAGCTTCATAAGCTGGTTACACAACACATTAATTTAGAGATATACAACATCAACTAAGTATTGAGGATGTTGACCCAAAGCATAATCAAAAAGAAAGTTAGCTTTTTAGCACACAAACGTCCAACTAGCTTCACAACATTGCTTATGAATTGGATAGAGCCTTTCACATCTGATAGCCCCACTCTGCAACCTTGCATTGGCCAGCCACACAGAAAGAGCATGACAGAGCGAGAGCTGGTAAGAATAATTGGTAAGAAATCATTAATAATCGTCATGACAACATCACATCCAAGTGCTTGAATTCAAGTTCAAGCATTTTATCAGATAATGGTTTCTCTGATTCCTGAAAATATTTTTTCAATGTAATCAACCTTTTCTGTTTCTAGTGATTGTTACTTTCTTTTCTGCTCTTACTATGTTACTCATTATTCATTGAGCTCAGTCCCTTTCTTTGTTAAATTTCAAATAACCGTTAGAAAAAGAATGTATTTTCCCTCTTTTTATTTCTCAAAACAAATTAACTTCAAACATCAGTTACCTAGTGTTTTTCTTAATAATAATAATCCTTGCATTTGATGCAGCACCATATCACATTTTTGAGACGTCTCAAAGCGCTTCACAGAAAATACTGTAAAGTGAATTGACTATATTTTTAATATAATACTCAGTTTCGCCTATTTGAAGATGGGAGCAATATTTCAAACAAAATGTATTTTATTTGGTTAAAATCTCTCTCAAGGAGTTTCTTGTTTGTCTAATTGAAAGCCAGAAGAGGTACGGAGGTATTCATATTGTAGAAGTTACCAATTCAATCTGTGTCCAAACAACCAGCTCAGTCTCTAATGCTTTATTTTTGGTCAAAACAAGAAGCAAGTGCCTAGTGCCTAGTGCCAAAGTAAAACAAAGGGTTCAATCCCCTGCTATTATTTCCTTTTATAAGCAGAAACACATCACCAACATTAGATAATAAAATGAAATGCAAACAAATGAAGTTAGCACTATACTACAGAGGGAATTTTAAATGATTTTTTTTGCATTTAGAAAAGGATTGCCAACAATGTGTTGGCAGTTAATATCTTAAACTGCAATAATTTATGCACCAAAAAACATCAAAGTTGATGGATTGCACTGTGTATTCGTAACCATTATGTCTTGTGGATTGACCAAATGTTTAAATGTTGTGGCCCACTGAAAATAAAATGGTCCTATTTTTAAAAGTACTTTTCATTAAAGGTTTTCAAAAGCCTAAAGGCAACACCTAATACAGATTGACCCACATCAAATCTTTAAACTGTTGTGAGAATAAGTCATCACGTCTCCCGTTTCACCCCGAAGATTGGCTGCAGAGATAACCTCAGTTCTCTCTACAAGGCAATCACGTTGATGCTAAGCATATTGTGTGATTTATTGCCCATTAACTATCCTGGGATGTATCCCTAGAACTAATGAAGGCAAGGAGCTCTATTGAAACAATTGAATGATCAACTTGCAACAGAGCAAAATCTGAATTGGGTTCAAATATAGTTATAATGATTTATCAGTTCACACCTTTAAGTATGTATGTATTTAGTATACATTTTCTGTAGTTGTGTGCCATTCAGTTTGTTTGAGATTTTATAACATTTGCAATAGTTTTTTAGTTAAATTATATCATCATCTCTCCCAATGCTTCTGATACTACTCCTTGCAGGTCAAAACTGAGTGTAGCATGGAGACACAAATAAACAAAGTGTTGCCACTTTTTATTATCTCTTACCCAGAACAGTGTGAGACTTTAAGCACGCCGCTTCACTGCGGCTGATGAAAGAGGATGCTAGTGACTTTAGCTTTCTGCAAAGCCTCTTAGCTTCCTTTCGTAACAACTCTTCATCTTACGGCTCAGTTATGCTCAAGGCACTGTGCCAAACCATTGCCTGCAGTGCAGTAACGTCTGTCAGCAGAATGCAGTTACAATCACAACTAGATTTAAGAAAGCATCTCACTGCACACAATAGACTTACTCTCATGCACAAGGCTTCGCTAACCAACATCCAATTGCCGTTCTTGTAATGTCAGCGATCAACTGGTCAGTTTTTCACTAGGCTACACATATGAAGAGTGGGTTCAACAGACAACCCAACAAATCTACAAACTTTAAAGATGTTTTGTTTACACCTTTAATCTATANTTTTTTCTTCTCAACAGCACTGACTTAGACTGTGGTGTGGATTCACACACTATCCCTCGGTACCTTTTCCATTATTTATGAGACATCACAACCAAACAGATATTGTCTTTACCTGATATCCACACACATATACTTTCCAACACAAACTAGAGCATAGGGTTTAAGAATAGAAATCTTCCCTATCTCAGAAAGTACTGGAAGTACTTCTAACAGGCAAACTATAACTATAAGTTGATGTCACATGATCACTGATGCATAATCAATATATTGGAATCTACTTCCTGGAGCTGGTCTCCCATGACATCTATCGAATAGAAATGCACTCCTTAAACTGCACAACTGCAACATCTGATTGTGATTGCATCACACGTGTTCTGTGATTTGAACGATATTCACACAGCATTTGCTTTCCAACATAAACTAGAGCATTCAGTGCGTTCAACAAAGAATGTTTGGTATCCATTTTTGGTGTCCGTTTGCCACCTAAATAGATAGTCACAACACTTTACAGTAAATCCTGTGAAGTGCTTTGAGACGTGCTCCTGACGTGAAAGATGTTATAGCAAATGCATGGATTATTATGAATTTATTATCTCCTGTGTTGCTGTCCGTGTTGGACTGCATACATGTCCAAGGAAATCCTCCACAGTTATACAGAATCATACAGATGTGTGCACAGAAACAAAGGAAGACAAAAGTTTAGGAGCTTTCTCCTTATTATGTGTGCCAGCCTGGTAGAATTCCCACCTCTGAGTTAGAAGGCTGTGGGTTCAAGCTCCACGTTGGGTTTGGAATCATATAGTCTAAGATGACACTCCAATGTAATGCTGGTGGGGGTTGCATTGTCAGAGTTGCCATCCTTTGGATTAGACGTTAAACCAAAATCTCATTTGCCTGTTCAAGTGGACATTAAAGGTCCCATGGCACTATTTGAAAAGGGAAGGGAGCTTCTCCTGGTGTCCTAGCCAACAAATCCCCCAAATAATGATCATTCGCTCAGTGGATGTTTGTGAGACACTGCTGTGCGCAATTGGCTTCCATGTTTCATTCACAAAATACAGTCAATCCACTTTACAATGTTGTGAAGCCCTTTGAGATGCCTGAACAACGTGATAAAGCACTGTATAAAATGTAAGGATTTTTATTATTATCACAGCTTTAGAACTGAGGCACAGTTGTTGCCAGTGGGAAAAAAAATTATCAAATGCTTGACCAGCTGTCCCTCAAATGAATAAATGTTGGGTTGGCTGTCTTGACATTTCACTCGCAATATTTTACATTTTTGCCTGCAAAATATACAGTCATTTCACTTTACAATATATTCTGTGAAGTGCTTTGAGACGTCTCAAAGACGTGATAGGGCTATATCAATTGCAAGGATTATTATTATTATTAATATCTCAGTTCTATTTTTAAATGATGAATCTCCCTCACTACCTGCGGCATGTATCCCAGATAAGGACAATTGAAATACTGGGAATCTGCCCTGCTCAGTGGCCCTGATTATTAGTACCAACTGTGTCTCAAATAACTGCAGGAACAGCCTGCAAAGGATATCCAGGGTTCGAAGGGTTAATCGGAATACTGCTCTCACCACNAAAAAGGGGATTCTTGTGATATGATTAACACTCAGAACTCCAGACCATTTCTTCCCATCAAGAAGAATTAGGCTGAGCGAAGACAGACCTTCAACAGCATGAAGATAGTGAATGTCACAAGAGATTTTTAAGAAAGCCAGCTCCAGTAATAACCTGATTAGTCTGCTTTTCATTTGCTGCCAGTGATTAGCTCGCAGACATTTACATTCCTTTCATTAGACGCCTTGCTTCCTTTTCTTCTGGCAGGCATACAATAATTAACCAGTGACAGCTCTCACATACAGAGCACTGAAGCCACCTCGAATGCTTTTGGTGTAAGGGCCAGGCACCATATGTCAAAGAAGTTCCCAGTCATGACACTGACAGGTATCATCCCAACCCTCACCTCCATTCTTTTGAGAGGAAAAGTGACTCTTTCCCCGGAACATTTTATATCACAATCCTTGTATTATCTATAATTCCATCCTTGGTGGGGGATGGGCATTTAAGCAGCATCTTCTTGAGGCTTAGATAATTCCAAGGTTATGTGCTTTGCAACGGAATGTTAGAATTGACTTAGCCCACTGTGGCGGTCTCAGTCATCCAGTTCCTAAGCCAGGCGGGTCCATGGTATTCCAGGACAATACTGATAACAGACCATAGCCCTGTCTTTGGGAGCAGGGGTTATTTCCACTCACCTACAAGCTGGAACCTGTACGGATAGGGTGATCTTAGCCTGACAAGCAACAGGAAAGCTTACCAGACAGTGTTCTGAATGGTAAGCTGTGTGATTTTAGCTAGTTACCACAACACGCACTTTGAGGTCTCCAGGCTTTGGGTCTTCCCAACTTCTACCAAATATTGTCCAGAATTAGGTAACCAGGCAGAGAATATGCTTTCCATTCTCAGGGAAATTTCTGTGTGTAGGCGGCATAGAAATGTGGATCATTGGTTTGGATATTCTAAAGCATAGTGATGGGTTTTCACAGGTTTCAGGCACCCAGTTGACCAAAAAAACCTCTTAGAATTCCAAAAGACGAAATAATTTCCCATTCATTTCTAGAAAACTAATCCCGTTTAATGTTTTGGGTTTTCTGATGCACTTCCTTTATTTCCTTTGTTCAGTTTTATTTTATTTTCTCCTTTTTTATTTTAAATTAAGTTTCCCACAGGCCACATCCCTCCCCAGGCAAATGGGTGGCTAGTAACATTTTACCCGACTGCTCTTAGTGCATGAGGTTACCTTGGTCCCCACTGAGACACCTCACTTTCATTTTTAATTGCCTGCCCTCATCTGAATCTCTCTCTTAACAGTACAAACTGTGGTGGCAAATTACCTCATGCAAATTCACAGTACCTCAATTTCATTTCATTCTTTGAACTATGATTCATCCTAATATTAAGCTTAAGAATAGACTTCCACCCCCGCCCCATGTGGCTGGGCCCTTTAATTCCATCAGATTTCCATATCATTCCTGACTCTGTACTCCTTGATTTATATCACACTGGAAGGCTATATTGCCTTTTTTTAAATGTAGTCAATAGAGGAAGTATGCTAATGTAAGGGTTAGGGAAAGGAACATTTCACTGAAAACCATGCAGAATGTATCTTTCCGTCACTTTTAGTTTACCTTTAGTCATGGAATGAAATTGTTTCAACTAACACAAATGCAGCAATTTAACAGGTGTTAATTAATGTAATAATATGTTCTTGAAATCTACTCACTTAAATAACACAAGACTTTCCAGAATAACTAGCTCACTTATTTCATTACAACGTTAAAAAGCATGGCTCAGAACCGTTTAACAAATTTTGCTCTGACTTGGAAGTTAGAGGCAATAACTTATACAACAATGTTATCACATAGTAATTTTTGCGATGCATATGAAGTGGAGGGACAGTGAAGAGAGTTATAGAATCATAGAATCATAGAATCGTACACCACAAAAAGAGGCCATTCGGCCCATTGAGTCTGTGCCTGCTCTTTGAGAAGAGCAATGTAATGTCAATCCCATTCCCCAGCCCTTTCCCCATAACCCTGCAAACCCGTTCTCCTCAAATACCCATCCACTGCGTTTTTAAAAGTAGTTATTGAATCAGCCTCCACCACCCTTTCAGGCAATGCGTTCCAGATTCGAACAACTCACTGCGTGAAAAAATGTCTTCTCACCTCCCCTCTGCTTATTTTAGATACTATTTTGAATCCGTGACCTTGAGTCACTGACACACCCACCAGTGGAAACAGTTTTTCACTTTCTAACCTATCAAATCCCCTCTGATTTTGAAGACCTCTATTAGGTCTCCACGTAACCTTCTCTGCTCCAATGAGAATAATCCTAACCTCTCCAGACTTTCCTCATATTCAAGGTCCCTCATTCCTGGTACCATCCGCGTAAATCTCCTCTGCACCCTTTCCAATGCCTTAACATCCTTCCTATAGTGCGGTGCCCAGAACTGGGTGCAATATTCTAACTGAGGCCTAACCAGTGTTTTATATAGGTTAACCATAACCTCCTGACTCTTGTACTCTATGCCCCTATTTATAAAGCCTAGTATCCCACATGCCCTTTTTACAGCTTTATCTACCTGTCCTGCCACCTTCAAGGATTCATTTACCTGAACCCCCAGGTCTCTCTGTTCTTCCACCCCCCCTTAAGATTGTATTAACCAGCCTATATTGCCTCCCCTAATTCTTTCTACCAAAATGTATTACCTCACATTTCTCCACATTGAAACTCATCTGCCATGTGTCTGCCCATTTTACCATTCTGTCTATGTCTTCCTGCAGTTGGCTCCTATCCTTCTCACTGTTTACCACCCTACCTAACTTTGTGTTGTCCGCAAACTCGGAAATGGTACTTGCTATACCCAAGTCCAGATCATTTATGTATATTAAGAAGAGCAGTGGTCCTAATACCGATCCCTGGAGGACGCCACTGTACACTTCCCTCCAGTCAGAAAAGCAGCTGTTCACCACAACTCTCTGTTTTCTGTCTCCCAGCCAGTTCTGGATCCATGCTGCCACTGTCACTTTTATACCATGGGCTTCTATCTTTCTTACAAGTCTTTCATGTGGCACTTTGTCAAATGCCTTTTGAAAGTCCATATAAACTACACCAACTGCACTATCTTTATCCACCCTCTCCGTTACCTCATCGAAAAATTCTAATAGGTTTGTTAGACAACATCTACCTTTAACAAATCCGTGCTGGCTGTCCCTAATTAATCCATATTCTTCTAAGTGAAGATTTATTTTGTCCCGGATTATAGTCTCCAGGAGTTTCCCCACTAATGATGTTAGGCTGACTGGCCTGTAGTTCCCAGGTTTGTCCTTCTGTCCCTTTTTGTACAGGAGAGTCACATTGGCCACTCTCCAGTCATTTGGCACCACCCCTGTGTCCCCTGTGTTTCAATCCAAGATCGAAAAATTGTAGCCAAAGCCTCTGCTATTTGTACCCGTGCCTCCCATGGTAACCTTGGTTGCATCCCGTCCGGACCGGCGACTTATCTACCTTCAGCCCAGTCAACCTTTTCAGTACTTCCTCTCTGTTTATACTTATCTAATCCATTTCCTCTACCCTCTCCTCCGATACTGCGGTATTTGGTGCTTCCACTTCTTTTGTGAAGACAGATGCAAAGTACTCATTCAGTACATCAGCCATGCCCTCTGCCTCCACAATAAGATTTCCGCTTTGGTCCTTAATTGGCCCCACCCTATCTTTGACTAACCTTTTTTTCTTGATGTGTTTGTAAAATATTTTAGAATTCCCTTTAATGTTACCCGCTAACCTTTTTTCATATAATCTACTGTACGAAATCTATTATGTTCTACTGAAATGGAATGAAACTTCTGATTTATTCATACATTGCTGAGGCCAGGGCAGCTCTTGTGTTGTCGAGACCTGTGGCTGTACAGCATTGAATTACATTGTGAGACAAGCTGGTAAGCAGCAGGGAATGGGATATATGGTTAAGATTGAAACCAGACTTTGCTCTGATTCAAAAGCCAGGAAATAAACTGTATAACCAGAGTCCATTATAGGTTTGAAAAGGGCAGTAGACAGGAATATGAAAGTTAGAGGCTTGAAGGGCAGAGCTGTACTTTCAGTCTCACTTGCTCAAAGAGCCATTGCAGAATCGATGGGCTAAATGGTGGTCTTCTGTGCTGTAAATTTCACCCACAAAATATACAGTGAATTCACTTTACAGTACTTTCTGTGAAGCCTTTGCGATGACTCTAAAATGTGATAAGGCGCTATATGAAATGCAAGGATTATTATTATTACATTTCAAAATTTTAACCTTTGAAACATACAGCACTGAAAAAGGCTATTTAGCCCCTTTGTGATGTGTTGGCTCATTCAGTCCCATTTACCTGCTTTTCTGCATAATACTATAGATATAAACTGGCTTGATGACTCATATTTGCAGCAAATTATATATTAAATCATTAAAGGATGGGTTTCTGTTGCATCATATTTCTGACTTGCAAGCCAGAAAGTCAAGTTTCTAACTAACAAAAAGTGTGATTGGCATTGCAGTACTGATGTTGGCAGATTGTCCAGCATGCACTTTGACTGCTGCAGCTGATATCACAGAGAACTATTATAGCACCAAGGATTGGATTTTGCTGTGTTAATGGTGATGTCCGGTTTGCGAATATTGGATTGCAAAATTAAAGCTTCAAAGAGCACAATGGGTCTGGGTTTGATAATATTAAAAATTGCACCCCAATATTGTCTTGTAATCTAATTATTCATGCCACCAGACTTTGCAATTGGTTGCCCTATTGTTGCAAACTTTTCTCTGAGGATGGTGATATCAGCACATTCTCAGTGGTGTGAATCAAAGGTAAGCATCTGTACCAGCAAACTTCTCATTTTTGCATGGCTAGCAATGCTATCAGTTTGGAGGTGGCACTCTGAGTCAGATTGAGGCACAGGAGGAGATCAGACACATGAGACTTTGCTGAGTCAGCCAGATGGAGCTCTTGCAAGCTGATGGTCAATGAACATTGGAAGGTAACAATACTGGACAGGATACAAGAAAAGGCTTATCGTCTGGTAAGCGATCCTTCTCTCACCTTCGGCTTTCAATTCTCTCTGCCCATCATAGGCTTTCTGTCCTTATTTATTTTTACAATAATAGTAATAGTACCTTATCACGTTGTTGAGACATCTCACAGAGCTTCACAGAATATATAGTAAAGTGGATTGACTGTGTATTTCGTGAGCAAAACGGGGCAGCCAATTGCGCACAGGAGTCTCTCACAAGCAGTCGTGGATTGAGTGACCCAAATTTTTTTGAGAGGTTATTTCCCCCCGGAAAGCGACTAACGGCTGGGTTCCTACTTACTGCTAGACAAAAAGCGGTACGTGGAGTAAGAAAACTTGCCTAAGGTTTTGCCCTGCCACGGAATCGAAACTGGGTCCTCTCGTTTGCAAGGCAAGCATGCTAACCACTTCGTTATGCAACCCCACATTTTATTGATACTATTAAAGCCATTGCTGCACTGAACTTTCCTGTCTTGGTGCTTCTGAGCTCCAAATATGTGTATCCTCACTATGTTGAAAACAAAATTAATTGCATCTCTCTTTGTCTCTCTCTCTCTCTCTCCCCATATTCAATCTCAAGCTGCACCATCTATCTCTTTCTCCCAGCCACGTTGTATCTCTCTCTCTATCTTTCTCGCCTCCACCTGACAGGACCACATTTTGTACTTCGACTAGTGTTGCCAGCTATGTGACCTAGATAAACGAACATGAAGTGTTCCAATCTCTCTTTGCTAATTGTCTTTATGTTTTCAGCTCCCAGACCATGATATACAAGTGCCTTGAGACCTTGGTATGGTAAATGGTTCTATTCTAACAGCAAGTTGTGTAATTGTTGATAATTTTTCTTCCACCTTTCTTTGAGAAAAATTAACACTTAAACACAAAACTTTAATACCTTTTCTTACCTTCTTTTGGCTGTCACTTTGGAGTCAAGAAACATTTTCTTTTATTGGCTTCAAAATGTTATTTGTTTCAACCCTGAAAAGGCCGAAGACTGAAGATTGGCCTCAGATCAGTTTCTATCAACAAAACAACTACAATTTACACTTGTATAGCACCCGTCACATTGGAAAGACTTCCCGGGGCGCTGGATAATCAGGGGTTTTTGACCCGAGCAGGGAGTTGGGGTCAGAAGGGTAGGAGGGAAGGGGGGTAGGGGTTGGAGGGTGGCTGAAAGCACGATCGAAGAGGAAGGACAAATGGGACTTGAAGGAGGCAAGAGATGGGGTGAGGCAGAGGGATTATGGTATAGCGTCTAGAGTGTGGGGGCAGAGATGATGAATGCCCAACCGCTAATAGTGGTGCGGGAAATGCGGTGGGCCTGAAGCCGGTCGGTGTCCGCCGAGCAGAGGGAGCGGACAGGCTGATATGGGTTATGAGGTTGGAGAGATAGGGGGAAGCAAGACTGTGGAAAGCCTTGAAGGGTATTTCTATATCACAAAAAAATACACTAAACCCAGTGGATTATCCTTCCCTCTGAACAATTAAACTCATTCACAATATCTGATAGTTAAAGTGGAAATACTTTTTTTTTGAAAATATCTATTTATTTATGAATAAAATATTTGGTATAACAGAAATCCAAAACAAACACAAAATCTTCTGTTACAATGTTTCCCTTTTCTCCCGATACAAAAAAATTCCGTTGATTATGGTACATTCCTTCACTGCACATAGGTTGTGCACATGTTTTTTGGGACATTCCCTTTAACAGGCGGGCAGCGTCCCTTTGTACATCACATCCATGTGCACGTCTGCACACACTCTATTAAGACGCGCTTGCTGCTTTCGGAAGGCGCCCCAATGTGACCGTATATGAACATGTTTACCATATATACATTTTCGTGACAGTCTTTGGTTACATCTTGAGTGTCCTTCTGTACTCTTACTTCAGTCAGTTTTGGGTGCGCTCGTGGGTTACTTGGTGGGTGCAGCCTGAGTGGTTTGTGCTGGAGCAGGTCCTGATGGGGACTGTCCCCTTGTTTTGCCAGAAGTACACCTGGTTTCAGGAGCCAAAGAGCCTCCTTTACCGAGCTTATGATCTTCCAGGCACACTTGATGTGGGTTTCACTGTGAGTGCCAAGAAACAGGCCATACAGCACCGAGCGGGACGAACCGCGAGAAAATCCATTCCATCTTTTTTCCAAACTGCCTTTGTGAAACAACACTCCAGGAAGAGGTGGTCCACTGTCTCCTGGCCTCTGCAACTGGCCCGAGGGCAACGTGCTGACTGACCCAGACCTCAACCGTGCATGAAAGCCCTGAGGGGGAGGGTCCCTTTTATCGCCAGCCAGGCCATGTCCTGATGGTTGTTGGTTAGGGCCGGTGACTAGGCGTTTGCCAGACGTAGCTAGCCGTCGCCACAGGGTACATCCCGATCGGGTCTGCCTTCTCCCCGTTTTGTATTGTTTCAACTACCTGCCGCACAGACCACTCAGTGACTGCACGAGGGTCTGGATGGTGTTCTTCAGGAATTTCTCAACATAGGATAGGTGGTCAATAAAGGCATACACAGCATGAAATGATGGTACAGTAACAAGCTAACACTGTGCTAATGTGCTTGTATACATCTGTAATTCATGTTCTACTCATCGTAAATTGCTTTTGTTCCTTTAATAAAAGGATGGAATCGTATGTCCGTGACAATCGGTGAAATCAGGATTGATTTGCCACAACTCCCCTATGAAACTTTGGAAATATCCTTGTGACATTTTCATGGCCTTTTCCGTAACAGGATTCCACTCTGTTTAGCTGAGATCTTATCTCTGTGAGTGCACTGCAGTAAGGCTTCCATTTCCACTGAAGGGTGAACTCTCCTTCAGGCTCATCACATACAACACTAGTTATACAGCACATTAACCAAAAGTGAATGAAGTGTGGATTCGGCTCTGGGATTAAGCCTCATGTTGATATGCATATCTGACCCTTTCACTCTGTTCAGAACTGCAGTTGATGCCAGCCTCCAGGGCTCAGGTCAGCATCAACAGTTGTTCAGGTACACAGGTCTTTCATTTTATATACACTGAACTGTTTGACCAAGAAATCTCACACATATTGTAGAATTTTATAAACTGAGGTTAAACAGCTCCAGTTTCTAAATCATCACAGCAGATTCCATTGCTTGGCATTTTCTACAGTTTAATGCACGCAAAAACAGGGTGGAATTGTACTTCAGCATTCCGAGATGCTACCTCATCATGTCAAGAGTGAAATATAGCCGCAAGTTGTTGCTGTTGTTGTTGTATGTCCGTTCACAAGGTGAAATCATGACCTCTTCACGCTCAATGTGACTTCCAGTTTGTGCTAGCGATCATCATTCTGTTTATCAACTATCGTTCTGCTTTCAACCCATTTCCCATCTTGCTGTCTTCCCCGTCTTCTCTCCCTCCTGGACCCTCCCACAGCCTCTCTCTGCTCCAGTTTGGGCATCCTCCGCTGGGCTCACAGCGGCACTTTGTGCTAGTTATCCCAGAGCAGCCACCCCCAACTGCCACATCGCCCACCTACTCCGCAAGGCCCTCCTTCGACAGGTAAACCTCCCCTCTCTGATCCACATCCTTCTCTACTCTGGCCCCTCATCCTTGACAGTCATTCCCTCCCACAATCCACAACAACACCTCAACTCTCTCCTGCCTGTGTTCCCACGTTCATTAGCCTCCAAAATGTCTGCTCCCTCTCAAATAAAGCTCTTGTAAACCACAGCCTCATCCTGGAAGAGCAAATAGACATTCTTGAGTTCATGGAAACCTGGCTCTCCCCCCTGTGACCCCATTCCCCTCATCGAAGCCTCCCCACATGGTTACACTTCTCACCACACCCCCCGCTTGAACCAATGCGGCAGTGGGGTGGCTCTCATCTCCCAAAGCTCCCTTAGTCTATCCCCCTATTCCTCTGGCTGTTTCCCCTCTTTTGAACACCTCATCCTCTACCATCCCTCCTTTCTCTCCTTCAAAATTCTCCTTGTCTACCACCCCCCCAAACCTCCTGACTCCTTCCTCATGGATATTTCCTCTCTCCTCTCATCCCTGTCCCCCTGCACAAAACACCTGTTCATTATGGGCAATTTCAACCTTCATCTCAATTCCCCGTGTTCCATCTCCTCCAACTTCGCTGCCCTCCTCTCCATCCTAAACCTCACCCTCCACCTAAACTTCCCGACCCACATCTGTGGCCCTTCCCTCTACCTCATCATCACCAATGGCCGAGACATCACCAATCTATCCATCACAGACAAGGCTATCTCAGACCACTTCCCCATCTCCCTTTCCTCTCACATTATCCTCCCCTTCTCCAAGCCCTCCACCATCTCTATCTGCCCATGGAAAAAGCTTCCCGCGATTCCCTCACAAACGTCTTCTCATCCTCGGACCTTTTCTCCCTCCAGCCTTCCACCCAGACACAGCTGTCAAACTGCTAAACGATCACCGCTCCTCAACTTTCAATTCCATTGTTCCCCTGAAAACCAGGTCCGTTAAGACTACCTCCTTCCCCTGGTACAACAATCACCATCAATCCCTCAAATCCCAAACCGGTTGCTCAAGCGCAGATAGCACAAAAGCAGCCTCACAGTTCACCACCAACTGTGGCTCGAACATCTTCATACCTACCCCTGCTCCCTCTCTCAAGCCCAAACCACTTTCTACTCACAAGTTCTTCTCAAGGTCAAGAATAACTCCAAAATCCTGTTTTCTACTACCCAGCACTTCCTCCATGGCCCCTCTCCAGCATCCTCGATCCTCACATCCAATGCCAAGTGCAAAGAGGTCCTGGATTTCTTTATCGCTAAGATAATAATAACAATCCATCCATTTGATAGAGCGCTTTTCATGTCTTCTAGACTTTTCACGTCTTCTAAAGTGAATTGACTAGATAGATAGATAACATCCACCTGGCTGCCTCCTCCTCCTCCCCCCCACCCCTCCCCCTGTCCTATGTTGCCTTCAGTAACACTTAAGTTAAAACAATGTTTCTTTGCTTTTCAATCAGTGAGACGACGAATGCTACCAACGCCTCGGAGAAATGGGCAATAATAACTGCATACTTTGCAAGAGACAGGGCATAGATGAATGTAACATGGGCAAAACAATGTCTTGCCAAGGCTGACTGACGGGGAGGAGTACGTTTCTGTCAATCTTTCTGCCCAAAGGGAGAGAGATTTTGGCTCACAATTACCACATGCCTATTTATATTATAGTTCCTCTGGAGCGATGCTGGTGAGAAATCAAGCCTGCAGGAAATAAACTTCAGCAGTGTTTATACGACAGGTTAGCTTTGAAGCCAGGCAGTGCATCATCTCCCTGTCTACCTCAAAAAGACTTTGGCAGTGCAGCTGGATATAATGTATCACTGGGTACAGAAAGCAGGCATGCTAGGAATGTATTCCTTTGATGAAGATTGAACAATCAGCAGTTTAGGATGGGTAACATGATGGAACCATTCATTTTATCATTTTCATAATAAAAATCCTTGCACTTGATATATTACCTTTCATATCAAGAGGATATCTAAAAGCACTTTACTATAAAATTTAGTGTATTTTACAGGTGAAAACATTTTTACTGGCAGATTTAGATGTCATTTTGTAGCCTATTTCATAATACATCATTGTTAAATGGGTCCATTATTTACAAATTCATTTGTAAATCTCACAATGTCAGTCATTAAAAGCCATAAAAATGTCAGTGGGAAATAGCTTTATGGATGACTTAAACTTCGTTGGGGTAGGAGAGAGGGTAAACTCATATTCCCACCACCTGCACCATTATCCTTGAGCTCTCTTTTTTTTACATTCATTTTATTCCAACTATGTTTTTGGCTCTGAAAGTTTTTTAAGGAAATCATGCTTCTCTGGTGCAGTCCCATCCCCAACCTGCAGTTGCATGGCCGAGCAGAGCATTCTGCAGGCCTGCATGCGGGCCTTTAGTAACGTTGTTCATTAAATGAGAAGGATCTTCCCCCCCCCACCACCACCACCACCAGAGTGGTGGATTGATAAAACATACTTCCAACAAGAGCAATTGATGTGTTGGTTTACTTCCTCAAAAGAAACTAGATACATATCAGTTTAGGAACAGCACTTAAGGTCATAAGAAAAGGTGGAAACTGAGATAAGTAAATGCTCTATTCAGACAATTGAGGTAAGATGGTTTCTGTGCTACTGGGAAGTGCAGCATGGGCTGAATAATAATAAAAATAATAATCCTTGTATTTCATATTGCACATTTCTCATTGGAAGAATGTCTCAAAGTGCTTCACAGCATTTACTGTGAAGTGGTGAATTGCCTGTGTGTTTTGTAAGCAGATGTGGCAGCCAGATTTGCACAGCAATGTCCCATGAACAGCCATGAAGTCAATGACCAGTTTTATTTGGTGGATTGTCAGCCAGAAAACTAGGAGGAACTCTCTTCTCTTTTGGAATAGTACCATGTAACATCCACCTGAACAGGTACAGATGGGACCTTGGTTTAAAGGTCTCAAAGGAACATAAGAAATGCTAGGCGAAAAAAGACCAAGGTCCATCTAGTTTGCCTTCCACTTTCCTGGCAGTCGCGTATACATATGTCCTGAACTACCTATGTACTTCCAAAGGACAGAATAGAAGAAATGTGGAAATAGATGAATATTTTACATTTGTAGCTTGATTGCCTTAGGGAAAGCAGAGGGTATCTTTACAGAATGTTCCTTTGGAGATACTTTGTGTGGGTTTGTGAAGTTCTAGGTAGGATAGGTTTTGTTTGGCTTTGTGGAAGGGGAGAAATTGATGGGCTTTTCACTGGCAGAAATATGAGAACAACAACAACAACAAGATTCCATTTATAATAATAATAATAATAATCCTTGCATTTGATATAGCGCTTTTCACGTCGGGAGGACGTCCCAAAGCGCTTCACAGAACACACTGTAAAGTGAATTGACTGTATATTTGTGGGTGAACGCGGCAGCCAATTGCGCACAAACAGTCGTGGATTGAAAATGACCAATTTATTATTGTTTTTGGTTTTGGAGGGATTATTATTAGGCTCTGTGTGGAGTAAGGAAACTTGCCCAAGGTTTCGCCCTCTGCCTGGAATTGAACTCAGGTCTCTCACTTGCAAAGCGAGTGCTCTAACCACTGAGCTACAGGACTCCACAATATAAAGCGCCTTTCACGTCAGGAGGACATCCCATAGACAACTTTCTTTAATTTTAACTTGTTCGCACTGGATATCACTCGAGCTTCTCTCTTCAATTATGTTCCTTCCTCCTGCGTTCACAGTGAAATTTGATTTATTTTGAAATCTGAAGCCTCTCAGCTTCACTTCAAATGCTTGACGTCTTCAGTTAGTTTGGTATTCGAATTGCAAAACAAATTATGAAAAGCATTTAATGAAATACTTGAATAAATATCTTGGTGCCTCAGTATTTGTTTCTGCTGAAAAAGCTATCTTTTGATATTTTTGTACTGCGAGCGAGTGGGGTTGAGTTTGAATGCCTGCCTCAACATGATTGGTTTCTGGAGCTCAGTGCACCAGTGGGTATCCATGTTGACCAGCTCTGGGCTCACCTGCAATATATTCTGATGAAAGCTCTCCATCATACACACACACACACACACAAACATATAAACAAGCTAGTTCTACAGAGGTACACTATTTCTGGGAATCTATAACCTGAAATACACAATACAATTGAGGTCTTTTTTATTTATTTTTATTATTGCATTTCTCCCACAAAACACACAGTCACTACACTTTACAGTATATCCTGTGAAGCGCTTTGAGACATCTCGATGACGTGATAAGGCACTATATCCAATGCAAGAATTATTATTATTATTATTACAATATAATTTACATTCATATAATGCTTTTACGTCAGGAAGATGACTCAAAGCACTTGATACTACTAGCTGGGGGTGGGAGTCAAGAGGAGCGGGGAGGGAAAAGATGATTCAAAGCACAGCCAAAGAAGTACATTTTTAGTAATACACTGGATAGTTTATTAAAGGTTAATCTCACATGTTGCTTGCAATGTTAATATGTATCTGTACTGCTTTATGAGCAATTTATTTGGTTAAAGCCTGGCCTCCAGTATAAAACCCCTTCCAAAACAAACTGGCTCCATAGAGGTACATCATATCTGGGAATCTACACCATGACATTAATATGCATCGTGAAATGATAAGGTTTAATCTCCTATGGTGCTTTCATTTCTAACATGTATCTGTATTTTTTTTAGAGCCAGGTGCATTTGTCTCTCCTGTGGTTAGTAAACAGATGTTAAGAAAAAGAGACATTGGTCTAAAGTGAAATACGACAAGGTCATATCTGATGGAATGATTCCACCTTGTTCTTATTGATGGGGAATTGTTGCTGCTGTAAAGAGACTGGCCTGAGATGTCCTTGTTAGTTGATCAAATCAACGTGAAACTAATTCAATCTTGATTTTGTTTGTAGAATAAGTGTGCAAAGCGGTTTGATTTCAATCAAAGTTTTATTGAGAACAAAAGATTAAGCTGGAATGAATGCAAAGAGTCTAAGGCTCATGGCTGCCATATCTTTCCAACAGCGCCAAGTCATTACTGCTTCAAGACATCTGAATAAAACAAGCGTTGGATCTTAAGATCTTTCTGGGCTCTAAATATCTAAGATGAATTGAACTTTATTTGAGCTGGGGTGAGGGACAAAACATTTTCTGAACCAGAACTGGCTTGGGTTGACTCGAATCAACGTTTTGGATATTTGGAGGAACACAAATTTCATGTTCATTTGGGTCATTGAATGTAAAAATGCTGACCATTTCTCCAAAAATGTACATTTTACCTGGTTGATCTGCTGGACAAGTGGAGCGGGACAAAGAGGAGTTATCTTTTATTCATTTTCATATTCCTTTTTTTGACCGAGGGCAAATTTATTCATTTTCACCACAATAATCGAGTGGTTTTGAAATTACTTACACCTGACCGGTTCCTTGTAATCTCTGACAGTCAGAAATCTGTGAACTTATAGTGGGGAGTTTCAGTATCATTCTTTCATCAGATACATTTGTGGTGTTTTCATTGGTAATGACAGTGAGACATCTGGATACCTTTTCCCATTGGGTATTTAAACTGGTACTGTTTTAATATCTGACAAAGCCTGGCCTCCCTTTGTATTTCTGCAGCACAAATATCTTTGAAGTAGCATAGACTAAAACACCAGCGAGCCGGGCCGATGATTGGGGGGTTGGGGGTGAGCGGAATTTCCGGCTAAGCGTAATTGCAATGCCGGTATCATCACTTACCATCTTGTTTGGCGCCAGCTTTTTTCAGTGGTACCAGCATTGTAATTGTTTGAATCCTGTGAGTAGAAGACAATGAATAAACTGTCTTCTACTCGTAGGATTCAAACTGAGTCAAAGTGGATATCCCTGGCCACTCAAGGCTAGGAAGTGAGTTGGGGGAGTACGATAGAAGAGTGGGTCAATGGGAATCTGCAAACAACTTGCGTAAATGTTTAAAACATTTTTTGCTTTTGGGCCCGGGGTTTACTGTATATAATAATAATAATCCTCGCATTTACTACAACGCCGTATTACATCATCGAAACGTCTCAAAGCACTTCACAGAATATACTATGTGACAGCAATGTCCCACAAAGTCGAGGATTGAGTGACCAAATTACTATTATTGTTACTTTTTTGAAGGACTTATTACCCCCGGAAAAGCAATCCACCAATCGACTAACAACCGGGTTCCTACTTACTGCTAGGTAAACAGAGGTGTGTGAAGTAAGGAAACTTGTCCAACGTTTTGCCCTGCCCATAAATCGAACCCAGGTCCTCTTACTTAGGAGGCGAGTGCTCTATAATAATAATAATAATCCTTGCATTTGATATAGCGCTTTTTCACGTCTTCTAGATGTCTCAAAGCGCTTCACAGAATATACTGTAAAGTGAATTGACCATATATTTGTGGGCGAAACTACTAAGCTACAGGATTCCACACCCCATTATAATAATGGATAGTTCAATTACCAACAACAAGAAATTGCAAATTTCACCTTTCACATTCCAAGGTGCTGGAAATCAAGAATATTCTGCTAATGCTCTGGTGAAAATAGTACTCTAATGCCTAGCATTTCAGTGTTTGATGGAAAAATACATGTGATGATAACTATTATCGCTGATAATTATTGTTACTATCCACATTCTGGAAAAATGTAATATAAACCTTGTGTTTAATATAGCGCCTTTCACATCTGTAAAAATCTCAAATTGCTTAAGAACATAAGAACATAAGAATTTGCCACACGATAGAAGACCAAGGTCTAAAGAATTTGCCTTTCACCATCCTGGCAGTGACATGACATGTCGTATCCCAAACTATATATTGTATCCCGAGATATTATTTCCTTACAGGCATCTATATAATTTGTTCTTGAAAGAATCAATGCTTCATAGGAACTACTATAAAGTGAAGTGACTGTGTATTTTGCTTATCAACAGATTTGGAAGTCAACACATTTGGACAAGTTAGAGGGTACTGTCATCTGCAAGAATGCAGATGACAGTACCCTCCAGACAGGAAGGGAAATAAACCAAGGAGAGTAAAAATCCTTCATTCCTCTGTCAACAGAAATGTTAATTTCACTGAATTTTCTAGGTTTTCAATGTTTGGGTTGTTCCCGATCTTTGCATTAATATATTCCTAAAGAAATCTACTTTCTAATTGTGCCATGCTTGAGTTCCAACTTTCAGGCACACAGCTTTAAGGGTTGTCCTGCTCTCATGGAGATGCGAAAGATGACATTTTGTCCTTCATATTTTCATTCTGATCTGAATTTGTCACCTGGTGCCTCTATCTCACAGCTGACATTTTCAGGAAATAATGACATTTAAAATGTCATGGCAAACAAAATTGAAGTAAAAAACATACATAAATGTTCACTCAGTTGAACTTTCTCTTCCCATCACAATCGCACTATGCAGACTTTATTTTTTCTGTATCATAATCCTGCTCTTTTGTCCTCACTTCCTCCTCTCTTTTGTCCTTACTCCTTTTCCTCCCTCTCTCTATGCTATTTCTATTTTCTCTCTTCTTTCTACCTGATTATTTCTGTCTCCCTCTCTTGTTTTTTCTCTCTCTTCTCCACTCTGCTATCATTTCCCTCTCATCTCTAAACTAAATTCTTTGCTCACTTTCTTCTGAGTTTGAGTTCATGAAATGAGTCGTAACTATAGGTTTAACTCCCTTTCTCTCTCTACACAACCTATCAGATGTACATTGTTTACCTTTCCTTTCCCCATTAATCTACTGGAGACACAAGACATACTAATCCATCCCAACTAGTTTGCTGCAATGAGATATTCAGATACCTCTGTTTAGTTTGTAGCTCCAATCAAGGATGCCAGCTGTCAGCATTATGCAGAGGAAAAACATTTGAAAGACGAACTATAGATTTATACTGAAGCATTTTGTTTGCCTCCACATGTTCACGATCATTTGTGTTTTAAAAGGATGCATTGGATGGGCTCGAATCAATCTGGCCTCGCTGGGGAAGCATTTCATTGTCAGTGTTGTCATCCTTCAAACGAGATGTTAAATATCTATTTCTCCTGGTGTCCCAGCTGACAACCCTCTAGATAAAATTGCTCATTATTGTTATATTATTATTATTATCACTTTCCAAGTCCACACTTGGTGAGGTGTAATCAAGAGCAGGAGATAAATGTTATTGACTTTTTGTTTAGAATAGCCCATTGTACACCATTTATCTTTCAGCACTGAAACCTGTTTTTGATTTCACTGCTAGTTTTGAATTATCCAGTCCTCAAACTAAGCAAATTAGCTGTGATGCAGAAATCCTCCCTTACTAAGATACTGACAGGGAGCACAAACTACCATCTTGTGGCCTTCAATTCTGCTGACTGAATCAGGCTGACAATCACTCATTGGTAACATAATACTGTCTGCAATATGAAGTAAGTGCACATAAATTTAAATGTTACGATCCTGATCTGAACTAGTTCCAGTGATATGTCTGAATTCAGCCATACTTTCCAACAAGCTACCGTCAAACTAATCCAATTAATGCTGCAAGCTCCAATATATGTCACACAGAGTACATGCAAGCCACGCTTAATTCTGTCACTGGTACACAAAGAACTTCTACTAATTCCACTTTATTGTTTCGTTCTAGGAATTGTGTTCATTTATAAACTCTTTCACTGTGAGCATGTCCGGTCTTCTCTATCAGGTACACAATAGCTGAGGTACATTCAATTCCCTCCTTCTTGCACTTATTCAACAAAATTACTAAGCTCCTTAGGAGATTAGAAGCCATACAATAGCTCTGAAAATGCCCAGCTGTTTTAAGTTCTGTGTGGAATGGAAAAGTAAGAGCCTTTTAGAATATTTCAGTGTCTGGGTGGGTGGGATGGACAGCTATGGCAGATAACCAATATATTTGTTGTTTATACATACAAGCGTATAAAATGTGCTTAAAACAAATCCTGAATCAGCAAAACATATCAAGGGAGTGGACTGTAATGGGTGAGAAGCAATTCTCCGATCTTCAACACATCTATTGACCAATTGAGAATAATATTTGGTTGTCTGCCCATGGTGGTAAGTTTACTGTCGATCAGATACATCACTCCTCTGATTTTAATTTAAGGGACAACAGAGGATAGAAAAGGAATGAGAACATTCCCAGAAAAGGAATGAGAAACAGATCTGACGAGTTATGGGAGACTGCAATCAATCCCACCAATGAAGAAGTAATAAAACGTTAATCCTTACATTTGATATTACGTTTTATATGTCAGGAAAAAGTCTCAAAGTGCTTCACATGATAAAGTGTAGTGACTATGTATTTTAAAGGCAAACTTTTTATTATGAATTGTTGGACATATAGCATGTCGGCAATTCAGTCCTGCCTCAGTTGTTAACATTAGCGTTATGAAAAGATCAGTAGTGTTAGCAATTAGCATATAATGTAATCACTAGACTTGATATATATATAATCACTATACATATAATCACTAGACTTGATCATAATTGTTGAACTGCTGTTATGCCAGTTCACTATGTTGGCACAATTATGCTTACTCTGCTACGACTGTGCATCCCTTCTAAACAGTATAATCTACACAGCCAAAATAATGACAATAAGACTTGTATTTGATATTATTCCTACAATGCCTCAAAGTGATTTGCAAAGTTTCTGTAAAGTTAGTGTCTGTATTTGTAGGTGGACTCGGCAGCCAATTTGCACAGAGCAATGTCACAATACAGACACAAAGTAAGTGATGAATTCTATCTGGGGGATTGTTGGCCAGGATACCGGGAGAAACTCCCTCCTATTTTTAAATAATGGAATGGGATCTTTAATGTTCACCTGAACAGGCAGGTGGACCTCATTTTTAACGTCTCATCCAAAAAATGGCAACTTTGACATTACACTTATATGTGTTACAGTGTTTCTCCAGAATGAGTCAGGAGTTTATGAATCTTGGAGCATTTTTGTTAACCTTTATACTCTGTAGCTACAATGCTGGAGTAAATGACAAAGTAATATGTGACCCAGAATAAAGTGGAGCATTAGATAAGTTGGACCATACATCATCATGCAGCAGCAACAATGAACTGAGCAAGATGGAGTAGTACAGTTCCTTTAAATAATGGATCTGCCACATGCCGTTCAATTGGTGAAATAATCCCAGTGACACAGTATAGTATGCTGAGGCTGTGATTGTGTGTGCTACTGGGACATCAAAGACTCAACATTTCACATGGTCTCAGCTTTGAGATTATTTCCTTCAAAATTGCTGTCACACAAACCTTTAAAAAATCTTAAATGCAGTAAATTAAAAAATGAAGCTAAATTTTAAAAAGTTCCAGAATTCTGTTCAAAAACGTATATTTTAAGACCATAATAATAATTATCTTTACAGTTGATATAGCACCCTTCACATAGGGAGGACATCTCAAAATTCTTTACAGGGTTTTCACTATAAAGTGAAGTAACTGTTTTTTGTGGGCAAACAAAATACCATGGGATATGGTATTTTGGGTCTTTGCTGGATACAAATTGAGGTAATGTTACAAATCCTGCAGCCTTAAAGGGAGTAGATTTATTGTAGTTCTATTGTTCATCTCAATCCACAACTGTTTGTGGGACACAAAATACACAGTCAGTTCACTTTACAATATATTCTGTGAAACACTTTGAGATGTCTCAATGACATGATAAGGTGCTAAATCAAATGCAAGGATTGTTAGTATTATGTTCTTTTGCTCCGTATTGAGACTGCACTTAGCAGTGTCCCACAAACAGTTGTTATACCTCAAAAACACTCCTCGACGGTCTCCCCAGCTCAATCAGAACACTGCTGCCTGCATGCTTACCCGGACCAAACCCCATACCCCCATCTCACCAGTTCTGGCCAGGCTCCACTGGCTCCCCATCAGCAGACGGATCGACTTCAAGATCCTCACACTCGTTTTAAAATCTCTTCACTCCCTGACACCTCCCTACCTCTCCGAGCTCCTCACTCCCCAATCCACCTGGTGCCTCCACTCGACTGGCACTGGCCTCCTGCTTGTCCCTCGCACCCTCTACTCCACCCTCCACTCCGGAACACTCTCCCTCAATCCCTCTGCCTTGCCCCCTCTCTCCCCTTTTTCAAGTCCAGCCTGAAAACCTTCCTTTTGACTGTATGCATAGTCACCTTCCCCTCCCCCGCTCGAAGTCAGGCTCCACCACTGTTAAACGCCCTAAGACACTTCCCTGCGTGAAGGGTGCTATATATGTGCAAGTTGTTGTTGTTGTTGTTAACCCTGACACATCAAAAGGAAGCATTTTTAAAAAAAATAAAGAATTAATTCTCTTTCCTCTTGCAGCGATGGGTTGATCGCAGCAGCTGTTCAGTTTGTGCAGAAAGCGACATGATTTCTCTATGGTACTGTCTGGCATGTTTGTTTAGCAAGTAGTTGATTTCTGTGGGCAGTGTATCACCGTGGTATCATGTCCACAGGGGCAGGGGTTGCTGGAAATCCTTTCACCTGTGAATCTTAACAGCTGTCAAAAAATTTGACCTTCTGTTGCCCATCCTTGGGCTGCATTTGGACCCAAGATTCCTAATGTAAATAACCAGGATTTTAGGACACTGCACCATCTGCTTGTTCATTCTCTATCAGATAGGATAAGCCTTCATACTCCACCAAGGAAAATGGACCACAGCAATGGTACAACCAAAGCTGGATACATGCCATTGCAATCGTTGCAAAACGTGAAACTTAAGGGTACAAATTGCGCTGTTTCTTAACAGACTCAATGTGATAATTGTCACATTGAATCCAGTAAAATTACAATATTTCTTAACTGATTTGATGTGGTAAATATCACATTGAATCTGTTAAGAAACAATGCAATTTTCATCCCCAAATTCTGATTAGCACCAAAAGGATCAATATATTATCAGTGAGTAGAAGAATTCATGACTATCACCCCTGTATCTTTTGTTCTATCTGCTTTTGTTTTCTTAGGCCTGCCCTGGTTATCCTCTTGAACCCTAAAAAAGGAGATTCATCAGACATTTTAAGAAGGCACAAGTTTAAGATTGTCATGGGTATTTTTAGGACAGATGTTAGAAAGAATTGCTTTACACTGATGACTGGAATGGGTTACCTGGAAGTATAGTAAAGGCCACAATGCTAGGACTCATTTAATAAACACCTTGTTGACCAAAATTCTGGATTCATGTACTGAAAGGCTGAGATCAAGATCAGATTGATGGAACGCTTTTAGCCTTATGCTTTGACTTAATCTGATAATCCAGGCTGACACTTCAGTAGAGTACTACGGGACCCTGAATTGTTATAGTTGACATTCTTTGGACGAACGTTAAACCCAGATCCCATTTGCAATGCTAGTTAGATGTTACTTATCATAAAGACTGTTTGTAAGAGAAGAATAGAGTCCTCCACGGTGCCCGCATCCAAATTCATCTAAAAAAAATTAATAGCTCATTGCTGTATGTGTGATTTTGCAGTTGCAGAATAATTGTTGTGTTTGTCTGCATAACAGCATTTAACATTACACATTGTGTTAAAACAAAAGCTATAATTTAGACTTAATGAGGCAATGTATTTGTTTTTTATTATTAATTTTGTCAGCAATGTTAAAAGTTCATAATAATGCTTGCATTTGATATAGTACCTATCAAATCATCAAAATATCTCAGAATTTTTAACGACTGTATGTTTGTAGATGAACACAGCTAATTTGTGCAAATAGGCCCTCTGATGTGCCAGCCTGGAATCTGTCAGATCCTACCTCTCACACCATCTCCACTTCATCTCCACAAACGACTTCTCCTCTAGCCCGCGCATTGTCTCGTGCAACGTTCCTCAGGACTCTGTCGTTGGTCCCCTCCTCTTCAATATCTATATGTTCCCTCTTGGTGACATTATCCACAGAAATGGGGTCAATTTCCACATGCATGCGGATGACACCCAACCCTATCTCTCTGCCTCCAATCTCGATTCCAGGACCACTGCTGTCCTGACAGAATGCCTGTCAGATTGTCAGTCCTGGATGAGAGCTAACTTTCCACAGCTGAACGTCAACCAGACCGAGGCCTTCCTGATTGGCTCCTGTCAGCGCCTCCATACCTCAGGCACTGGAAGCATCTCCATCCAAGGATGCACACTCCACCTCACTGAGCCAGTCTGGAACCTTAGCGTCTTGTTTGACCCTCAACTGTTCTTTCTACCCCACATCCGTGCCGTGATCCACTTTGCCTTCCCCCACCTCCGCAACATCGCCCCACTCCGCCACTGTCTCACACCGCAGACTGCCGAGACCCTCATACACCCATTCATAACATCCAAGCTCGACTATGCAAACTCACTGCTTATTGGTCTCCCCAACTCCTCCTTCTATAAGTTTCAGATCATCCAGAACTCTGCAGCCTGTGTCCTCTCCTGTACCAGGCTCCGCGACTCTATAACCTCCATCCTCGCCCGACTCTGTGGCTTGCCATCACACAGAGGATACAGTTCAAGATCCTGGTCCTCACTTTCAAAGCCCTCCATGGCTTCCCTCCCCACCATTTGCGGGCAGTCCTTCAGCTATTCTGCCCCCACTCTCTGGAACTCCATCCCGCAATCTCTCTGCCTCGCCCCCTCCCTTGCCTCATTCAAGACCCTCCTCTTCGACTGTTCTTTTGGTCACCCTCCTGCCCCCTACCTGGAGTGTGGAGTCCCATAGCTCAGTGGTTAGTGCACTCGCCTCTCAAGCAAGAGATCCAGGTTAAGTTCCTGGCAGGGCAAAATCTTGAGCAAGTTTCCTTACTCCACACACCTGATAATAATCCCTCAAAAAAACAACAATAATAAGTTGGTCACTTCAACCCACAACTGTTTGTGGGACACTGCTGTGCGCAATTGGCTGCTGCATTTCGCCCACAAATATACAATCAATTCACTTTACGGTGTATTTGGTGAAGTACTTTGAGACATCTCGAATATGTGGAAAGCGTTATATCAAATGCATAGATTATTATAACCTAAAACCTCCCGATCCTGATTCCCCAGCTCGGGTCTGAAACACTAATGGTCCAGCACCTTGGGATGTCCTCCCGATGGGAAAAGCACTATACAAATGTAATTTTGTTGTTGTTATTGTTCAGTGTCCAATGTGAGACTTAAACCCACAACCGTCTGACTCATGTGTGAGGCATTCTATAAACTGAGCTAGACCGACACTTAAAGGGTGAGATTAATATTAACACAACAGCAACAAGAAATTGCATTTGAATAGTGCCTTTCATATAGGGAGGATGTTACAAGACACAGGACAATTGAGGTTTTGCATCTGAGCTGGGGGTTGGATTCGGAAAGGGTCGGGACCAATGGTGTGGGGATGGGAAGATGATTGAAGACACGGTGAAAGAGTAAGGTCTTGAGTTGGACCTTCGAGGAGGTGAAGGAAGGGATCACTCGAATGGACACTGGGATGGATTTCCTGCATTGTGTCACATTTCTAAATCACTTATTTTTTTCTTATGTATGTTAATAAATACATTGCAAAGCAGATTTAGCATTGTGCTAAAGCCAGGCAACACAGTCATTATAAAGTCAGAAGGAAATAGTGAAGGTTAGAGGCCCAAAGTCTATTTAAATCTGTAGTTACCTGATAAGGAAAATAATATTCTTTTAAGCTATTCCTACAATGTAATTATATCGTGCCATTATTGTTTGAAGATGAAGTCAAAATTAATTTGTTCAAAGTCTTCATTTTGTCTTAGGGAGCAGTGACATCATGCAAGAGCATGTATTCCATAGCTACCCACATGAATCAACTGTTTCTTTGTGACTTTGAAGCAGTCTTCCACATTGGGTGCAGGTAAAACTTCCATTTTTCCCAGCTCTCTCTGTTTTTGTTTCAGATTCCAGCATCTGCAGTATTTTGTGTTTTGTCAATATAAACAGGGTTTTAATGTTTCAATTACTTTCTGACCTCAGCCTTTTGGTGATCTCTTTATTTTATCTTTACTACATGCCAGCTGTGACTCTAAAATGCATGCAAACCCCTCGCTGTGATTAAGAACGTTGATTTCCAGTTACTTAAAACTCTCAGAAGCAGCGTTTGCCAGTCCTGGGATTTGAAATCCTCCTAGAAAGACATGCTCTGCTTCCCTCAGCCCGGAAAACACTGGGGAGGGCTGGCTGAAGCCAAGGCATTAGAGAATCCAAAGTGTGCACTAAGGGTACAGCTGAAATTTAAGCAGTTACAAATGTGGAGCTTACCAGTATGAGACATTAGTACTTTTCCTACTACTGTATTTGTCTGTCTGGGCTCATCCTGTGATAAGTGTGTTAGTTTTCAGGGTTATTAGGAATCGAGTGATGAGAATTATAATCCCCAGTGATATGTTGATCTCTCCAAGTCAAATTGATGAGTAAGTAAGACTGGTCTACCATCAACAGTGCCTCAGAGCACTGTGAATCTGCTTGGCTCAGGCATCTGATCACTCAGCCCATCAGAAAGAACTAATTTGGCTATAATCTGCTTTAACCAGGACTATCATCTTCCTGTAAGTGCGCCTAACTGCAGAGAGATCCCACTTAATAATAAAAACATAAGAATCTTTTTTTTACCATCTGATGGTGTGGCAAATTGGGTGGGGGAAATGAAGCAGGACTGTGAGCAAAGGGAGCCAGTACGGTTGCAGGAGATGGCAGATGTATGGTGCGGTGAGGCCGCGGAGGAGTTCAAATGTGAAAGCTCAGTGAAGGCTGTACTTGTTGCTTATTCTGAAGTATGCAATTCTGTCTAATAATGCTATTATTCTGAAAGAAGAGATTAGGGGCATGAATTATAGTGCTGTTTATACAGTAATACAGAAACACAGTGATCTTTAATAATGTGCATCAAAAAGCAGGATTCTATATTAGCATTGTTAAGAGATAAAATCACTGAAATCAGCACTGACAATCTACCAAATAAAATATGTTTTTGAAAAAGTAATTACAAGCGGTCCATACAAGGACTCCAAATTTCAAACTGGGCACGATGAGGGGACTATCACAGGACGTTTCTGATCATCTGCAGCCTGACTCTGTTTCTCTGGCAGTCAGTGACACATTGACAAATGTGCTAGGTTTCTGTTCGCATCTGCCACTTTGACTGAGCCAGAGGTAGGGTGTAAGGGAGGTGGGATTGTGTGAATCAGAGGGAATCAATTCCTCATAAATCTACTGTAATTAAAAGAAAATCCCGTTAGGGCAGAATAAGCAAAGAAAATTTGCATTTAAACTTATTAATAGAATGTGCTAAAGCTGCGGACCTCCTTTAATAATGGCTGCTGATGTTTTACGGCTATGGCAACATTTGAATTTCAATATTTAACACACCGCAAATTGATGGCACAAAGCCAATTTGCATAGAACGGGTACAATATCAAGTGGCACGGAGCAGAAAGCTGAACCCATTTATCATCAGTATTTCTGAGAAATTGAAAGAAAAAAGCAAAGTTTGCCTCTAAATCTTTGGAACAATTTTGATTTTTCAAAGGTTTAGTAATACTGTAATGGCAGTGACTCTTTAAGAACATTCCCTGGGAGTTTCTTTTGTTGCCTTTGCAACACTGCAATTCAACCGAAAACAAAGAAGATAAAACCAATATGTGACGTTTGATTAAAACATCACTTTCTTCACAATTGTTTGGAGATCTTCAGAATATAATATTAAATCCACAAATGGCAATGGTTCTAAGATGCACATAATTGGTTCTGAATTCTGGGGTATAGATTAATGTTGTTTCTTATTTGTAGGGGTAAACTTTACATTGTCAATGTTACTTTTAGATAAGCCACAATGTAACATGTAGCTTGGAACAAGTAGCCCAGTGTGTTGCATCCTTTGAGTAATAGAACAAACTGCATCCCTGATGCGATGCATGCAATGAAATGATATTCAAAAGCCTACTGATTGCTACTAAGCCAGGCTCCACCCACTCGAGTAGAATATTTTTCCAGAATAAAGCCATCATCCTCTGACAGTCAGGGGCCTGTGGGATTGCTGTAGTGTCGTGAGGGATATTGTAAGATTCACAAACTACTAATGCTATTAAAATGCAATAAAAGAATAAATTCAAGTGGCAGAACCATGAGAATTAATGCACGCTGTGCAAACAAACATGTCCAGTTATACGCAAATACATTTTTAGACTGTATTTTGTGTTATTGCAGAGGCTGTCAATTCTATTACTTGCGTATTGTGACAGATTAACATAGCTGCAGAGTAGCAATTGTATGCATCCTTTGTGTTTCTTGTACCTCACATCTACTGAGGCATAAAATAGCATTTGTCAATGCATGGCCATTTTCATTTCACAGCCAGAATCTAACACGAGCTGTTCAAGCATTTTTAATTAATTGTTGCATTCAATGGGGAAAATGGCTGAAAATGCAACATTTCAGAGATTCGATCATCACCTGGAATCTTCTGTGAAACATGGTATTTTCAGTGCAGCATTTCTGAACAGAATATGCTCTTTGCAGTCTTTTCAAATAAGAAAGACAAATGAATAAAGAGAAAAGATACAGAGGACATTAAAGATATATTTTCGCTCATCATCTCAAGGTTATCTTGAATATCAGTCATATCTGGCAATATATCACACAATGCTTTGAAAACAGGGTCAATCTGAGTGCCACAGGGGCTTGAGTCACTTAGCCGACTCGTACTGAAAATAGTCGTGGGCTCCCAGGAATGTATCATTGCTTAAAATTTGGATACTTTCGCCCCCCCTGAATGTTTTGTGCATTTCATAAACACAGGGAAATGCAATATTTTCCTATTATGGGCATTATTATTATCATTACTATTATCGATCACTCTCAGGTCAGGTGCAGCCCCGGCAGCAGCAGAGGTATGTTTACTCAATGTGAGCGTAGGGCAATTGTGTGCAGATAACAAGATTGGTTTACTGATTCAAGTAAAGGAGTAAACCAAGCCTTGTCAATGATTTGCTTTATCTGAAATCTTAATGTGCAAGAATATGTGAGATTTCCCATCAGTGCAGAGTTGATGTGATGGGTCTGATTTCCCCCAGATAGATGTATCCATTTTCTCACCTTGGCACCGTGCATGTCCTCACTGTCCTTACCAGTGTCCTGGCCAACAATCCCCCAGATAAAATTAGTCATCCACTTCATACCTTCTTTTGTGTGTGTGTGTGGCACTGTGTGTGTGGCTGTTTGAGAGTGTGTGTACTGTATCGCTTCACAATGCTGCGTAGGTCTACAATATATAATCCATGCATTTATCATCATCAGGCTAGATAATGCCAACTCTGTGCTCACCAGATTATCCGCCTCTCCCCTTCAGAAGCTGCAGACTATCCAGAACTCTGCATCTCATGTCCTTTCCTGCACTAGGCTCCAATAGCTTATCCACCCCCATCCTTGCCTGGCTCCACTGGCTCCCCATCCCCCAGATGATCAAGTTCAAAATCCTCATACTAATCTTTAAATCTCTCAAACCTCCTCAAACCATACCAACCCACCCTGCTCTGCCGTCCAGTACCTTGGGATGTTCTTCTGATATGAAAGGCATTATATAAATGTAAATTTGTATTGTACTGTAAGTAGACTTTACGTAAATCCTTTGAAGCTCTTCAAAGTGCAGTTATGTGTTTTGACAAAATCACCACCAGTGATAACATATTCAGAGCAGATATGAGCTTCCCAATTGCAAGCAAAATAAGTGTAGTCATCGAAGAAATCATGTGTTAATATTTGACACACTCAAGTAATTATGTTCTGTAAAGTCTAAATATACTTCTTACCTATTAGTCACCACATGAATTCAGTGACCAAACAGAGTTTCAGATTGGTGGCCTGAGATAAATCAGCGTACCTGCAGGATTTGCTACTGATGTATTAATTTGTGAATATCCCAAATTGCACTGTAATATCTGGGCTCTTCTCAGATTATTCCTAATTCATATTCTCCCTGGACGTCATACCAGTGCTCCCTGTCTTACCACTGTATTTTTCCGTCATTAATATTATCAAGTTGACCATTTTACAGAAGGGATTACATCTGGTTTCAATGAAGCTGCAGACCAAGGAATATCTTTCGATACTTCAGAAATACAAAGATCTCATTGGGAAAGATATGGCTCCATTGTCTGTGGTATGAGACATGGCCACCTTCTTTTGGCTCCATCCATTTACAAAATTCCACTAAAGTGATGGGTGGTGGTGGGCGGTGGGGTCGGGGGGGCACGGGGAGGGAACCACACTTCAGCACATGAGCAAACATAAACTTCTTGACCCAATATTCATGCTTATTCAGAAGAAATTGCCTCTGGCAAATGTGGTCAGACAATTATTCATGATGACAGTACATAATTACTTAGACTTCAGAAGGATAAACAAAGCGAAATAAAAAGTCGCAAAAGTCAATAAAATTGACCAAAATAAAACCACTGGGAACCATGAAAGTACTTTCCAAAAAAATATATTTACAGTCTTTTACAAAGAATTGAAAAATAAGACCATCAGAATAACAGAGCAAAAAAAAACCCTAATAAAATATTTATACACATTCCAAGTTAAAAGAAGAAAACATATCCTGGTGAAATATCTTCATGAAATTATACTGGTTCCTAAATTAAAAACAAATAAATAATAGAATGTACAACAAAAAAAGTGAAAAAAAAACAATTATAAAAACACAGCAAATGATTTGAAAAATTTAGGAAATGTCATCTCTTCAGATTATTTTTTAGACATTGTTTACTAATCTAAAACCTTCTTTGGTCCTAAATGGGATTTTTTAAATTATTATTATGTACAACTGAAAATAAATGAGTTGTCTGTGATTCTCTGTAAGTGAAATAGAAAAATATAGTGCATTTTCAATGTGTACTGAATTCACTACAGACAGACCTGTGTAAAAAAATGACAGTATAAATAAATTACAGCTTTTACATATAAGCGTTCACATCTTGCAACGCCAATGAATGAGACTGGAATTTCAATCTGATCCGTGGGATCTTTCATTACACAATCAAAAGCAACGTAATGGCTCCTCTCTTTGGAATCCTCTTGTAGTCAACGAAGGCCATGTTGCCACAATGTCCGCAAATGAATGAGCAAAAATCTGGGTTGGCAAAATTCAGGTTCTTCTGACTTTGGTTGACTTGAGAGGCCAACACCCTTTGTTTTAGTTACTTTACCCATGTCAAATTAGTTTAAAAATCTGGAATTTTGAATTGGACCTGGATTTTAACCCAACTCGCTCAAGAAAAAATTGATTTTTCTTGAGGTTTCCTGGGATTGGAGTGATTGGAGATTACTTATCTCATCTGTAGATTCTGTTAAGGATGCACAACCTGCCCACATTTTGAAACTTTAGGAAATTTCACATTCATTCCATATACTGTAATCTCAGCTCATTTGGAACATAAATTTCCTAACATTCGCACAGGATTTGTCAATTCACTTCACTGACAGGTTCAATGTATTCTTTGTCTTGGACTGGTCAAATCTATGAAGTGCAGAAAGAGTGATTGTTTTCATTAGGCACACAATAGCCTTTCTTTTTATACTGTTAATGTCTTTTTATTATTACTATTGTTATTTCATTTTATGAGGGTCGCTGTAGCTGTATTTGTATTTAGAAAACAACAAATTGCATTTATATAACACCTTTCATGTTGGGAGGATATTTCAAGGCGCCAGACAGTTAAAAGTTGGCACCTGAGTTGGGGGTTGGAATCAAGAGGGATGGAGGGCAAAGGGCGGAGGGGGTGAGAGGATGACCGAAGGCACGATCAAAGAGAAAGGTCTTCTGTCAGGCCTTGAAGTTGGCATGGCAGGAGGTGAACTGGAGGGATTCTGGGATGAAGGTCCAGAGGATGGGACAGAAAGGCTGAAGGCCTGACCACTGACAAGGACTGAACTATGAAAGTGGAGCTGAGTGGAAAGGCAATGGAGAAGAATAGAGTGGTCAACAGTGTCGAAGGCTGTAGAGAGATTGAGAACGATGAAGAAACAGACACAGCCCTGGTCACAGATGGACAGAATATCTTTTATAACTTTGACCAAGGCTGCCTCTTTCCTGTCGACAGCATGGAAACCCAATTAATGGGGTTTATATAGGGAGAGGAAGTCTGAAGTTGGGAAGAAAACTAATTCCAGAATCTTGGAAAGAAAAGAAAAGGAAGGTTGGAGATGGGACCATAGTTAGAGAACAGAGGCAAGTGAAGGTTTTTTGTGCCTGGGATTGATGACGGCTGTTTTTAAGTAGGTGGGAATAAAGCTAGTGGACAGAGAGAGGATGACAATGTCTGTTATTATGGGGCAAGTAGGTCAAGCTGGGAGATAAGGAAAGGTGTACAAGTAGGGTCAAGGAACAGACGGTGGGCTTCATTTGGGAAATGATGGAGATGAGGGAAGGGAAAAGGGGTCAAAAGTGTGGAGGGAGGGATTAACTGGAGGCCAGATGGGCATGGAGTAGGTGGGGAGGCAGTGGTGGTAGCAAGGATAGAGGCAGCAGACTGGATCCCATCGATTTTTGACTTGAGAAAGTCTCCTGGCATTTGGAGTTTGAGGAGAGGGAGGGTGGGCAGAGGAGTTAATTTGTGGTGGAGAAGAGGAGCCTGGGGGTTGTCCTTGGCCTCCAGGATAATCTCGGAGTGGAAGAACAATTTGGCTGAGGTAAGGGGAGGTTTTGATGCGATCCAGCCAAATTTGGCGGTGGACCGTTAGATTGGATTTATGCCAGAAAATTCTAATGTGATCTGACAAATATTACCCCTTTTTTTACACACACAATCCAGCTTATTTATATAAAGGTTCTTATAAACTCAATGAATTTCTTAGGAAATGGCAAACTTTCTACCGAAAACTATAGAAATGGTTTCATCACACTGAATAGTCTTAGGAAGGTCAAGTGCAGTGAAATGGAAAGCATACCCAATTAAAAGGGCCTAAGTGCACCATGTATGAAATACCAACTAACTTTAAATCATTAAGCAGATAAAATATGGTAATGCGGATAGAGGCAGGTCAAAGACTGATAAAAACCCAGACGGGGCAAAGAGGTAACCTTCTTTTGCTTCTACCCAATATTGCAGTCTATTAATGAGAAGATGGCTGAATAACCACATAAGTCAGCAAGCAGAAATCTTGAAAATAGTTTCATTGATCAACCATAATGTGTTGATTTTTTTGACAAATATAGTCTTTGTAACAGATATTTACACTTTTAAAAAGCCCAGTAGACAAAAAGGAGGTTAGAGCGCTCAGTTTTTTTGGGTGTATATGTAAAGTTCTATATGTTGCAGGTAGTAGTTTCTTCAAAATGCGCATATTCCAACCATCAATACTGTGTCCTAATTTATGTCCTTTTTGTTCTTTAGATGGCCTAGGGGAATATTGTAGAACATCTCTACACATCTCCCTGGATTCTCTGATTCTTATCAGGAAGGAATGGTGGTACAGACAGTACTTAGCAGCAAACGGCATCTTTTTTCCCCCACATTTCTGTAAAAGTCTGTTCCCTTTGTACTAAGGGAAACACATCTGTTACACTTGGATTCCTGTGCCATGCAAGTGCAGCATCTGGGCTCTCATAGTCTGAATGCTGCTCATGATTTTCTTCTGGTGGCCTACTAGTGTAATCCCCAAACTCATCACGTCCCTGTATAACAGAAAAACAGCATGGTTAGAAATTGAATCACTCAACTCACAATGGCATTTTGAGATTTTCAAATTTTCAATAGCTCATTCATATAAAAAATACTTTCGATGTTCCCATCCCTAATTCAGTTACATTGTGTAACTATAGCATGAAACTACAGATACATTGACTGCAATGACTGAAACTGAACACAATAAATGGGAGTTATTCTTCACTTTAATACATTTGTGAGAAAATGCCTTATACATGCATGCTGCCAAGTTGGTAAGTTTCCCATCAAGTGGAAAATAACCTCCAACATGTGGGCTCTCACTACTGCTCTACTAAATGATAGGGTCACCTATTTGGATGTGTACTTTATGGATCAAGTTGGGAGTTACAGTATTTTATTTGCCTATCCAAATACAACCATACATAATGGTGAAACATTTATCGCTTTAAATCCTGTTTCTCCACACACACAATATTAACTAAAAATCTAGACTCTCCAATTACAATACCCTTGAGGTACCTTACAAATACTGTGAACAGCAGGGTCCCCCTGATCAATGGCTTGAATATTCTAATTGGAAATATCACAATTGATAACCCACATTTCTTATTCAGTTTATTTATTTCAGAATTTACAAATAACTTAGCTTCCTGTGAATTTTCATTAGAACCGCAAGCTCTTGAGAAGGGTTTCCAATTCATTTGTTACGTCATGATTTGGTTAAGTTGACTTGTAAATATTACCCTCACTTTATTGACTACAATTCAATTTCTTCCTTCATCTTGAAGTCTTATCATTTTTCTATCAAACCTCCAATTTTCAGGATTGTGCTGCTGGCTTTTTTATACAGTGCTGGAATGTTTCTGTGGTCAGGTATTATGGCCATTTACACTGAAATCGGTCAGTAACAGACCAATTTATTTGACTGCTAAAATATGAATGGTAATACTAACCAATCAGTCAAAGTAAGGAAGCCCTGCAGTACTCAATGTCTTCATAATGAGCTTGCAACAAGGTCATTTTGAGAGAATGTGAAGGAGGTTTGAAGGTTTCAGATGCAACACCCTTAATCGCTTTGGGAACCCCACACCTCCCAAGAATCCGCTCCGCGGTCACTCCCCCTCCAACTTCCACCCACCCCCCACCCCTTCCCTCCCACACTCCGACTCCTACCCATCCTCCCCTACACACCTTCGAACCCGTTTCCCCACCCTCTGTCACCAAACTCATCCTGTCCCTGAAACCCACCACCTGCTCCCTTGACCCCATCCCCACTCCACTCCTTATCTCTCAGCTCCACCTCCTTGCCCCAACAACAACAACAACAACAAGATTCCATTTATAGAGCACCTTTCACGTCAGGAGGACGTCCCAAGGCGCATCATCAACCTGTCCCTCTCCTCTGGCTCTGTTCCTATTCCCCTAAAAAACATCACTCCCACTTTGAAAAAATCCTCCCTTGATGCGTCGCAGCTATCAAGCTACCGGCCCATCTCCAACCTCCCCTTCATGTCCAAGGTCCTTGAAAGAGTTGTCGCCTCCCAGCTGCGCTCTTTCCTCTCCACCCATGCATTATTCGAATCCCTTCAGTCGGGTTTCCTTGGTGCTCATAGCACAGAAACCACCCTGGTCAAGGTCACCAATGACATCTTGACATCAGCGACCAGGGCTCCCTCTGCCTCCTCGTCCTTCTCGACCTGTCGGCAGCATTCGATACGATCGACCACGCTATCCTCCTCCACCGCTTGTCCTCCCACCTCAACCTTCAAGGCCCTGTCCTTGAGTGGTTTAGGTCGTACCTCTCCCACCGTCTTCATTTTGTTTCCACAAACGGCTTTTCCTCCAGCCCCCGCACTGTCTCGTGCGGTGTCCCTCAGGGCTCTGTCCTCGGTCCCCTCCTCTTCACCCTCTATATGCTCCCCCTTGGTGACATCATCCGCAGACATGGGGTTAACTTCCACATGTGCGGATGACGCCCAACTCTACCTTTCCTCCTCTACCCTCAACTCCACGACAGCCTGCCTGTCCGACATCGAGTCCTGTACAAGAGACAACTTTCTACAGCTCAACGTGCGCAAAACTGAGGCCCTCCTGATTGGCTCGTGTCAGCGCCTCCGCACCTCAGGCGCTGACAGCATCAGCATCCAAGGCTGCACTCTCCACCTCTCAAAGCCAGTCAGGAACCTCGGGTTCTGTTCGACCCTGAGCTGTCCTTTCTTCCTCATATCCGCGCCACAACTGGCACCGCCTTCCATCACCTCCGAAACATCGCCAGACTACGGCACTACCTCACCCCTCACGCTGCTGAAACTCTGGTCCACGCCTTTATCACCTCAAGGCTGGACTATGGGAACTCTCTCCTCGCCGGCCTTCCCGGCACCTCCCTCCACAAGCTGCAGGTCATTCAGAACTCTGCAGCTCGTGTACTGTCCCGCACCAGGCTTCGGGACCACATCACTCCCACCCTCGCTCGCCTCCACTGGCTCCCCATCCCCCAGAGGATCGAATTCAAGATCCTCATCCTCACCTACAAGGCCATTCACGGCCTTGCTCCCTCCTACCTCTCCGACCTACTATCTCCCTACCTACCTGCCCGTACCCTCCGTTCCTCTGGCTCCGGTCTGCTCCACATCCCCCGCCCCAACCGCCCTACCATCGGTGGCCGGGCCTTCAGCCTCTCAGCCCCTAGGCTCTGGAACTCCATCCCCCAGTGCCTTCGCCTTGCCTCCTCCCTTTCCTCCTTCAAGGCCGGTCTCAAGATCCTTCTCTTTGACCGTGCCTTCAGCTCCCCTCTTGACTCTCTACCCCCTCCTCGCTCCCTCGCTTCCTTCCCATCACCCTGACGATTTCCCCCCTGCTCGGGTCCTGACCCAACTGTCCAGCGCCTTGGGACGTCCTCCCGACGTGAAAGGCGCTCTATAAATGGAAACTTGTTGTTGTTGTTCTTGTTGACTGACAATGATGGTCCATGAAGGGAAAATAAACAAAGATAAATATCCTTGTTGGGATTTGCTGGAACCTATGTAACAATGGTTTACAAAGGTCAGTGTTTCCCGGCAGGATGCTGCTTGATGGTTCAGTCAATATTATACTATCCATCCTATGGGGCTTCAAACGTTTAAATGGAGGCTGCCATTTAATTACTTTAATATTGCTTTCTACTGAGTTTTCTTTCTGAGCACTTCTCTAAGTACATACAGTAAATGAAGAAATGCATATCTGAGACAAATCTTGACAAATAGCACTCTCTGCAGCATTGCTATTCCCTAGCAGAATCCAAGAATTCTTCAAAAAAGAGACTTCCAATATAAAGAAAAGGGATTGAAGTGCAGATGTTTTTCACAAGTATGTTATACTCATAATGCTTTGAGATTCCCTATTTCATGAAGAATGTACACCAGCCTGAAATAGATGGCATCTCTTTTTACCGTTTCTTATTTCCACAGCATCTATGTCTATTTACTGTTCTATCTAAATCCATCTCTCCAAGTCAAAACCATTACTTGGAAAGATATGAATTAGTTAATCTATGCAAACTGCAGATGCAATTACTGAACATGATAAAAGACAACAAGACTGTTTGGAGTGAGTTAATCATTGATTTCACCATAACAGTATGTTAGTAGGTTAGTGCTGTATATTATTATATGATTATTGTTAGTATAGACAGTTCCATTGTGTCCACCATAATCTTAATCAATAAGATACATTCATTCAATACACACACTTTTATTTTGCTGTTCTCAGGAACTATACACTCAACAGGATGTTCTTTGAATTCTACGAAAGCCACTTAGGAATTGGAATGAGTAAGTTTCGGCTGTGCAATTACTGAGTTCTCAACACACTCTGCCAAAGCTAAAGTGCTCTGTGAGTAGATCAAAGCATTACCACTAACCATGATTAGTAACCCATGTCTGGAAAGCCTCAGCACAGCGGAAAATATATTTAACTAGGATTAATTGGCTTGTAGCTACAATTAAATGCCTTCATTGTTGTTCAGAGCACTTTGTGAAACAACTGGTATCCAAAACTATTATTGGAAGGTAGAAAATTGTACCCTCCATTTATTGTGGAAGACAAATCCGTACTGTTCAAAAAGTGATTTTCTTTCCAACACCAAGAATGCTGTAACTTTCCCACCAGGGAACATTTTCCTCACTGAAACATTAGCTTTTTCCATTAATTGGGAACAGCACCAGTGGTCAAATAAATAGTTTAAAGTTTCTGCTACAGCTAGCTCCCTCTACTTCCACCCATCATTTAGAAAAATAACTGTAAGGATGTAATGCCACAATCTCTGAATATTTAAGCACTCAAATTTTTCCCTTCATTTTCTACCCTCCATAATTGAGCACATTGATCCATGCCGAAATAAGATTTTCAATGTCACAGATACACCATGTTATTGCTTGACATCGCACACGGGCACCTTTCACAGGGGTCACTTGACAATGATCAGGAGCGGAAATCCTGACTTATTTTTCCTTTTCCCTAACCAAAGCTACTGAGGCTAACTGTAGCACCTTGATTGCTGCCAACCTGAGATTCAGTTATTTCAACACAAGATAGGTTTCAAATCAAAACCTCCCCAGTTTATCTATCAGTTTCACATTAGGTAGTAGTTTTACCAACTGAGCTTTTAGGATAGTCAGCCTACCAGGTTTTTAAATAACTATTTCCTCACGGACCTATAAACATAAAAGCAACCCATCCATCTGATACAGAACAGAAATACTTTCTAGAGTGATAATACTGTGGAACAAATCTATTTCTAAATCTTTTGCGATTCTGTTTATTTCATTTACAACCTCATCTTTCTTATTTCTCATCTCACAACTTGTTCTTTCATACATTTGTTCCCAAGCCTATCTAAAGAATTCCTTTTTTTCCCCCTTGATCCATATTTGCATCTTCGTTAATGAACGAGTGAGCGCTAATCTGCCTAGCAGTAGTTGTTTCACACAGACCTGCTGCCATGCGGATAATATCCATTCCAGGTGTCAAGGTGCATTTGGGCGGTATTAATTCTCCTTTACAATTTCTGATGTTGGTTTGGCACAGCGGTACGTCTTTTTTGCTGGTGTACTAAAAGCATCAATTAAACCAATTATATGGGGGCTGATCCAATTAGTTTTAGTCATGTCACAATTCCCAAATGGTTACATGTTCACTCATCTGGAGTTATTCCACACTGATCAGACTATTTTCTTTGGTCATCTGAAATGTCTGACACCTGCAGAAATCCATTACCAGGCTTACGAATCTCCAAACAAAACTACTGAGTGTTCCACACAAATATGTATGGAACCTTATCTTAAGGTGGTGGAAAGTCAATGGAATGAAACGTAGTTCATATTATCAGTAGGAATATCATATTGAAACGGAGTGACCACATTATACTGAAACATTTGGAGCCATCAATGCAGAGTGGTAACAAACGTTGGTTTGTGTGCTACTCATCTACTGTACAGTACAGCGCAATGGTGCATTGTTAGGAATTCACACCTCCATGCAATGTACACCTAGTGGAAATAATTAGGCTCTTACAGGGCAATCCTCCATCTAAATGTTACAATATCCTCCAAGAGAAATGACTTAAATCGAATTAAGCATGACAGAGAGACACATCCATCTGGGAGGGTGCACATACACCATGGTGAAGGGTTAACACCACACATCAATTGAGTTTGAAAGAGTCGGAAAGGAAGAGGAAAAGAAAACACTGGAGACGTAAGAGAGAAGAATGAATGCCTTTTACTTCAACAACTAAAAATGTTACAGGGAAATCAAATATTATTATTCAGTAGAAAAGTAATTGTAAAGATTATTAAGCTGGGAAATTTCCAGGTTTCCTCTGTCTCTGAGGTTTACTGAACATTGAGGTATTTAATCATGGTCTGAGAAGACAGTAACTCTGAGAGTTGTTGGTCTATTGCTGTAGCTTTGGCACATTGTGGTGCGATGTCTGTGTTTGGAAACACATTTATTTACTACAATTGTAGCTGCCATTGAATTGCCCAAGGAGAAGAGGAGAATATTGCCTCACAAGTGAGAACCTGGGTTCAACTCCCAGCAGGGTAAAATGTTGGACAAGTTTCCTTACTCCACACGCCTCTGTTTACCTAGTATTAAGTAGGAACCCGGTTGTTAGTCGATTGGCGGATCGCTTTTCAGGGATAATAATTCCTTCAAAAAAAAATAATAATAAATTGGTCACTTCAATTCACGACTGCTTGTGGGACACTGTTGTGTGCAATTGGCTGCCGCATTTCGCCCACAAAATATAATCAATCTACTTTACAGTATATTCTGTGAAGCGTTTTGAGACGTCTCGAAGATGTGATAAGGCGCTATATCAAATGCAAGAATTATTATCATTAATATGGGCCACAGTGAGAATTTTCTTTTAGAAACCATATCAACGAGAGAAAGTCTGCAGATCTGTACTGTCCATTCTGAACCCCACTGTTACTGTTATCCTGATTGATGGTGATATTACTGATTACTGGTGGGAATCCTAAAGGCAGATTGTAAAGTTCCTGCCCAACAGCAGTGTGACGTGATCATTTAGTAATGCTAAACTATAGACTAAATTATAATACAAACAGCATATAAAAATGTTAGAAATAAGCCCTCAGGACTGACAGAACATTCTGAAAGTTTTTTCCATTTGTATCTAGATTTTTGTATTTGATGTAAATAACAAAAGAAAAATTTGATCCACCAAACCATATTTCAATGCCTTCATATCTTATAGTTATTTCTTGTTTTAGATAATATACAAAATGAGAACAGTATTTTTGCGAAACTAGATGAAACCTGTTTCTCAAATCATTATTTTCCTGAACTATTTTAAAACTCTCCCTCAAGTACAATTCTGTGGTCAAGAGGGTGGGCAAGTAACCTGTCCTCAGGTTTGCCAAAGTCACTCTTCAAACCACTGCTGGAAGGTTCATGAGCACCTCTGACCTGCCCTCTGTCCTGTGATGAAGAGAACAGCTTGTGCTCAGTATCTCTCTGTGACAGCTGAGTTTGGATCAGGATCTCGCCACGTGTGGAGTCGCAAGCATGAACCTCTGACTCAATTAGTGGATTGCACATCATATTTTGAAATCCTACACTACCGCTGAGCTTCTGCATATATTCCAAAAGTAAGAGGAGAAAGTTATAAATGTATGAGGAAAGATTAGTCAATCTGGGACTTTTCACTCTTGAACAGAGTGTAGGTTGTGGAGTGTAGTAGGAAGACTTGGAGGATTTAACAGCTACGAGTGGTGGAATAAAAAACAATAACATCTTTCAAAAAATAATAAGCAAGTTCCAGGAAATGCAATGGATTCAGGGCTACTTGACAGATGCGCCACATGAAACTGTTAGTAAATTGGATGGATAACTGTATGGTCTATTCTTGCTTGAACTTTACTATGTTAATATGCAAGGCTATGTTTAGTGGGTACAGCAGGAATTCTGATTACTGATGATCAGTGCAACTACTGCAAGGTATTGGCGACTGCAGTTTGCTAGAATGTTAGTTTTGTGCAAGTTATAGACTAATAATGCTGATAGTTGTTTTAGTATGTTTTCAAAAAAAGATTAAAAATCAATTATACAAGTATTACTAAAAATAAGTATAAATAATGAATGGAATTTTTTGTGAAAGAGATAGCGAATGAGCTATAAATATAATAGTTAGAACCTTCCACAAGGCCTTGAATAAGAGAAGACAAAGAGAAGAGTTGGGAGAAGGGGAATTCTGTAGCCAAACAGCATGATATATAGCACAATGAGTTAATGCTTTACATTAATTCATAACCATTGTTATTTTTATTAGGATTTTATTATTTTTAATCCGTGTATAGTTTTCTCTTCTATACTTTTTTCCCAAAAGACAATAAAATGTTAATAGGAACAGTAAACTCTTCTAGTATATGGGCTTCATTAATAACTCACACCTCCACACTTTAATATGCCACCTGTGGCATTATAATTGTGCTAAAATCACAACAAACTATCTCAAGGTTTAAAAATCCACAGGAGCTTATCTTAAAATATACATCATGATCATAACAACATCTTTAACCAAACAATTTTCCACATCCTAAGATTGGTTGGGGAACAATAATGGTAAGACAATATCAAAGCGTTGGGTATGTGTGTGTTGGGGGGCAGCTTTGCAATTCCTCTGCCTTGTTTATGTCCACCAGAAAAGTGTAGAATCCAGATAAAGAAATAATTAATAGCCACTGCAATGTTCCTCGCCCAATAATATCTGATGTCTCCCAATTGACGTGTGGGTGAAGAATAATCATTCAGAGATAGCTGTCTGGTTTATCACCCCAGGGATGTGTGGTACAAATAGTAGCAACACACACTAAAGAGGCAATCTAGTCTCACATGTCAGTCTGGTTTAGTTTGGTTCTGATTGCTCAACGTCAAACTCACTCAATAGTCATCCTGGCCACAGACTCCAGCGTGCTGTAACCTGCAGCTGTGAAGTTATCCTTGTACCGTTCCATCTTGATGGCCTCTAACCAGTCGCCCACACAACGAAAGGAGGTGAAGTCGGGAGTGTTCTGATCTAGCAGAGGATTAATTGGCCTGTGTAGAAAAAGAACAATGCATAAGAGCGGTGCATTTAAATAATGAAGGTGATTCACTCATCCAAACTCCTGGTATTTTATTAACTGGATCACTCACATTAAAAAAAAAGCAGCTTCAGGAAGTTAGGAACAACAACAACAAATTACATTTGTATAGTGCCTTTTATGTCAGGAAGACATCCTGAAGAGGTGAACATTCAGAGATTTGGATCCGAGCAGGGGATTGGGATCAGGAGGGGTTTGATTTCAAGATCCTCATCCTCACCTACAAGGCCATTCACGGCCTTGCTCCCTCCTACCTCTCCGACCTACTATCCCCCTACCTACCTGCCCGTACCCTCCGTTCCTCTGGCTCCGGTCTGCTCCACGTCCCCCGCCCCAACCGCCCTACCATCGGTGGTCGGGCCTTCAGCCTCTCAGCCCCCAGGCTCTGGAACTCCATCCCCCAGTGCCCTCGCCGCTTCCTCCCTTTCCTCCTTCAAGGCCGGTCTCAAAACCTTTCTCTTTGACCGAGCCTTCAGCTCCCCTCTCGACTCTCTTCCCCCTCCTCGCTCCCTCCCTTCCCTCCCCTTACCCTGACCATTTCCCCCCTCCTCGCTCCCTCCCTTCCCTCCCCTCACCCTGACCATTTCCCCCCTGCTCGGGTCATGACCCAACTGTGCAGCGCCTTGGGACGTCCTCCTGACGTGAAAGGCGCTTTATAAATGGAATCTTGTTGTTGTTCTTGTTCTTGTGGAGGGCAGGGCGGTGGAAGTGGAGCAGGCCAGAGCTTGCTGAGCAGAGGGAGTGGACAGGTTAACATGGCTAGTTTACACAATTATGAATACTGATGTGTAGTTAATATTTGGGGGTGAATTTAAGGGCAATCTAGTGAAAGATCTTGTTCCTGGGACATGAAATTTTTCCCATTTCAGATAAGGAGTGTCAGCATTCTCAGCTCAGTTGAAGGTCAGTTAGATGCAATGTAAAGCTCACCCTGCTCTTCCCAACCAATCTGGTTCACCCCTAACTTCAGAGGAACACTCTCTACTATACCATTGCGATATTTTCTATTTCCCATACTTGCCCTTCTATGTGAGATTGCTAACTCGGTGATACATTAAGGCAGCATTGTGCTGTGAGTCAAAATTCACCAAGTCTTTGTTGAGACTTTTCTTACTCACTTCACGTAAAATACTGATAGAATCCTATAGATGAGGTGCTCGCTACATCAGTAGGATTGCAATGAACTAATAAACAGGCAGATCAAGCTTGAAACGCCAAATAGCCTTCTCTTGTTTTTGTGTTCAGCATAAATCTGTATAATAATCATTATTTGCTTACAGCACAAATGATGGACCATTGTCACCTTCTTAAACATTGTCAAATGTACTTGAATTTTTCTCTGACAAAAAGGGAGGTAACAACAATAACATGCCTCATGAAATTACTAAATCAATGTTGCTTTTAACATTTTTACTCAAGCTTGATGGTTTCAATGAGACTGATGCATGCCAATCCCTTCCTCTTTGCTCTTTCTGTACCTCCCATATAATTCATGATTTAAACTCAATGGGACTGAGTTTGCAGTATTTTGAGAAGGAATTGCTTAATAAGGAATGAAAAGCAGGTGATAACAAAAAATTCTTCCAATAACTAATGGTACTTCAAGTCATGTTTTTATTAAGGAATCATAGTAATACTGCAAATTAACCTCCAGAATATGTGTACTGCGATGTTGACAGATTTAAGAAGCTAAAACTGTATATCATCCTTCTACGACAATTCTATAAGCACAACTCATTTAATCAATGCAAGAGGTAGTATTCACCTCTCTGTCCCTCCAATACATCAAATACACGTTTGGGTTTTCCTCACCTACTGCAGGAGCCCAGGGGAACCTTCAGGGTATTTGGATTGCGGATCATTTTGTCCAAGATGCCCACTATCTGATCGAATTTGGGTCTCTCATTCCGTTCCTGCTGCCAGCAGTCAAGCATCAGCTGGTGAAGACCAGGTGGACAATCCATAGGAGCAGGGAGACGATAGCCCTCATCAATAGCCTTTATAACCTAGGGAAGGAATAAACAAACAGATAAGGTATCAATATAAATTTGATTTTCCCTCACACCCATTAGGATTGAAAACTGAAATTCGCAAATTGAAAAAACATGCTCTGAACTGCACTTATAAAACATTTTGTACAACATTGAAGATAAGCGAGGAAGTATTATTTTTCTTTCAGAGAGGATGCTAATTTCTTCCTCCCCTACACTCTTCCCTCCCACCTCACTGACTTAGGGCAGTAGATAGAACATTTTAACATAAAAATTATAGGCTACAGGAAAGGATCCAGAACAGAAACCATTGCTGTCATCTGTGACATGAAAAGTCCCAGGAGTTTTCTCTATATAACTCCTGTATTCTATTGTGGGGAAAGTATGGACATACCTGTGTTAAAAGCAACCTCACTGGCCTCACTTTGTTGCCCTACCTGACTGACCCCGAAGGTTTCTAACGTTTTTGTCAGGCCAATTTAGAACTAAATAAAGTATGGAAGAGATGTGTCAGAGAATGAAACTTTCCCTTGGCAAGCTCTGTCCAGGGATTGGGAATCTTTCTCTGCTGCTGCCATGCTTGGATCTGTGTTTTCTCCTTTCTGACAGTCTGAGTTACCTGAGTTACACTGAGAGCTGTCACGCAATAGCAATTCCAAGCCTTACACAAAATTGGCTCTTCAAGATATGGTCTTTGGTGCCTATCATTTGAATTGGAAAAGCTAATAAATCATGCAGCGGCTTCCATTTAAGACAAGAGACATTTCAATTGTTGTCGTTATGGGGTCTATGAGGAATTAATTATCATTCTCTTGCACAGACTAATTAGGAGCCTGCATACATTTGTAATTTATTTATACAAATGAATAAATAAGACGTCCTTCCCAGCGCTTTGGGACATCCTCCCGACTTATAAAGGTTTAGCAGAACGTCCTTGCTTTTGTACGCTATAACTCTATTTATAAAGCCAAGGATCCCATGTTCTTTTAACAGCTTTACCAACCTGTCCTGCCACTTTCAAAGACCGGTGTATTTGAACCCCCAAGACTCTCTGCTCCTGAACCCCCTTTAACATATGCCCACAAAATGTACAGTCAATTCAAATCAGCCCCACCCTTCCTTTGACTGTCCTTTTACTCTTTATATGTTTATAGTAGGCTTTAGTGTTCCCTTTTATGTTACCCGCTAATCTTTTCTCATATGCTCTCTTTGCCGCTCTTAATTCCTTTTTCAGTTCTCCTCTGCATTTTCTGCATTCTGATTGGTTCCCTAGTGTATTTTGAACCTGACAGTTATCATAAGCCTCCTCTTTCTGTTTCACTTTAATCCCGATTTCCTTCATCCAGAGAGCTCTAGCTTTGGATCCTCTACCTTGCCCCCTCATGGGAATATATTTGGTCTGTACTCTAACAATCTCCTCCTTGAAGGCCTCCCATTGTTCATTTACCATTTCACCCATCAATCTTTGTTTCCAATCCACCCTTTTCAACTCACTGAAATTAGCACTCTTCAAGCTGAGTAGCTTCACCATAGAGTGTTCCTTGTACCATACCATTCTAAACCTTACGCGCTGTTCTCTCCTTGTTTAGATCAGTTACCATTGATGAATGATGTAGAGCTCGTCTTCAACGCACGCTGAACAAATGCTGGGATAATCGAGGCATAAACAGTAACTTACATCCTGATTGGACATATCCCAGTAAGGTCGTTCTCCATAAGACATCACTTCCCACATGACTATTCCATAACTCCACACGTCGCTTGCTGACGTAAACTTGCGGAACTGGATGGCTTCAGGGGCTGTCCATCGCACTGGAATTTTACCACCCTGTGTGGACAGAAGAACACGGTTGAAATGTTGCCAGTTCATCTTTAACAAGTAATGAAATTAAAAATGGTACAATGTCATTATTATCCATATTATTGCATGCAGATACAATGGAGGCAATTATAACAATAACTTGCATTGTTGCACCTCACCCTTGTATTCAAGTCCCTGTGCTCCTCTACACCCCCCTACCTCTCTGACCTCCTCTCTCCTCAAAACAGTACCCATTGCCTTCGTTCCTCCAGGTTTGGCCTCCTTCTTGTCCTCGAGTCCTCCGTACCTTCAGCCACTATGGCCCGAGGCTCTGGAAATCCCTTCCTCACTCCCTTCACCTCACTCCCTCCTTTCCTATTTTCTGCTGAAGACCTTTCTTTTCGACCGCGCCTTTGGTCACCTTCCTCCTCCTCCCCCTGGCTCGGCCCCGGGATCCGTTACTGTGAAGCGCTCTGAGACGCCGTCCATCATGGAGGGCGCTATATAAATCCAAGTTGTTGTTGTTGCTATTTGCCTCCATAATACAGTCATTATACCTTACACAATATCCTGTGAAGCACTTTCAGATGTCCTTCTGAAGTGAAAGACATTGTATCAAATATAAGGATGATGATTATTATTATCATTATTATTTTATTAAGTCGAATGGTGGTATTTTTGACGCTATGCAGACTTCCAAATTCTATAGCTGGTTCAGAGATTATCAGATTTTAAACTTGTTGTTTACCTCTACGTTATCCATTCCTCTCAACAATTTACAACTTGGATCATGTTTCCTCTCAATCTTTTCCTTAATGGAAACAGGTTTATTTCTGTGAGATTTTCCTTGTAACTTAAGAGTCCTGAGTGCTGCCTAATGCTGCCTGAACCTTTTGCAATGCACCAATGTTATTTTGAAGGCAGAACACACAAAATGGCAAGCAGTATTGTAAATCTTGAAACTTTTGTGTAAAGTTTATAATTAACGGAAATTTAAATGTAATGGGAAATGTTGGAGCTAGGATCAGGGCTGAAGCAGAACTTCAGAGATGTTGGACATCCCTTATAATAACTGCCCTTGTAGCAGAGCGGCATGGAAACTCAATAAGATAATGTTATTCCCTGTTAAATATATTTTAAATCATAGCTCAGTTTAGGCTGGGAGCATAACGTTGTTGAGCCATGTTGCGCTGAGAGTAACATTACTGAGCAGGACTGGGAGCATGACTGAGCAGGTAATGTGACAGCCTATGAAATACATTTTACGTGAAAATGCTCAAAAGCTCAGAGTGCGTGAAATATTGATTTCCAGATTTCCAGTATTGTAAATGTGGCCTTAGCAATGAATTAGATACCGATTACAATAACTTAGTTTGAGTTACGATCAAATGGCCCTGAGACATATTCTTTTATTGATTAGTCTTTCTTCTATAAACCTGGTGGCGACTGAATACCATCAGTGCTCAATCACACAGAAATCTTGTACTGCTAATGGACACCGCTTCAATTTGTATTGCCCTCTTTCCTGGTCCAATATGCAATATCATTCGATGATTTACATTAAAATCCATCTTGCATTTCTTTGCCCATCTGCTTATTTTCTGCACATTCCCCATTGAATACTCTGAACCTCTGCACTGGTCACCAGACCACAAATTTGTGGGGCAGTAGTGAGTGCTATAGTACATTACAAAGAGCGGCTAATTGCTTCATTTTGTTATGAATAGAGATCAACAAGGATGAGAGTGCAGATACTGGCAAAACTCCACTAACCACAGTCCCCACACAGAGCTTTTTCCGTTCACCATCATTCTTTCATTTTCAAATTGCTGTATTTCTTGCTGTATTTCTTTCATAAATCTCCATCTCTTTAAAAATAGCCTACAAATGCAGAACTCTTATCAAGCGCCTTCTGAAAATCCACCTTTATGACCTTCACTGGATATCCCTTGTTCATGATGTTACTTACCCCCTCAAAGAATTCCAGTAAATTTGTGAGCCATGACCTATAACTTCTAAAAACAACCACGACTATTCCCTACGGTCTCTGCACACTTCAGATGAATTTTAATAGCATCCTCATAAAACTCTCTCAAGCAATTTCTGCAACAAAGCTGGTAGACTAGCTGATCTATTATTTCCAGGTTCATGTTTCTCTCCATTTGTGAACATATCTTTCCTTTTCTCACAAAAATATTATCAGAAATGCCTCCATTTCTTCTGAAGGATTCTACAATTTACCTCACACAGACTAAATGGCCTACACACAATTTGGGTGAAATTCTCTTCCTTTTTGGCAAATGTGGGAAATTTCCCTCTTTAATTCCTTGAATTTCATCAAAAGACATACTTTACTGACCTCTACACACAGGATAGAATCTTGTCTACTCAATGCGTCTCTTATAAGAGCAATTTGGTTTTCAACACTTCATCTACCCAAATTGTTTAAATAGTTATTAAGGGTTTTCCCCAGGGGCCTAATGGGTAAATGAACTAAGTCATACAGGCTAGAAGAACTTAATTGCTGGTCTGAGCTGCATTAGTTTATTACAGCCCACTCAGCACGGGAGGCAATAAAATTGGCCATAGCGCTGCTGGGCAAGAGGAGAAATATTGATTAGAAGTTCTTCTGATCACTGTGACAGGAGTCCCTCTTGAAAATATGTACAGGCAGGTATTATCCAATTCTCACTCCCACTGTGGTCAGGCTTGACCGTAATAGCACTCATAATTAAATAGTCCGCCGACATTCACTGTCCAGCTTCACATATGCAGAAAGCCCTTTGGATAAAGTAGGGTTGTTACAAAAGGGGAACTGTTCAGTACTTTCTGGATAGCAGGAGGGGAAGAAAATGGGAAAACAGATTATTAAATACCACCTCCTGCTGCTACCTATAACATACGTGTCTATCTTTGTTCTTTTACTCTGTTTTGGCTTTTGTATAACATCAGGTCCTCACTACTTTCTATTCCCTTGCACCTATGTGCCACTTTGACTGTCTCATTTATTCACTCTGGTCCTTGGCCTCCTACCTTTATCCTTTTTCTAATGGGATGATATGTATTTCCATTTCCTTTGAAGCCTTTTTTTCCACACAAAGATTTAGTTTCTCATCTGTTTTATTTTCCATTTCCATTTCCCATATAAGCCTCCATAAAGCTCTTCTAAAGACATTCACCTCTGGTTGATTATGTTTGACCTCATCCTTTAATACAACTAATTGCGCAATGCTTACTGGAGCCCAAGTGCTCAGCCAAGTGCAGGTCACTAAACATTAAATCAAATGGAATATCTCCCCAAGTTTCCTGTCTTGTGGGTTGTGTCAAGAAGAGGTCACAGGTTGGTTTAGGACCAGAGGTGAACTCTCTCAACCCATCTGATCCTTTCAATGATGCATTCCTGACAGTGAAACATAGAACTTTGTAGCACGGAACGCGAATTGTCCCTTCAAGCTGTGCCATTCACCCTATTTATTAATTGCCATTCCCCAAATCATTTCATGCTTTACCTTCATATTCATTAATCCAGTGACTAAATACACAGTCCTACACTTCATAGTAAAATCCTGTACTTTGAGAAGTATCGGCGACATGATAAGGTGCTATGTCAAATGCAAGGATTATAATTATCTTGCTGAACCAGTCTGAATACATACATTGAGCTGTATCTAAAGTAATAGTGAGCTAAGCAGGAAGCTGAAATTGACCCTAGATGGACTTGTGATTCCAATGGACACAAATGAGCCATAAATTGTTAATATTTCTATCTAACAGCTGAGAGGGAGTGTGTGAACCAGCCCACCCAGAGACTGTCCAAAGCTATTTATAAATCCAGGCTACACTAACAGGATAAATATTGTAACACAGGAAATCTAATTGGTAGTGTAGAATGTGTAAATATGTGATCAGAAAAACATTTAAAAATTAATATAAGTCATTGATGGCCAATTGAATAAGGTACTACCCAGTACAGCAGTTGGCAGCTTCAGGAATAGAGACCATCAGGTTGTAGATTTGAATCTGAGTCTGTGCTGAGCCACCTGTTCATAGCAAGGAAAGGCTGTTGGGGTGCTTCAATTGGCCTGAACTAATCTGGGATTCCCGCTACTTACTGTTCTACAGACACCCCTGCTGGAATATGCCAGTGTGTGGACATCAGGTGAGGATAGGTCCAGATGTGAGTGTGATACCATAGTATATATACCATAGTTTCCAATCCGCCAACCCACAGTTAAATTGTTTGCCAAAACACACTGGCTAATGTATATTGAAGGATGAGGTCAAACATGATTGTGAATGAGTTTAGGAAAGCTTTAAGAAGGCTTAAATTGGAAGTGGAACTGGAAAATAAAACAGATTAAAAACAGAATCTCTGTGAGAAGATGGTGACTTGAATGAGATACTGGATAATAATAATAATAATACTTGCATTTGATACAGTGCCTTTCACGTCTCAAAGCACTTCACAGAATAGACTGTAAAGTGAATTGACTATATTTGTGGGTGAAACGCGGCAGCCAACTGCGCACAACAGTGTCCCACAAATAGTCTTGGATTGAAATGACCAATTTATTGTTGTTTTTTTTGAGGAATTATTATCAGGTGTGTGGAATAAGGAAACTTGCCCAAGGTTGCACCCTGCCAGGAATCGACCCCAGGTCTCTCGCTTGCAAAGCGAGTGCTCTAACTACTGAGCTATCCCGTGGGACTGTGCTCCAAATGGAAAAAGAGGAAGGAAAGGTCTTCAGGAGAGCAAAAGAGGAGAAAACTGATGAAAAATCTCAGAAAAGAAGAAAGAAAGTAAATGACCGACAGAGCAGGAGAGAAGCAGTCACTATATTGTGGTTAATTGGGAATCAGCTCAAAGCCTCTCTTGCAAGAAATGCTTGGAACAGCCTGTGACCTTTTAATCTCTGTGTGCTTAAGAAAATGCTCAGCCTCTGATCCACAACAGTGGTATAAAGAGGAAGTTATGATAGCCTGGGCATGCACTTCATCTTGCTGAAGGGAGTGTCGACCCATCATGATTTATTGAGAAGGAAGATCAGGTAACTGACTCACACGTTCTGACCTGAACTTAAGCAAGAAAAATTAATCTCAGCATGTGTGTGTGTGCATCGCAATAGGATAACAGATACCTCGAGCTGGGTTATGAAGCAGTGATACAATCAGCGACTCAAATGTTATGAAGGTTTATGAACACAGTTATTCATCAATACTATCTGATACCTTGTTTACAGTGGTAAGCAGAGGTCAAATCAATCTATGTTTTAGCTTCAATTTGCCTCTATAAATGAGACGTTTCTAACTCCCTGACCTAAACCAAATCCTGTGATTTCTGTTGAAGATATGACTTTGCTTTGGCATCACTGTAAACTACTATTTGCTACCATTGGCTTTCTTTCACAGCTGAAGCCATCAGTTTGGCTATCTCCCATCCACCTGTCCAGCAGTCTTAACACATTCTGAGGAATTTACTGGTATCATGGGCTTCTCTAAAATACTGGACTAAGCCAATAAATAATAATAATCCTTGCATTTGGTGTAGCACCTTATTACATTAGAAGGATGTCTCAAAGCGCTTCACAGGAATCAGTGTGAAATGGAGTGACTCACTCAATCTTTTGTTATTGGGGCGAAAGCTTATGGAGGCAGAACAGCATTATGACTGAAATGTGAAGCAAAGAGAAATCCAACATCAAAACCTACTCCTTGACTTTATAGTCTGTAACAGTTTAAATTATTCGTTTTATTAGAATATGAGCTGAAAGTGGGTGTAAAGGTTTCTCAAACAATTAATTAACAATCAATGTCATGAAAGTTAACAGTCCATCAATCCTCTGCCGATTCTACCATCACCACTGAAACTAATCCCAATTTTGTATTCTTTCTCTGTACCTCTCTATATTGTTTCTTCAAATATTTTGCAATTCCCTTTTAACTTACACTTTGTACTTTACTCACTGTTGCAGTGTAGACAGCCTCTGGATCATCTTCAAGAATTCTTGACAGACCAAAGTCAGACACTTTGCAGACCAAGTTGCTATTGACCAGGATGTTGCGAGCTGCCAAGTCCCTGTGCACGTATCCCATGTCGGCAAGGTACCTCATGCCAGCAGCTATCCCACGCAGCATTCCCACTAACTGGATGATGGTGAACTGGCCGTCATGCTTCTGATGGGAGTAAAAATAGTGCCTCTGTTTAACATCTGGAAGTGTAAATGTGTGCACTGTGCTGTTTCTTTTACACTTGGGGATACCTTCCAAAACACTAACAGTACCAGTCATGCAAAAGTGAAAGTGAGAGGGTCAAGCAAACAAGGCAAATAAGCCTTTGCTTTCAAGTAAAAGATTTTGCTGGATGTTAACAAAAAAAGGGGTGGGTGGGTACATGCTCTGGCACATTTATCCTTCCCAAATAAACTACAAAAATTGATCAATTGAACTCAATGAAGATTTAAAGGTACATTTTAAGTTCCATTGAGAAATAATTTTTATTAGCTGATAGGGAGTGGGTCCCCTAAATGTAGAGTTTGACTAAGTTTCATGTTATCGGTCAATACACTCATGGCCACTGGAATCAAACCGGGATCATCAGTTTGTATCTTGGTTTGAGCCCCAATCTATCTCTGGGATTTCCATGTGTAGGTGGGATGCATGGAAATCTCAGCTTAGTTTGAATACCCTTAAGCACAGTGATGGGTTTCCGCTTGTGTCACACACCCGGCAATCAAAAAAAATTAAGACCAGAGGAATAGAATACAAAAGTAGGGAATTAATGTTATGTGGAGTATAAACACTGTTACAGATTAGCTGAACAGAATGGCCTGTTTCCGTGCTGTGATGTTCTGTGTAATTCTATGTAACAATGGGTGAGGCAGGTTTCTTAACAATGACTTGCTTCCAAATGAAGACAAAATTGAGAAATTTTCCACAATTCAGTGTGATCTTAAATGTTAAGACAAAATGATCTAACAGGCTAAGACCTGGCAGTATTACAGGCCCTGGAAAGGTAAATAATCCCCTTTTTTGGGCCAGAGTTAACATAGACACTAATAAAAGTCTTTGATATGTCTGCAGAATTGTATTTAAACTATGTTACTGTAACCTCAAATGAAACTTTTAGAAAAAATATAATAAATATATCATGGGCATGTTTGAATTTCAAAAGTAATGAAATATAATCTAAATAATTTATACTGGTAAAACGCTCTTATATTACTTTAACTGTAAAACAAGAAACTTCTTACAATTTCCCTTATATATCTTTATGGCAATCTGTACACTTGTATTTATTTTGGTACTTACCCGAAGGAATGAATCCAGTGCTCCATTCTCCATGTATTCTATTACAATCATGATTGGCTTACCTGTACAAATAAAGCAAGTGTATTGTAAGAGACAAATCTCTTTGGGCAACTTCAGAAGGTTTCTCTTTTGATACNTTTTTTAATGAGTCTGAAATTTGTCTTTGGCCCTGGCTGGAGGTTAAGTCATGAAGATGTGAGCAACGGTGCTAACAGGAGCTTATATAACACATAAAAAGAGGTGGTCACGTAACTGCATAAGATATGTGTGAGGTGAGATTGCGGTAGGCATTAGGTGCTCCCCCTTTGGTAATGCACAGTTACAATGGGAAAAATCCCATTAGCTACTGATATTGCCAGAAGTGTTACATGTAACGCTGACTAATTTTAGCCCACTGGAGGTTATGTAAATGTGAAGGTGTGAGTGATAGAGAAATAATGCCCTCATCGTTTGGACTTTTTCAAATGTACTCCTCTCTGGTCTCCCAAGATACACCATCCATAAACTCCAACTTATCCAAAACTCTGCCGCCCAGATCCTCACCTGTATAACATAACATAACATGTAGGAGCAGAAGTAGGCCATTCGGCCCTTCGAGCCTGCCCCGCCATTCAATCATGGCTGATCTTCTAATCTAACTCCAGCTAATAACCTAACCCTGCCTTATCCCCATATCCCTTAATCCCTTTTGCAATAAGAAATCTATCTATCTCAGTCTTGAATATGTTCAAGGACTGAGCGTCAACAGCCCTTTGGGGTAGCGAGTTCCATACATTCACCACCCTTTGAGTGAAGAAGTTCTTCCTCAAATCAGTGCAAAAGGGCTGGGCTCTGATTTGAAGGTTGTGACCCCTAGTTTTGGTTTCTCCAAACAGGGGAAACAATCTCCCACTATCTACTCTATCATGCCCTTTGATGGTCTTATAGGTTTCTATAAGATCCCCTCTAATTCTTCTATATTCCAGAGAATATAGGCCCAAATTGGTCAGCCTATCCTCGTAACTCGTCCCCTTCATCCCTGGTACTAACCTAGTAAATCTACGCTGCACCCCCTCCAAGGCAAGTACATCCTTCCTTAAATAAGGAGACCAAAACTGCACACAGTATTCCAGGTGTGGTCTCACCAGGGCCCTATACAGTTGCAGCAAGACTTCCCTACTCTTATACTCTAATCCTTTCATAATGAATGCTAACATACCTTTCGCTTTCCTAATTGTTTGCTGCATCTGCAGACTAACTTTCTGTGATTGTGCGTCCCTCTGGACGCACATTCCAGTCTCTCCCCTTTTAAAAAATAACCCGCTCTACTGTTTTTGCTACCTAAGTGAATGACTACGCACTGCACATACATCGTCCCAATCCTCACCGTGTTTCTACCCCACCCCTTTGCTCTCCCCTCCACTCAGTTAACTTGGGCTTGCTTATGCCCTCACCCTCTCCATGCCATCAGCGGCCAAGTTTTCAGATTCTACTGCCCTAACGTCTGGAGATCACTCCCTCTACCTCATCCCTTCTCTATCTGTCTTGAAGTCCCACCTTAAAACCTGCTGCGTTCATTGTGCCTATAGTCACTTCCCCCTCCCACCTCCCACTGCTCGGCATCTGACACTGTTATTGTAAAGCACTCCAACACATACTACATGAAAGGCACTCAAAAGACAAGTTGTTGTTGTAACTGTACAAGATACCATGAGGTTACGTAACAGGTAAAGTAAGCAATTGTCAGGAAACCACACGTAGGGAGGATATCACAACAACTTGCATTTATATTCATGCCAGATGTGTCAGATAGGTTTCTCATATGACAACAACAACAACAAGATTACATTTTTCTAGCGACTTTCACGTCGGGAGGACATCCCAAGGCACTGTACAAATGACTGTAAATGGGGTCAATAAAACAATGGTTTGTGATGAGATTCATGAACCAAACCTTGTTCAAAACAAAGGTTACAACCCAAAATGTTTTTTATGACAGCAAGGCCCAGCATGGAGCACTTTATGAACCCTATGGGTGAAAAGCAACCTAGTTGGTCTATCTCTGTTGCCAATTAAAAATGAAATCTTGGTGGTAGGCCTTTGATTCCATCTGCTGCATCTCATATAATTGTAGCAGAGTTTAATAGTCTAGTTTTTATTGCAGTACTCTTTAAATGTCAGGCCATGTAAATGATTGCTGAATTAGAGTTCTTGTGTTGTGGACTTATGTACACAAAGAACTGAGTTTGCTGTCCAAACACACTTTACATAGGACCCTCACAGTTAACAACAGAGGGATGAAACTGATCAGTTTGGGCTGAATTCAAACCCAGCTCCTAAAGTTTAGTGAACTAATTTATTGCAACATATAACCCTTCCCAAAATGTGGCTTTATTGTGCTGACTATGCCAGACTCAAATCCCCACTGACTAGTTGTTTTCCTCCTTTCTTTTAGCTTCCTTGGACCATAAACCAGTTCCTAGCTCAGAAAGAAGGCAATTACTTGACCTCAGTCCTCTCACAGCAATGATCTACAGCTGGCTGCAAACAGATGTATGAGGGAAGCCGGGCTGGGTAGGAGGGGTTGATGGAGTGACTATCCTGTAGATTTTCTTCCTGCCTGGGTTGGACAGTGGCCAGCCTCCGGTGCCATATTCTGCACCTAAATTGGTCAAATCTTTTCAAACATTGTAAGCTATTTTTTGCCCATATAAAATATTCTACATTACAGAAATTTAGCATTGACATCCAGATTAACATGCTATTGTTTGATTATGTTATTTATTTAGGTTCTGTCTACCAGGTCAATATTTTCAGATACATCAATAAAGCAGAAGAGGACACACTTTTAAGGTCACAAAGAGCAATATCAGGACAGACCCCAGGAAATATATATTTTCCCAGAGAGTAATTAATGACTGGAACAGGTTGCCAAGAAGGCAGTTGGAACCAGGACACAAGATTCCTGTAAAACACAGCTTGATGCTGTAATGGGAGGATGTGTATAAGGATCAGATGGGCTAATGGGAGTTTTTTTAATCAAAACTAATCATATCATCTTACTACTTCTAGTTTGCAATATTCATAAAACTTAAATTGGCAAATTACAAAATAGTTAAGAAAATAGTTGTGGGAATCTCAGGGCCATTTTGCTCATCCATATTTACCCCAAAATTCTTAATGGTAGTTATAATCCCAAATTATTAATTACACCAAAAGTAAATGATTTCAGTCATGCACAAATATGGACAAAATACACTTGCACGGTAAATTTCTTGTGTATATTTATTTATATTGTGCTTCAGTTAAGGTTCCATCTATTTTCTGCCGATCATCTCTCCTCACCCCATTCGACTCCCACACCCAGCTCGGTTACCCCTCTTTGGGATATCCTCCCGATGTGAAATCACAATGAAAATGTAGATTGCATTGTGTTGAGTGGTTGGAATTCAGAGAGTAATAGCTATTTGGTACATAATTTGAGGAGAACCACAATTTGAGTCAATATATAATGTATGTTTGTAATTTGAAGTCAATGACCGGATTAAATTATCACTGCATTTACACAGTATTTAACAGGAAGGAAATTCCATCAATCTGCTTGACAACAATCCCATTTCCTGGACGGTTTGACAGAACTAATTAGGAACATAGGAATAAATAGGAAGAAGTCATTAATCTCATTAATCTGTTCCACCACTTTGTTAGATCATGTCAGATTTTTAAATCCCATTTTCAACTATACCTTAATTTTTTTTACTTCCCAATTATCTTTCTATCTCTCTTTTAAACATTCCACAAATAATTCTCTCTCTGTTGCTTTTTGTTGCCAAGAGAAGTGTTTTCCACAGCTTCACAACCCGGATTGTGAAGAAGCATGTGCTAATCTCACTTCTAAACATCCTTGTTCCAATTTTAAGGTTATGTACACTAGCTTGGATCTTTCTACCACAAGCAGAGTTGTCCATTATCTAGCTTGTCAATTCTATGCAATATTTTAAACACATCAATCAGATCATCCTTAAACCTCCTTAACTACAAAGACAACCCAAATCTACCCAACCCTTTCAACATAGCTAATTACTGAAATTATTCAACAATTTATAAATTTAGTGATGAATTCAATATTAATCATCACTGGTGCAAATGATCACTTCATTAACAAATCGACATGGTTTTATTTATGGCTTGGCTGTGGATATCTTCCCTTCGCACCCTGACTCTGTCACAATGGTTGAGTATGAAGCTGCACATCTGGCCCTTGGATTGCTGTTGAAGTCCAGGTCTATCTCAATAAAAAAAGTCAAGCCGGTACCCCACTAACCAGCTAATGCAATACTGCAATCCATGGGAAAACTTTAAGATTCTCACAATCAGTCTACCAATTAGGACAACAACGGGGTAGAATTTTCTATAATGTGATAATTATTACTGGTGACAATTAACACATCAATGGTCATAATTTTCACTCTAATAAATTAATGATTTCTCCTCCCTTACATCCCGCCATCAACTACACAATAGCATCAGTCTCTTTCCCTGCACAATAGCACCAGTCTCTTTCCCTGCAAAATTTTCATTTACATTGGTTCTTTCATGAAACATACATCAATGTGCTTCAGAATGTGGAGTGGGATCCTGAGCGAGGTGCGAGGTGGCCAAACGTTTGACGAAAGGATCGGTTTTAAGGTGGTTTTGGAAGCAAAGAGGAGTGACCTCTCCAATCAGATTTGCATGCTGACCACAGCACAGACACACCCCTGGTCAGAGTGACAAATGACATTCTGTCCATCTGCAACCAGGGCTCCCTCTACCTCCTCATACTCCTTGACCTCTCTGCTGCCTTCACCACCATTGACCACTCTAGCCTCATCCACCGCCTCTCCTCTCACCACAATCTTCACGGTTCTGTCTTGACTGGTTCAGATCGTACCTCTCACACCGCCTCCACTTCATCTCCACAAACGGTTTCTCCTCTAGCTCCCGCACAGTCTCGTATGGCATTCCTCAGGGTTCTGTCATTGGTTCCTTCCTCTTCAATATTTATATGCTCCCTCTTGGTGACATTATCCGCAGACATGGGGTCAATTTCCACATGTATGCGGATGACACCAAACTTTACCTCTCTGCCTCCACTCTTGACTCCAGAACCACTGCTGTGCTGACAGAATATCTGTCATACATCAAGTCTTGGATGAGAGCTAACTTTCTTCAGTTGAGAGTCAACAAGACCGAGGCTCTCCTGATTAGCCACCATCAGCAACTCCACACCTCAGTTGCTAACAGCATCGTCATTCATGGATGCACACTCCACCTCACTGAGCCAGTCCAGAACCTTGGAGTTGTTTGACCCTCAACTATCCTTTCTACCCCACATCCATGCCATGACCTGCTCTGTCTTCCCCCACCTCTGCAACACCACCTGGCTCCGCCACTGTCTCACACTGCAGGTCTCCTAAACACTCACACATGCATTCATAACTTCCAGACTTGACTAATCAAACTGCTTGCTTGTCGGCCTCCCCAACTCCTTCCTCCATAGGCTGCAGAACTCTGTAGCCTGTGTTCTCTCCCGCACCAGGCCCCATGACCCTATCACCCCCATCATGGCCGACTTCACTGGCTTCCCATCACACAGAGGATACAGTTCAAGATCCTTGTCCTCACCTTCAAAGCCCTCCGTGGCCTCTCTCCCCCCAACCTCTGCAACTTCCTAACCCCTTACCATCTTGCCCATTCCCTCCACTCAGTGGGCTCTAGCCTGCTTCACGTCTCCCACCTTGCTCACCTCACCATTGGCAGGCAAGCCTTCTGCCACTCTGTCTCCACCCTCTGGAACTCCATCCTGCAGTCAGCCACCTTACCCCCTCCCTTGCCTCCTTCAACACCCATCTCAAGCCTCTCCTCTTTGACTGTGCTTTTGATCACCCTCCTTTCCCCCCTGCCTTCCACCCTCCCCAATCCCAACCCCCAGCTCGGTTCCGAAACACTGACTGTCCAGAACCTTGGGATGTCCTCCCAATGTGAAGGGCGCTTTACAAATGGAACTTTATTGTTGTTGATGTGGAGCAGGTGGATTTTGGGACAAAGTATTTGAAAGCAGGGAGAAAATCACTAAAATCTCACCCACTGATTCCAGGATGCGGACATGAAAGGGAGTTGAGTTGACAGACCCAAGGGAATGGGCGGTGGACTAGGATTGCAAAGTATTCCAGTGACAGGGTGGGGTAAGGGCCATTTGGGCATTTGAAAGTTAAAACAAGGATCTTCAAATTGATGTGATGCACGATAGGGAGCCAATAAAACCAGGCAAGGATGGAGGCGATGGACTCACAGAGCTTTGTGTGGGAAAGAATGTGGGGCCTGAGTTCTGGATGAGCAGGTTTGCAAGCAGTGGAATAGAGAATACGGGGACTAGTGGCTTTAATAGAGCTCATACCATATTTGATCATAAAATTTCAGTGAATGTTAATTGCACGTTGTTTCACCAAACTGACTTGCGGCAGTTAATACTGTAGTCATTTTCACATAATGGACCGGACACCTAGGCTTACCCCGGGTAACGACTCCTTCCAAGTGCACCACATTTGGATAATCAAACTGCCCCATGATGCTCGCTTCACAGAGAAAATCTCTTCGCTGTTTTTCCGTGAAACCCACTTTCAGTGTTTTGATGGCCACAGCTGTGTCCCTCTTTCCTGGGAGCTTCAGTCGACCACTGCACACCTCTCCGAATTCACCTGAAGAACAACAGCAGCTTTTGTGTCAGGGCAGAGATGTACTGGTGCACATATTCCCTTCTTGATATAATTACTTGGAACATTTTACACACATCAGCTTTCAGCACACCATTGCAGTCCTGCTTTACCGAGTTTAAAAGGGGTTAACAATGAAACACGGATTACGCCCAGCCAATACCCAGCAATCCAGTCTTTCTTCCTCTCAGCCACTTTTTCTCCCTGATAAACAGTGTATCATTTTGAACAAGTGCTGTATTTTAGATGACACCTTAATGCTAAAAATAGATATTGTTTAGACTTAACTATCCATGTGAGAATACAAAGTAATTACTTCTTTCTCTCTGTGTACAACCTGCTCTTAGTTAATGGCCTTTTTGTTGTCTGGTCAGGGTACAATATCCTCACTGCCACATAATGATATCACAGCATCATGGGTGAATGCTGAACCTACACTTTTCTTTACTCCTTCAGATTTCAGCGTGCATTAAAGGTTATTTCAGCATTTGAGTGTAGTTACTTTAAGGCTTAAAACAAAATGTACTTTATTGCAGGAGCTATGAAAATGTCCTGGCTTTAACATCTACAGTTGGTCAAAATTTCTCCACTTTGTTTTCATCCAGCTTGAAAGGATATGCATGTGATACAACACACAGATCTAAGCAAACTGAGTCTATACATGCATGGATACTTAACTTCAAAGTTCCCATTTTACTCAACATGAATAAACCAAAAGTAATCCCAATCAGTACAGGGAATTGTTTCCCCATTGAGTGCCCACTAGGCTTTGCATAACATGCAAAATGCCTATTGGATGGCATAATCCGCATATTTATTCATACAAATATATTATGTATTAGGAATCAGGCACTTGCAGTTCCTGCCAGTAGTAAAGGTAACAGGAGACATCAGATGGAATGTTTGGCTGACTATTTATTTAAGTAAATCAGAAATCTTTGTCAGTCTGATGGGCTACGGTATCACCTGGTGTTCCATTGGGAACAAGACTATTTCTGAAGGTATTTTTTCTTCCTAACAATATTAATAAGCGCTGAACTTGGAGCATTATTGAAATTGCTAAGGTTATAATAATAATTCTTGAATTTGATATAGCTCCTATAATGTCGACAACGTCTCAAAGGTTATAATAATAATCCTTGGATTTGATATATAGCTTATAACATTGACAATGATTCACAAAGTTTCTGTGAAATGCATTGACAACGTATTTTTAAAATGACCTTACTATGAAACAACAGGGTTTGGCAGACAGTAGTTTCTGCAATCTGAAGCACATGAACCACCCACTGAAATGGTAAGCGTTCTGGACACAGGCATCACATTTGCTCCATGTTCCTTTACTGCATCAGATAAAACTCCTGAACCAAGCACGTGGCTTATTTCTGAAACCTGCTGACTCGTGATTCAAATGGTCCCTGGCTGACGTTCTCCAATACATATTGGCACTAAAGCTTTTGATAGGACTGGATATCTCACCTGCTCCAATCACTCGTTCAATCTTAATACAGGAGGCATCTAATTCCTTGGCAAATTGATGAACAGCCCGATTTGGATCCTCGTAGGTTTCCGGATCGATGTATGTTCTTGTACCCGGCAACTTAACTGGAAGAGAGTGAGGGAAGAGTGATTCAGACAAGTGACTAGGGGCTGCTGTCTCGTGGTCAATGCATCACTAAAAGCACAACACTTAACAACTGAAGAAAGATGCTGTCATGAAAGCAATGAAGTCACAGACATGATGGGCTGATTGGCTCCACCATGCTGTAAATGTATTTAGTTCTATGGCCAGACATCAGGTTTTCTCCATTATTCTGTTACTAGGATGGAAGCCACTTCTGTCCTGCCCTTGCAATCACACAAAGAAGTCTGAGAGTAAGTTGTTTGATCACCTTTCTGTACGGAGTCCTGGTTCAATCTATCTGAATGCTGCATATAATTCTCGTTGTATTATTATAATTGAGGGTTTACCTTATTACAATTGGTTGGAGTTGGAGAGAGTAGGACAAAAGCACCTAATTCAGAGATGCCAATTGAGTTAGAAGAAACTGGAGAAGATAAGACTCAGAAAGATTGTCTCAAAGTATTGATGATGCTAAACATTACAGGTGCACTGAACACTTTTATATTTATGTAGTGCCTTTCATGTTGGGTGGATGTTTCATAGCATTTTACACTGCTTGGTGGGGGTGGGGCAGCAGCTAACTAGGGTGACCCAAAGCGAAGTCAGAGGTAAGTCTCGAGGTAGGCTCCGAAAGTGGGGCAAGAGGGAATCAGTTGGATGGATTTCAGGATGGAGTTCCAGAATTGAAGAGGATTGGATAGGGGACATGAAGCAGACCAGTGTTTGTTGAGTGAAGGGAATGATCTGGTTGGTAGGGTTGCAGAGATAGCGCGAGGAGAGACAATGGAGGGAATTGAATGTGAGGATCTTGAATTCAATCTGCTGGGGAATGAGGAGCCGGTGCAGTTGTGAGTACAGGGGTGAAAGGTTCGCGGAGTCTACTATGGGAAATTATACAGGTTGCTGAAATCTAGATAATCTACAGTTTGGGAGGAGCTTGGGTGTTAGGATTCTGCAACAGGGGACACGGATCCAAACTTGGAAGAGGGAAAGTAAAGAGAGAGTTTAGATTTAACTTCTTTACAAGCAAGAGTTGAAAATGCATCCTTCACAACAGGGAGGAGATTGAGTCAGAGCAGAATGCCCTCGGGTCGGTGTGACACATCTGGTTATTTGCAGGTTTCAATATTTAGGAATACTTTTGAATCCTGTTATGAATACCATATTTCAGACCCAGAGTGTGGAGAATATTTGGAATGGACTAGTCAGAGAGGTAGTGGAAGCAAATTGCGTCAGGTAATTCAACAGGGAATTAGACTACAAACCTGTATGCTTCACTATAACCTGGGTTCACTTGAGTATGAACCCCGATATCTACTTACACAAAAAAAACAGAAAACCACAGGCCTGCTCCATCACTGCTTCAAAACACCGACCGGCATGGGCAAGACAAAATATCTGACAACTGGATCATCAGGTCACTTCTGACATCACTCTTGCCTGCAGGAAGTGGTGGTGTGGTGGTTCCCTTCACTTCAGTGGTGACCTGATGATGTGGAAGTCAACCATTTTGACTTCCTGTGCACTGACCGGCTTTTTGTCTGACTAGACAAAACATGACCGTTATAGTGCTGGTTGGGAGTTTATTGATACAGGTTTCTACTTTAGAAAGCCAATTGCTGGAGTTCATATGAGAAAGAGAAGAGGATATAGTTTACTTTAGTTGTCAGATGGATCGCAAAGGTCTTTTCATTTACATGTGGTGTTAACACTTTCCATTTTGTTTGTGACAGATTATCTCAAAACAGGGATGAAATTCTCTTGTCCTTGCAGTATTCCTGATTAGTTTTATTCATTCCATGATCACATGATGCTATCCCCCTTCTGCTCCTCCCCTCTCTCGCTTCAACACTATTCTAATAATAGGAATAATGTGAAGTAAAGTTTCTATCTGTGGATGCAGGCAGCCAGCAGATCATTCTCTTCATTCAGCTCAGTGAAAAGCAGCGTATAGACTGAGGTAATCTTCTGAATCCCAAATAGCACTGGAACAATCTTATCTACGAGCTTGTTGTCATAAAGCTTTCTAAGAGGCTGAGGCAATTTCACTATATGAACAAAAACAGCCAAAGTCACCCAATTACTGGTGTGAATGCAATGCAAAAATGCTTCTGCTACCCAGCACCTCATTAAATCCGAGTTCTCTGTAGACCTGTTCAGATGTGCAGCTGTTAATTTTCATTGGCTGAAACTCTCCAGCCACCTTGGCCACAGCAGTTGAGTATCAAATGGCCTGCGTATCGCTCAGGGAGAAAAAAATTCTTAGTGTTTGACCTTGGCTGGGTCTAGGTTGTGAAGCAAAAGACTGACATATGGTTGGTAGAAATGGTACAATTATTAGCTGCAGCAATATATACCCACTGAGAATGCTTCAGTTAAGGACTGTGCAGAATCACAGTCTAATGGTAACCTCTGTTGAATGTTGAGGAGAAGTAGAGAAATTTAACAAGCAATAACATGAAGCATCAGTAGTGGTTTTCTAAATGTATGACTCTTGCTCAATCACATAAAGTCAATGTAGCCAGTTTTTTTGTTGACTAGACTTTAGTGAATTAGCAAAACAGGTAAATTGGACATTCCTGGCCACTTAGGTACACTTATGCTTTGTCGACTAGTTTTGTTCATCTATAATGGTTTTATGATTATTATTGTCAATATTTGTAAAAATAATGCAACTTGCATTTACATAACGCACTTCACAAAGGATAGCATCTCAGAGCGCTGCACAATTATGGGATTGAACACTGAGCGAGGGAGAAGGGGGAAGTCGCCATAGGCTTGGTTGAAGAGGTAAGTCTTAAGGTTGGATTTAATGTTTGATTTTAGGATATCCTGTTGTCCTGATTATGAAGTCAGTGAGAGGCCAATAAAACAGTGACAGCCTAATTACAAGCCTGAAATTCCACCTTCTGTAAAACTATTTTGGCTCAAAATTTGAGATGCAGAATTGTGGAAAATGTCTTAAATTTTAACCTTGATCTGGAAATCTGTTCTTTTTTTATGTATTGCGGCAAAACTGCCTTCCAAATTAAGACTGAGTTTAAAGTGTTTCCACAATTCTGTACGACTTTAAACTGTAAAACAAAATGGTTTCACAAGCTAAGACTAGGTGGAATTTCGGCCACGTATCCACACAAGATCATTCACTGATGCTACCAAGGCCTGGTTAGAATAACACTGAGGGCTACAATGTGCATGTGGCAGATAAAATCATAAGAATATCAGCACAGAAGGAAGCTGTTCAACCTATCATTTTGTGGCATGCCTGCTCCCCACTGGAACTATCTGCTATAATCCCACATCTGTGCTCCTTTCTCAAAGCCTTTTATAACTTCACTCTTCAGGTGTTTATCTAATTCCTTTTTGAACATCATAACTGCCTCAATAGTCAGTTGTGGTAATGCATTCTCTTAACCTTCCCGTTAAGATCTCAATGAACAATCTTGTGTTTATGCGTTCTTGTTGCCGATCGCTGGAAATCACCTCTCACTATTTAGCCTCTCAAACCCTATCATTATTTTAACACTCCTATTATCTGAATATAATTGGGAAACCATGTTTCAATCTGGCTTCATGTCCACTCCAATCTTTTGGAAACCCTTGGGTTGCACTGTGCTGGGCCAGTTCTTTTTAAAACATAACTTTCCTGATAGGTTTTTTAATGTGCAAAATATCCAGTAGTAATTTCCTCAGATTTTGTCCCTTGTGTGCTACATTTTGAGATAGCTGCTGTATTGATGCTCAATGCAAAAATTCAACTCAATGCAGTTTCCCCACGATCTATTTCAGCAATGTGACCACAATGCAGTATTTCCTTGAATTTTACTAAATGTCCGTTCCTTTACACGTCTTCCTTAATTTTTTCTACAAATACATCGTCACTACACTTAAGAATCTTGTGAAGTGCTTTGAAATGTCTTGACGACGCGATAAGGCGCTGTCAAATGCAGGGATTATTAATAATTTCAATTCCTTGATGTTGCTGGGTTCTTGTTATAATAGCTTTGCTGTGTATATCTCCCTCTCAGATACTGATTGGGACTTCCTCCCTCAACCAACAAAGAAGCGAAAATCCCCTTTCACTCAACTCATCTGCTGCTATTAAGGGCAAAATGCAGGTAGTATCATATTCCCTTCACAAAAACAGAGATCTATATTCTTGTTTAAGGGTGTGAGGAGTATAAAATCTATGTAATTCAGAAACTCGTGACTTAGAAGAGTGCATTCAATGGTTGGAGAAACTTGCAACAAATGCAGAGTCTATAGGCATTTACAGACCAGCAAAGATTCTGATCAGAAAGGTAGATGTCCTGATGAATCCTTAGCAAAAGGATCAATTAGGACATCTACAGACTAATTTACAAGCAACGATGATATGGCCTTCAAAGCATAAAGGATAAATTCTAACGTATATATGATCTTTGAAAAGACTGGACATAAATCATTAGCTCATTGGCTTCTCTTCTAGCCAGCTACATAGGATTTTTATTGTGGTATAAATAAAATCTGCCTTTCCAGTATGCTTCATCCACATCTCATTTTACAGAATCACTATGGATCAATGCCAGTTGATTCGTCCAAATCTTATTCAGAATTGCTTTGCAAGACCAAATTTTCTCTGAATCTGATAGAAATGTCTTATTACAATCTCCCTGGAAAGTTGCATGACAAATTAGGTCTAAAAGTAGAATTTATTAATGGGATTTATCTGCTGTCAGCAGATAGACTGTTCATGTAACATCCAGGTAGCAGGTAAATGCATTGGTGAGAAAGGCAATCTGTCCTTAACGTAGTAAGATTAATCTGCTGTTCATACATTTTATTTCTCATGTGCCACTTGTAAGTGCAATTTCAAGGCTTTGGAGAGATTTTTTTTCTCTCTCCCTCCCCTTCTCTTGCAGCCTGTCCAATCAGCCCATGCTTATGATGTGACAACTTCTTTTGCTTAATCAGTGCTTTGCCTAAGGTAGTGAGTGAGTGAGCTCTGCATGTTATCCACAGAGCTATCACTTACGCTGCCTCCAGGGGCAAATCGTTTTGACAGTGGGAAACATTAAGGGAAACACAGACAAAGTCTCGAACTTTAAAAACTGATGGACGGTGAGGACTGTGACATTACCAACAATACACGGCTGACCCTGAGCAGTTCTTGGGCTGCATGCACTGTTGATTGATGTGCTCTGTGGAACTCAGTATATGGCAGTTTCAAGCAGTGATTTATATTGCCACACACGCACATTCACTCATGCATGGAGACAGATACAGCTGATTTTTTCCTGCTGGTTATAATAATACTAATAATCCTCGTTGAATTTCACTCCTATAACACTGAATGTCTCAAAGCGCTTCACAGGTAATTGCTATGGAGTATAGTGACTGTGTAGTTGTAGAGAATTAATCAGTTGTTAATAGGGCTCACAAGAGCTAATGCCAGAATTTTTTAGTGGGGTTTAAAATCAGAGATACAAAGATAATGCTCAAAGTGGTTGGATTGAGAAACTGATAACACCTAAGCTTGTCCCACTGAACTCATTCAATTGACAGGTTCATAGATCTTAGAACCCTGTTGCTATTTTAAAAAAATGTAAATGCATTAGTGAGAAAAGCAATCTGTACTTAATGCAAATGGGGAGTTTGTGTTTGTGAAGATGAAGGATGGCATTGCTAGGCAATGGGTCACCTTGTGCTATCATGTTCAGCATCAACCGCTCCCAGGTCAGGTACAATACTGCCAGCTGCAGGGCAAAGCTTTCCCAACAATGGACCTTAACGTTAACCTTAAAACGGGGACCTCTACTTCACTAGTGGGACATTTCCATTTCTCATACCAGACTTCCTTGCAGTGAGAGCTTGTGTCAAATTAAAAATGGATTTACACAGTCCAAGCTTATTTAACATTGGAGTAGTATAGCCAGCAGAGAACGGGTTTTACCATGTTATGAGTTTAGGATGGATTTGAATTCGGGTTGCAGAGGATAATAGTTTAACTCACTTTGCAACCTGGGCCTATTCTATCAGTAATTATAGGACTTCACTCTACATAAAACAGTCACTACATTTGACAATAATTATAAAAAAGTTTGAAACGTTTCAACCATTCACTGTTTGGATTTTTGAGACTAAATGGTCTTGAAAGCTAGAACTGAGTTGAATTTCAGGCCTATATGTTTCGGAAATAAGGGTATTGAGTAGAGTGGAGAAAGGTAAGATTTAGAAAGATAAAGAGCTGCCACGCTACCAATGAACTAGTGGAGTGGGCTCAATGGGCTGAATAGCCTACACCTTTTCCTATGTCCTTCAGAACATTTTCAAAGTATGGACTTGGTGAACGTAAGACACAATGCTACAGCAGTGGGAACCAGTGGCTTTAAGTACTGACAGTGACCTGCAAATTAATCAGTAGAAACTCTGGAAAAAGTAACGGACGTAAAAATATTCAGTGAATATTCCTGAATTTACAGCAATAGGAGAGTCGCGTGTTTTGAGGATTAGACATATGCCTGCATTTCCTGGATGAAGGATGCAATATTTTCAGCAGTAATTAGAGACTGACACAGGCAGTTATTGATTGGAGCCATGGTTTTGCATCCTATTTTACTTATGCATTCTATTATTACAGGGTATAAAAAGGGGAAAACATGACAAAATATATACATATTAAGACACAGTGACAGAGAGCAAAGACTGATTGGGAAATGACCCAAATATTTCTGAGAGCGACACAGAAGTATAATTAGCATACTTACAGTGGAAGTACAGTTCTTCATCCCCATCCTGGTCAGCTTTACTGTAGCCACAGTGTCTGAAAAAGAGGGCAGACAATTCATTAAAGTTAAGAAACTATTCGCTTTGTGCTGTGAGTAGCCATGTCCATGTTTCCTATGTAACTAACGGATAGGAGTTGGTCAGACCAAGCACTCTGGAATTGAAGACTTGTGCTTGGTTCCTACTTGTGAACTTCAAGGCCTACGCATCTCAATTTTCAGATACATGTTTCAACATTAACTGGTGACCTTATAACACTGGCTTCGAGAATATCCAAGATTTCCAATTCAGGATATCGGTTCCCGATATCTATTTGGAATTTCTACTGAAAAAAAATCAACAGTGCACAGAGTTTAAATAACATTTACAACAGGAAAAATCAAAAGTTACAGTTGGAATCCCACCTGTGCAGTATTTCTTAAGGTAAATCGTTAATAAGAAATCCAATTGGAGTTCCTTGTCATCCTGTGAGATCACCACTCTGGAAGCAGATCGTATCAGAAAGTCCACAGTTTGGTGGAATAGGCTCCCTATCCTTGTTAAGGAATTCCCATTAAGAATTATCACAACATAGACCCCGTTTAAAACATTTCAGACATAATAATGTCTAACCTGCCTATTGACTTGTTTTTACAAAATATTTCTCAAAATGCACTGACTGCTCAGTTTCCACGTTTAATTGTTCAACCTTTTATCAAACCCTGTGATAAAAGAACACAAGGCCACAACTCAAAGGAATCATTTATTGAGTAACTAATTGAAACATTTGTGCATAATCAGTTACTCTTCTCTTGCCTTTCATGTACCTGTTATCTGTCAGGCATCTTGTCCAGTGCCCCATTGGAAATATAGCTTTAAGTTTAAATGACTATCCTGATAAAATATCTTTAATAAATGTGGAGTCTTTATCTAGTCCCCAGATAAAGATTCTTTAATAATATTCAATAAGGGTTGACCTACAATGAAAGTTTTATCTTCATTTGAGAGTTTGAAGATGCAATGGCCAAGGGGAGTGGGGGGGAGTGAGCTGAACTCTATTTCGCTCCCAGTTCTTCCCAAATCAGATAAAGCCTCAATAACTGTTCTTCATTATTTGCTTTGAAATCTGAAAGACTGGAGGAGAAATTGGACGAATAACTAAAAGGGCTTTCTTTAGTTTGTCCACTTTTCGTGACTGAGATAAACAGAATAAAAAATACAAATGTGAAAACGGAAAATGGAAATTGAAAACAGAAAATGCTGAAAGTCCTCAGAGAGTCAATTAGCATCTGAAAGAGAGAGAAAAAGCTAATATTTTGGTCCTGATGCTTCATCAGAACTGACCAGGCTGTCTCTTTCAGATGTTGATGTATCTGCTCTGCTTTCGCATCATTTTCTTGGTTATTTTTGCTGGGTTGATACAATGGCTTTGACAGTGCCCTCACTCCTGCTGTCACATGGCAACCCATAATGAAAAATACCAGCAGGATCACTTGTCCCCACCCTTTGGAACTCCACCCTGTAGTCCCTTCGCCTCATCCCTTTCCTCACCTCCTTCAAAGTCAGTCTCAAGACCTTCCTCTTTGATTGTCCTTTGGTCAATTTTCCGCCACCTCTTCCCTTCCCTCCACCCTCCCAAATCAAACCCCTAGCTGAAGTGCAAATTCTTGACTGTCCAGCACCTTGGGTCATCCTCATGACATGAAAGGCACTATATAAATCCACTCTGTTGTTTTTGTTTGAGGCATCCACGCACACATCTGATCCTTAACCAAATGCCGCTGCCTTCACTCCTAGGAACTGAATGTATAGAAACTGCAATGTTTCTGTGTTGCCTTTTGTATAGAGCATATGATACTATCATGGGTGACTAAATAATGTTACAAAACGGGGGGAAAAAGTCTGGGAACAAAATAGTCTTATATAATGGCAACAGATTCTCACCCACCACTACTGCTCTTTTTGTAGCAAGAACAATGTGAAAACTTATGGGGATATTTAGAACATCTCACTGCATCCATCACACATATTATTATAAATATATATATAGATAAGGCGGATGGGGGACATGGTGGAGACGTGATCGAAGAGGTAGATACTAAGAGGGATTTGAAAACCACAATAAAATGCTCCCATTTTCATTACCATCCCTCCTTCTGGCCTCTCTGAGCAAGATGGTTAATTTAGTGGCAATGTATTTTGAACAGTTGGTCACATTGTGCTATGAACTGCTTAAGCTCATTTTAATTTAGTGACCCCATGGCCGGGGGAGGAGATTTCAGTTTTCTCACTAAGGATTGGGTTCAAGTCCCAGCCTCAAAGGTCAAAGGACAGTGTGCTGATCAGATGATACTCATTTTCTAACATAAACATGACATGTTACTATCACAGTACAGAACAAACACAGCCAGAGAGAGAGAGAAAAAAATGGCCTAATCGTAATGAGAAACATATGGGGTAGCAAACCCATTCGGACTGAGAAATTGCAATCCTATGTAGGGCTCTTAAGGTCATCTCTTCCACTGGGACATTCAGCATATTGTCACATTTTTCAAAAGTCCCAGGTCATTTCATCAACCCTCTAAATCACTGTTGATCTGCTTTCATATGTTTTTTTTAAAAAAGTCATATTCCTTCAACTAGGTTATTTGTACTTTTTTTGGCGCAAAAATGTTGCATTACATCCTTTCTCACCACACCCATTTACGGCGCACTTTAAGGTACATGAAAGAGCCCTTGAATTGAAGAGCTTGTCAAGTCATTAATTCTGTTTATATTATTTCAGGATTATCACATCCTATTGATTGTTCGAGACCTGCAAACCTTGTAAGGAAACACAATTTACGAATCAAAAGCAACGACTCAAAAGATCACACAATTAGAATATTCCAGCTGATCTTCTCCACCGTATCAGTTTGTTTAAAGCAGCAGTATGTAAATCCTAGTGTCTTGCTGTTCAGCGATGCGGTACCCCAAGCAATTAACTGTAGACATCATAGTTCTCTCCAAATGAGCAATGGCATCAACATTTCCAACCCAGGCAGGAGAAACGAGTACTGGTGAATATATATCCTGACTTATTTTTTATTTAGGGATTTTTATTTAAAAGTGGTTCAATTTGTTTTATTTTACAATTTGTATTAAGTCTTGGGGTGCTCACCAAGATGAAGGTGGTTGGTACTTGGAAATGGAATGCTTGTTCAGCACCTTGGGGTGTCCTCCTGAAGTGAAAAGCGCTATGCAAGTGTAATTTGTTGTTGTTCGTGCACCAGTTTCCACCAATTAGTCGCCCTTGGCAACAGCTGCTGAGTAAATGTCTGTTAATGCTGGTGAACAATGTGTTAAAGATTTTAATTTATCCTCACTCACATCACCTTTGGCAAAGGCATTGGACTTAATGCTGAACAGAATTTGATATAGTGCCTTGTCACGTTGTTGTGATGTTTCAAAGCATTTCATAGGATTTCACTGTGAAGTGTAGTGACTGTACTTTGCAGGCAAATAAACTTGACAGCCAAAAAAAAAGACTTGTCAGAAAAGCAGTAGCTGGAATCATATAACTGTAACCACAGAAAAGGCTTACCGATCTTCTGATTAAAAACACAACAACAACTTTTACTTATATAGCACCCTCCACGCAAGGTAGCATCTCAGAGCGCTTAACAGGTGCTGAACAAGCATTCCATTTCCAAGTACCAACCACCTTCATCTTGGTGAGTCTGAGCCAAGGTGGTGGGTGGGCGGTGGGTGGGGTGGGGGGAAGGGGGGGGTGGCGGGAGGTGACTGTAAGCACGGGCAAAAAGGAAAGTTTTCAGGTGGGACTTGAAAAAGGGGATATAGTGGGCAAGGCGGAGGGATTGAGGGAGGGTGTTCCACAGTTTCGGGATGTAGTGGCTGAAAGTGTGAGCTCCAATGGTAGAGTGGAGGGTGCGAGGGACAAGCAGGAGGCCAGCGCCAGTCGAGCGGAGTTCTGGGTGATGGATTTGGGAGTGAGGAGGTCAGAGAGGAGTGAATGGATTTGAACACGAGTGTGAGGATCTTGAAGTCGATCCAGCGCCTTGGGACGTCCTCCTGACGTCAAAGGCGCTATACAAATGTAATCTTGTTGTTGTTGTTGTTTGGTGATGGGGAGCCAGTGGAGCCTGGCCAGAACTGGTGACATGTGGGTGCGGAGTTTGGTCTGGGTAAGTATGTGGGCGGCAGTGTTCCGAATGAGCTGGATTTTTTGAATAGTGGAGTTGGGGAGACCGGCGAGGAGTGCGTTTGAATAATCCATAAATAACATATCATTAAATATCCCACAGTAACAACCACCCCTTCCAGCATTACATGTCCCAAAATTGCATATCCCACTATCACGTACCCGTCTATCGCGTACTCCACGACTGTGTGCCCCACAATTCCATACCTTCGTCCAATAATGAAGCCAAACACCATAAAGACCAGAATGATGGTCCCTGCCACAGCGACCACAGCGATGATAATAACTGGGTTCTGCTCGGTGGAGGCAGCTGTAGCTGGGAATACAATAGAGAATATTTCAAAACAGATTGCCCCAATAATTGATTTTAGATATAAACCACCTTATTACACGTTATTAACTGAAAGCATTGCTCTTTAAAAGAGTTAGCACAGGCACAATGAGCCGAACAGCCTTCTTCTGTGCCAAAAATTTCTTTGATTCTATTGAACACTAATTACTGTCAAATAGTCATTGTGCATTTTGTAAGGCAAACATGCATCGATTTGCATACAACAAAGTCCCACAAACAACCATGAGGTGAATGCCCAAAACAATGTGAAGGATTGTTGGCCAGGACACCAGGAGAAACTCCCTTCGTGTTTTGAATAATGTCATAGGATCTGAAGAGCAGGTAGGCAAGAACTCTTAGCCAAAGGCCAAAACAATGCACTGACTGCACCTACTGCAGTCTCAGCCCAGCCCAGACTGTGAGCTCAAGCCCTGACTTGGACACACAATCTTCTGTCCCAGAGGCAAAAGTGCTATGAATTGAGCCATGTTGACACAGTGGGACCGAATGTTAAAAGAGAGAAACACTAAGGAAAGGAAACCTTCAGTAATATATTAGAAAAGCACAAGAAGAAAATGAAAAGAATCCAGTGAAGTTCATATCACCTTTTGTTTTGAAAAAAAGGGGCTTGAAATTCTAGTTGAAAAACCTGTTCATCTTGTTCACAGCAAGACTTTTAAAGTGTATTTTTGACTTCCCAAAATATGTGTGCATCTGGCTATCATGCTTCTCTCTGCTGAGAGTCCTGTTTAGACTCTTCCAGTGGACTGCTGTTGAAAAGACCACAATTGCCTTGTAGTCCCCAAGCATAAAAGAGCTGGACGTTTCCTGTTGGATCATCAGAAGTTCTCGCAAATAAAGCAACCTTTCAGAAGGCTGCACACCAGCAGTAAACCAATAATGTTAGTGAAAAATGAGCCAATTAAAACATAAATGGTAAATAAAAATGGAACCAAATCACAGTAGTGACGTCATATCTTTTATTATACTACTCAAATTATCTGCAATTAATTTACTGTACTATTCTGTAAAAAAAACACAATGTCTCATTCCTCTGGCTAATAGACTGGCTGGGTTACGAATCAATGGTAAGTGATGTGGTTGCAGGTTTGGGTCATGAGACTTATGTCATGCAGAGCACAGTTTATGCAGACCCTGTGTGTCCTAAATTACATCAGCTACCCGTAATTTACAGAGGCAAACAATAAATTATACAAAACTTTAATTTGCAGACACAGACCATTTACAGGAGATGAATAAAAAAGAGTTAATAGACATTGCTGCTAAAATTAATCAGAGAAAAAACGGTATCAAATTATACATTAAAGACCATCAACAATATTCAGGCTTTAGCTGTGAATTTCCTGAATAGACTGTGAAATTATGTAAAATAGAAATTACCCTATTGTTATAATATACAGTACATTCCCATAGAAATGAATTGACAAGGAGGAGGGTGGGTGAGAAATCTTGTCTTAACACTATACATATAAGTGGAACGTTAGTTGAATTCTGGAATGGTCGCATGCATGTAGAAATGTGTGCTAACAAATGCTAATACACCTTTGCACCTTTGGCAGCTGTGAGGCAGGCATCTTTTTATCTATAGCCAAATGAATCATCACTTGAATCTTTTACCATTGCAAAATTGACAACTGTGCCTTTCATTTATTGAAGTCAATTTAGATAACACACTTAATGTCAGTTCTGTGTTTATACTATACACTCACTGAAAAAAATTATTTTCCCATACAGTGATAATAAAGTGATGTTCGGAGAGGTGTGTGTACATCGCTGTATTTAATATCTGTGTAATTGTGGGCAGCAATAAGACTATTGGTCCCCTGTTGATTCTCTCACTGAAACTAGGTCGGACTGCAGTTCTCAAATAATTCCAGCAGTAACCAAACTCGGGAGTCAGTCAAGCCGACTTCAACACACTATATAAGTGTTGAAATCTAGCTAAAGGGTCTGGAGCTCCTGTCATGGAGAAAATTATTATTCACTGCCTATAACCATTCACTGTCTGCGTGATGAATTCTAAAATTCTTTGCTGATTGCAAAACAAAGAAGTCATTTCTCATCAATCTAGTGAGAGAGTAATAAAATTCCCTCCTTACTACAAGCAAAGCATTTATGACAATGTTATCTCATTAAAGAAATCTAAAATGAGCGAAAAGCCAACATTATGCCTGTGAGTGAGTGCACATGAATACGAGAAGAGAAGATGGCAACAAGAGCTTAGTGTAGTGTATGGGTGTAGTGAAATCTCAGCTTCCTGCAAAGTATCAGTCCCAAATGGAATAATAACAATAATCTTTCATTTGTTATAGTGCTTTTCATGTCCTCTAGATGTCTCAAAGCGCTTCACAGAATATACTGTAAAGTGAATTGACTGTATATTTGTGGGCGAAACCCGGCAGCCAATTGCACACAGCAGTGTCCCACAAACAGTCGTGGATTGAAAATGACCAATTTATTATTGTTTTGTTTTGGAGGGATTATTATTAGGCGTGTGGAGTAAGGAAACTTGCCCAAGATTTCGCCCTGCCAGGAATTGAACTCAGGTCTCTCGCTTGCAAGAGAAGTGCTCTAACCACTGAGCTACAGGACTCCACGGTTTGACCCAATCCTTCAAGTGAAGGCTGACCTGGAGGCAAGTTTAGAAACTTGTACAGGTAATCCACTTACAGTGGAAGAGATGGAAGAAAGCCATAGGAGATATGGTGGTGGGGAAGTGGGAGATTAATTGAGTAGGAGGCAATTTCATTTGTTTGCAAATCTTAATTGAATAATGTTTAAATAATTTCCTTTCTTTCTGTCACTGTTGTACATTCGTAGCATTCTGCATGATTGATTTGATGCCTTCCTATCATTTATAAAATTCATCTACAAATACGCAGTTACTCTATATAAAATCTTGTCAAGCACTTTCAGACATTGTAATGGCGTGATAAGGTGCTACATCACATGCAAGGATTATTCATTATAATTTTTATCAATAAAATTATATATAAAACAATTGGTAGAAGATGACACCAGCAGTCTGGAAACTGATATTGAATGTTATAAAGTGTGGTGAAGTGAAAATACGGGCCACTGAAAGAGACTCACACATAGGCTCAAAACACACGGTCTCAACCTTCAACTGCTATGTGGCCTTTTACTGAGATGTGGAAGTTGTTAAAATTCAATGTGATGGTAAAATAAATATGGAGTAAACAATTAAAATGCAAGTGTTAGGACAAAAGGGGTCAGGACAATATTACAATTCCTATCTGAAAACTAAACAGCGATCACAGCCTTGAAATCGCCAAATACCTTTTTATGTTCTACATTATACACTGAAAAGCAGGTGGGAAGTTTTATTTGGCTTGAGAAAAGTTTTGTTGTGCTGAAAATGTACGTCAGGGCAATGTCAAGGGCTGACGCTTTCTATTCATTGACACGCACTGAGATGTGGACTAAAGGATTAATGATGTGGATGGTGATTATCAGACGATAATCCACAGATGATTAGTTGGAAATAAATGTATATCAGGCACCACAGTCATGCAGTGAGCACAGTCAGCATATACTGCATGTTTTTTTTCACTGGTGAAATTGAAGCCAGTAAGTTAATTAGTCAGTAGGAGCTAACCCCCAATGGGATGTGGGTTTAAGTATTAATTCAGCACAAAAAACATTATTGTGGCCCTGTATATTACAGTGTGATTGTTGATGGTAGCACTGACTTTGACAGTGGAACTTCAATGTTAAATGGGGAAGCATTTCCTTCAGAGGAGAATAACAATCTGAGGCTGCAGGACAAAAGAGAAGACATTCTCAGTAGTGGTGAATATCGAGCTGTCACATGTACAGCTGGCCACCACTTCCTTGTCCCACACACACAGTTGTGTTTTTATGCTGTCTGAAAAATTTGAAAAAGGCCAGAAGACATAGAATTATATAGTATTACAAAGAAGGTTACAGCATGGAAACGGGCTCAACCAAAAGCTAACGTTTCAACAATCTTTATCTTTGCAAGGTTTAAGATCAGATTAAATCTTTGTTGGGGGAATGAGGTAGAGGTGTGTTTGGGGTTAGTATATAATCCCTTTTAAATAAAAAAAATTATCCTTTGGTTTCCTTATATACAGAAACCAGTTTCTATTTTAAAAAGCAGTCAGTCAACCTGTAGCCAACACTTTGTTAAACCTTATCTTGAGACACAGTCTATATAAAGTTATATACAGTGATTCACACGTAACTAGGCCGTTTGGTCCAACTAGTCTGTGTCACCTGTCCCCTTCTCCTTTACGAATGCAGAAAGTTTTCTTTTAAATACACTGATGCTATGTGCTTCAACCACAGCTTCCAACAGTAAGTTCCACATTCTTACTACCCTCTGCATGAACAAGTTTGTCCTAACTTCCCTATTAGATCCACTACCACCTATTTTGCATTTATACCATCCAGTATTGGACTCACCAATGAGTGGAAAGAGCCTACGAACATGTACCATATAGAATTAATAATCTTAAGCACCTCTATCAGAGATGTCTGGGTGACTTTTCTCTTGCTTCACTTGTTTCTCCATTGCAGATTTAGATTTTAGGAGTTTAGTTCAACTTTGAACTTGTTCTCATTTAAACAATAAAAAGGAAATGCTGAAGACTCTTACCTGTAGCTTCCTCAAGGGTTAAGACCTCCAGCCTGGGACTATAGTTCCCATAGCCAGCTGCAGTGAAGGCTCGTATCTGGAATATGTATGCACTGCCTGGCTTCAGGTTATAAATAGTGACTGATGTTGAGGTAGTTTTGACCGTAGAATAAGTGCGTTCTTTTATATTCTGTAAAATATAAAGAATTCATATTATAAATTGGACAAACATCAAATTTGGAAAGGAATGTCATTTTCGCATCCATACTCTCACTTTTTTTAAAAAAGTCAGGAACATTAGCTAAATTTTTGAATAGTTTCTCTCTCCACCAGTTGAGACTGTTTAGAGGTACAACAACAAGATTCCATTTGTATAGTGCCTTTCACATGGGCTCAGGGAGGGAGAAGGGAGCAGGGTCTTGAGGCGGGACTTAAAGGAGGCTAAGAAGGGAGCGAGGCAGAGTGATTGGGGGATGGAATTCCAGAGGTTGGGGGCAGAGTGCCTGAAGGCTCTCCCACCAATGGTGGAGCAGGTGGGTAGGGGGACGTGGAGCAGGCCGGAGCCGGCTGAGCGGAGGGAGCGGGAGGGTTGGTAGGGGGTTAGGAGGTTGCAGAGGTAGGGTGGGGTGAGGCCATGAAGGGCTTTGTAGATGAGGACCAGGATCTTGAACTGGATCCTCTAAAGGATTGAAAGCCAGTGGAGTCGGGCGAGAGTGGGGGAGATGGGGTCACGGAGTTTGGTGCCGGAGAAGACACGGGCTGCAATAGTTCTGGATTATCTGCAGCCTGTGGAGGGAGGAGTTGGGAAGGCTGACAAGCAGGGCATTGCATAGTCGAGCCTAGATGTGATGAAGGCCCTGAACAAGAGTTTCAGCGGCCTGAGGGGTGAGGTAGTGGTAGAGTCGGGCGATGTTATGGAGGTGAGGGAAGTCAGAGCGGGTCATGGCTTGGATGTGGGGAAGAAGATAGGTAAGCTGCTCTCAGAGTAGGCTGCTTGCAGCTAGGTGTGCAGAGAATTCCAGGGCGGTTCAATATAATAATAAAATAATAATCCTTGCATTTGATATAGCACTTTTCACACATCTCAAAGCGCTTCACAGAATATACTGTAAAGTGAATTGACACTATATTTGTGGGCGAAACGTGGCAGCCAATTGCGCACAGCAGTATCCCATAAACAGTCGTGGATTGAAAATGACCAATTTTTATTGTTTTTGTTTTTGGAGGGATTATTGTTAGGCATGTGGAGTAAGGAAACTTGCTCAATGTTTCGCCCTGCCTGGAATTGATCCCGGGTGTCTCGCTTGTAAGGCGAGTGCTCTAACCACTGAGCTACAGGACTCCACATTATCCTCCTTACTATAGGAAAGAACAAAACCAATGTCTACCTCCTCACAACTCATAGTACAAATGAGTTTAGGAACTCAATGTGGGCCATTGTAGCCTCTGAACATCCCTTGGCAGCACACTGAAGCATTCTCACTAATTTACTCTGCCCTAGTTCATCAACCTTTGAATGACTGTAATATATTTTGTATCATTTGAACACTTGAATTGATTTAGGGAATTTTTTGGGTCAGCCGGATGTCTGAGACATGCGGAAACCGATCTCCACGATTGGGAGTATCCAAACCTAACTGAGAATTCCATGCATCCCACCTATACATGGAAATTCCCGAGATATTTATTGGAATGCAATGTGCACTCTCTCCCATCCTGCTTACTGCAGAGATTGCCACAGAGGGTTGGCTCGATTCTGATGTGCCATTGCCAGGCATGTCACCTTGGAGCCAGTTCAGCTCCAAAGAGACCCCACTTAGTCCCCCACAAGGAGGATAGTCACTAGTTGGTCATTTGACATCTGACAAACAGGCATTTGAGCCCTCACGAGGTAGATGAGATACCAGGAACTTCCTGCAAACTTTCTGGTTGGCAACACGGCTCAGCATGAAATGTGTGAGAACATTACCATCATCTTATTGCTCACAGCTCAGACACACATCCCTTCCCATCGATAATTGGAGTTGGAGGTGCAGAGATTGAATGGCTACTGCTTCTTTCTCTACAAACCAATCAAGATGGATTTCAAATGCTGGATGTATGAACAGATGTTCATAAAATCCATGTAATGCTTTTCAGCAGCTGGCACCCCAAGCCTCAGAGCCTCAGACGCATCAGCTATCTGGCTGACATCTGCCTTCAGTGTGGTGGGAGGACCTTTACAGGACAACTTATGACTTGCTAGCCACCTTGATGTTCTCGAGGTCCAAATCAATTGTTGCGTACCAGGCTTACTCAGCACCAGCTTCTTAATCCAGGTCCTCATGTGAGGGGCCTTGGTAAATATATATGTCCACTGTGAAGCTGTCTCTGCCTCCAGGGTGCTCAGCGACAGATCAGTGTAGATTGGGGTAACTCAGCCCTCCCTTCCCTGTAACTCATTCCATGGTATCCACTGAATTACTGTCCTGTAACTTGAAACTTGCTCCATGCTATCCACCGAATTACTGTTCTGTAGCTCACTTGATGTTATCTCCTGAATTATAGTCCTGTATCTCACTCTGTTATACACTGAATTACAGACTAGTAACTCACTTTGTGTATCAATTGAATTAGTCTTCTGTCTCACTGGGTGTAACTTGACTTTCACGGAGTTAATCACTCTGTGTTATCCACTGAATCACAGATACGCACCACACTGTGTTACCTATGACTATTTGCATTTATATATCTACTGAATTACAGACTTGTAGCTCACTCTGCATACTTATTGAGTTAGTCTTGTAACTCCCTCCATATGTCTATTGAATAACTCATTCCATCATCTATTGGATTAAAATTCTGATCTTACTTTCTGATATCTATAATTTTCTATATGCAGTGTCATTTTCTTTTGTTAAATTAAGCTCCTAAAATCTGTCCCATTCCATTATTTTAATTCACTTGCATTTCTCAAAAGATTAAACTTTTTTATAAGTAAACCCAAGGCTACAAACAGCTCATGTTAAGCTTATACATAATATAAAGAACTCCATTCAAACAATTCTGTTTCCTCCGCAAATGCATTTTTATCATTTCATCTGCACGGCATAAACAGATTTCAAAGCAAATATTTTTTTCCACTTCCACTTAGTGAGAACAGCCATATACTGCAGTCGAGAGAGGGTTAGCAGTAATCTGTCCCAAGGGTGGAATTATTCCCTGGGGGGCCGTTAGTGGTGTTATTGGGCAGTAACCGCCCATTAAATCCAATTAGTTACTGCCTAAAAGTTTAGATACCAATTTTCTGTTGCACAGATGTGGTATTAATGAACTGATATCAGCCTGGCCAATTCCTGTATCATGATTGCGGCCTATTTAATGCATGGTAATGGAGGCACCAGCTCTGAAGAGTTTTTATTGTGACTTGGAAGGGTTTCCTCTCTGCGCAATTACTGGCAATGTATTTTGTTGAACATGAATAAAAATTGTGGTGGAATCAGAGCTGTGCTGAGTTGTGCAGTGAGGGCCAGACTGTAGTCATAGTGGAGTCCCTTCTTTGTGAGCAACAAACCCAGGTAGAGCTGGCATATCCATTGATCCATTAGGAGAGTGCTCACATGTCAGTGGATTATGAATCGTTCGGAGAAATTGGTGTCCGCTCCTAACTTTGTCTTTACAGATGTTGGTGCAGCAAGAAAACCTAGCATGGAGCTCCTATCACACTATTAGGCTGTGACAATAAATCTTTCCTGCTCAGATATGCCAAAGCAGCAGAACAAGAGGACACAAGTTCAGGGTTTCAAAACAGTAATTTCATGACAAACACCAGAAATTATTTCTGTATAATTAATGATTTAATTCTTACTTAATAATCAATACTTAATTCATAATGGCTGGAAGAAGTCACCGGAAAGTGTGGTTATGGCCAGAATTCCTTTAAGAAACAACTTGCTGCTGTGACAGGGCAGAAGGTTGGGTATTCTGGAAAGGTGAGATCATATGTGCCAAAAGACCTCTTTCATTCTCTCTCTCTCTCTCTCTCCAAGGGTCTAACCATGTGAATGTTAAAACCAATGTGGGCATGGACCATTTTGTATGTGTGTGGTGGGGGGCAGTGGCAGGCTTCTTTATCCTCCACAAAACTGTATCAGTTTATACGTTTTGTTGGTCCAAACACATTTTCATTACCTGATGATTAATTAATGGACCTTTATGATTAAAGTATAAAAACATTTTAAGAATTGCTAACAAATTTAAATACATATTTTTCTTACTGTGGGCATCAAGAAAAAAACAAGGTTAGTGGCTGCTGCCATTTCCTGCCCAGCATTGGGCTTTACCACTCGTCTCCAGCATAATGTTGCCAATAGTTTTTGAACAAATACACAAAGGGAAATCTGGAGATGTTGATAGACAAAATATGGGGGGAAATAATTGACATATACAATGATATCTGCAATGAAAACATGAGACATGTTACATGGGAGGATGCTTTGCATTGGGGAATTTTATGAAAAACAAGAGCTAATTTTTTTTTAGAAAGAATTAAGTCTTCTTTTTAAAAAGCTCCCAGCTGTTACATAAACAGAAAAAAAATGGATTCTGGAATTGACAGGATGTTTCCTGCTGTTATTAGCACACTTGTTTCTTGCATCGATTGTGTGCTAAGTGATTTGTTTTGCTCAGTGTGTCACACCTCTGCTCCTGTACTATCTTGGACATATATCAGATTATCAGAATAAAACGCTAATATAATTAATGCAGGGGTGACACTCCAATGGATACCTTCACATCACACAGAAGAGAAAGCAGTCCCATGTTAACCCATTACTTTACCAGTAGCCTGTTTGTTTGGGAGTTTCACAGTGGGCTATGCACCGCTGTCTGGTGGAAACACTCTGCTTCACAGCTGAGTTTACATCAACGTCCACAGTTGGGCATTATTTTAATCCTCATCAGTGATAGGAGTAAATACTAACTAAGTAAAAGCTAACTGTGGGAGCCACTTTCAGCAGAATTTACTCCTCAAACACAATAACAGCAAGGGCTTGTATCAGGCATTGCATTTTCCTGTTTATTCAGGCAAAAGAAGGCTTTGTCATCTTGATTTTATACAAATTGAAATTTTGTTGTTGTTTTTCATTTTCATGTGGTGAATAGTTAGTTTAGTCACTTGACATCAACTTGTGCTGAAAGCCCTTTACCTCCTCTGTTTAGAGAGGGGTGGTGTGTGTGCTGGGTGGGGAAGGTTGAGGTTTACTGTTGTAAAGTGTTTCAACAGACATTTTTTGCAGGATTAGTATGCAGAGGGGAGCTCAGTGACTAAACCATCAATTCTAATAGTTTCTGGTCTGATCGCTCTATTTTGTAAATGATAATTTGATCAAAACTAAGGAGAATACGGCAACCATTGCTGTAAGAGTTCACTTTACAGTAGTTGTACGTGGCCTGTACCCTCGTTGTAGAACAACACCATTAGGTGGTATCTAAAGCCAACTAGAGTTCCATAGATGCCACCTACACATAGAAATTCCCATGTATTAATAATAATAATCCTTGCATTTGATATGGCGCTTTTCACGTCTTCTAGACATCTCAAAGAGCTTCACAGAATATACTGTAAAGTGAATTGACTGTATATATTTGTGGGCGAAACGCGGCAGCCAATTGCGCACAGCAGTGTCCCACAAACAGTTGTGGATTGAAAATGACCAATGTATTATTTTTTTGTTTTGGAGGGATTATTGTTAGGCATGTGGAGTAAGGAAACTTGCCCAAGGTTTCGCCCTGCCTGGAATTGAACCCAGGTGAACTTGGAATGGAATGTGCACTCTCTCCCTGGAGGGACACATTCTGCTTACCTAAACCCAGAGAGTACAAGCAAATTAAAGTGTCCCTTATTCCTGGCAGTGCAGGTATCAAGTTTGCCCAAAAAACTACCTTTTATAACAACACCAGCCTTTTACCAAAATAAAATACTGCAAACATTTTTGCACCAGACACCAGGAAGCCTCACGAGCTTTGTTGGCTGAGTTTGGTTGAGTGAGTTTGTGTGCAGCTGTGCGTGTGCCAGTGGAGGCCCTCACCTTTTCGTAGTACTTGATTTCATATTCCGTGATGACTCCGTTCGGATGCTCCGGTTCCTTCCAGGAGAGATTGACATTCCTCTGCTGCACTCTATCCTTCAATACACCGGTAACCTGCGAGGGGGCTGTTTGGACAAACAATGTCAATGAGTGCTAGATAAACATACTCTCAGACTGAAATCAAAATGCCAAATCCTAATCAGCCCCAGATCCTTGAAGTTTCATTCTATAAAAAAAACTTCCTATTGTCTTTATCTGAGAAGCTCATGAATATTCAAGACAGAGCTTGTTAATGTTTACAACCCATAATAGGAATTTAAATTAAAGTGCAAGTAGCAGAAGATAATATTGTTCAACACAGTGCAAAATAACAGTGGTTTGGTTTTGAAAGAAAATTATGTAAATTTATTTAAATTGAGGCAACAAAAATAGTTGTAGATTATTCTCATAGAAAGAACACAGGACAGGGTTGGGTTTGTTGCCTGAAATGTGCTTTTCTTTCCCTGTAATCTCCATCTTAAAGTTGTGCTATTTTCCTCTTTAGTTTGCAAGTGCTTTTTTCTTTATTTTCTTGTGAGAGGGGGTCAGGGGAAGGACATTCAGATATCTATTGCTGTAATAAGGAAAATATATTTCTTTGGGTGAGAATTCTATGCCACGAATACCAATTGTTTGCTATGTGCATTAACTTATTTGTTTATCAATGAGGTACCTATTTGAAGGGCTGGGGTTGATAGTGCAGGACAGAGTCATGGTTGGAAGAAATAGGAGACAGTGCGATAATTCAAGAACAAGTGCTTAAGTGATGGCAAACATGGGTTTTAAAAGTCAGTAGATTGTTGGAAAAAAGGAAGACAGAAGGAGGTAAAGAATGCTGCAGTCTTGAGAAAGAATGGACTGGAGTAGCAGACAGGGTTATAAGTATTGATTTAAACAAAGTGAGAATGTAAGGAGCAAGAACATTGTGCAGGATGGTGCAAAAGGATTTTGAGGAGAAAAAAGAGAAACATCAAAGAAGTAATGAACATTTGTGGACTCTGAATAACACTGTCCAGCGCCTTGTGACATCCTCCCGACGTGAAAGGCGCTATACAAATGTAATCTTGTTGTTGTTGAGGCATAATGTTTCAGCTGTTAAAGTAGAAAAGGAGACAGATAGACAATTATGCCTGCATGTAAATGATAGCTGTGCTATCCTCGAACCTTTCTCTTAGTTTAAGTACTCAGTAAAAACTTTAAAGCATTCTGTTGTGGACATTTTGTTTTACCACTAATTCAACAACAACAATAACAACAGAGCGCTTTACAGTTTCGGATCCCGGGACCGAGCCAGTGGGAGGGATGGGAAGGTGACCAAAGGCGCGGTCGAAAAGAAAGGTCTTCAGCAGAGACCTGAAAATGGGAAGGGAAGGAGCGAGACGAAGGGAGTGAGGAAGGCAGTTCCAGAGCCTCGGAGCATAATGGCTGAAGGCACGGCCACCAAGGGTGAGCGGAGGACTTGGGGGACGAGGAGGAGGCCAGATCCGGAGGAACGAAGGCAACAGGTACTGTGCTGAGGAGAGAGGAGGTCAGAGAGGTAGGGGGGTGCAGAGGAGTTCAGGAAGTTGAGTACGAGGGTGAGGATCTTGAAATCGATCCTCTCTGGGATAGGCAGTCAGTGCAGTCTGGCGAGGACTGGGGTAATTGGGGAGCGGAGCGGGTGAGAATGCGGGCGGCAGAGTTCTGAATGAGTTGGATTTTATGGATGGTAGTGGATGGGGGACCAGTGAGGAGGGCATTTGAAAAGTCCAGCCGGGAGGTGACAAATGTATGGACCAGAGCTTCAGCGGCTTTTGGGGAGAGGTATTGGCAGAGACGGGTGATGCGTCGGGAGGTGGAAGAAAGCGATGCTGGTGAGGGACCAGATGTGGGGGAGGAAGGATAATTGGGGTCGAAACTGATGCCTAGGTTGCGTATGGATTCGGAGAGATTTAGGTGGAGGTCAGGTTGGTGGAGGAGATGAGAACCGTGAGATTTTAGACGTTGACGAGAGCTGAAGAGTATGGCTTCCGTCTTGTCAACGTTCAGCTGAAAGAAGTTTGCTCTCATCCAGCTCCTGAGGTCTGACAGGCTGACAGAACATCAGGGGACTCGGGGTCGCAAATAGAGGTGGAAAAGTAGAGTTGGGTGTCATCTGCATACATGTGGAAGTGTACCCCATGTCTGCGGATGACATCCCCAAGAGGGAGTATGTAGATCAGAAAGAGGAGGGGGCCAAGGATGGACCCTTGGGATACCCCACAGGTTGAGAGGGGGAGGAGAAGCCATTTATACAGATGTACTGCTGGCGGTTTGTGAGGTAGGGCTTTTATTTCAATAAAAGTCACATGTAGGACTTTTATTTCAATAAAAGGTCACATCACCCTCATTAGAGAACCTGAGGCCAGAACTTTTTAACAGTGTTAGCTTTAAGACCATGATCTTAAAATTGATGATTGTGCATTTTTTGGAAAATTGTTCACTTCAGCCTTTAATTTTGAAGCTTTTTTCCGAGCTCTTAAAAATGAATTGCGGTAAATTGGCATCCAAATTAAGACTGAATTTAATAGTTTTCTAAATACTGCTCGATATTAAACAGTAAGTTAATCTTAAGGCTCAGACAATGTGAATCAGTAGTATTGGGTGCTACAGTGCATGTTGCACAATTTGATGTCAGTGCAGCATAATAATAATAATAATAATCCTTGCATTTGATATAGCGCTTTTCACGTCTTCGAGATGTCTCAAAGCACTTCACAGAATAGACAGTAAAGTTAATTGACTGTATGTATATTTGTGGGCAAAATGTGGCAGCCAATTGCACACAGCAGTGTCCCACAAACAGTCGTGGATTGAAATGACCAATTTATTATTGTTTTTTTTCTTGATTATTATCAGGTGTGTGAATGCATTTGATCAAACAAAAGTAATGTCACAGCCATACAACAGATTATCTCTTAAAAGAACAACAATCACTTGCATTTATATAGCTTATGTGCGATAACATTTCGGAGTGCTGATTAAAAACAATCAGTAGACAAGTTTTACACTGTGAGTAGAAAGTAAGCACACCTTTTCGAGGTGTTCTGAATTGAATTAGCACAGCCAACTTTCCTCTCTGATACAATATGCAGTCTTACTAAGACTGCATCCCTCACAGAGTTCAATTTTGTTTGGTCAGCCAGGAGCCTGACACATGTAGATACCCATCAGAAGGTGTAAGAGTATTCAAATCAAGCAGATTTTTCCTTGCATCCCACCTACCCTTGGAAATCCCAGAGATAGATTTTTGGAATGGAATACACACTCTCCCTGGAGGGTCACATCCTGCTTATCTAATTCCGGAAAATATTAGGTGCAGGTTGGCAACAGCCAGGGCTTGAGGACCACAGAGTGTGTGTTAGGGTATTGCTTGAGGCTAACCAACTAAAACCGCATAGCTTGCCTTTGATACTGCTGTCTGGCAGACTTTCCCGCTGCTTGTCTAGCTAGGACCACCCTACACAGAGGGCTGGCTCGATTCTGACATTCCACTGCCAGGCATGTCACCTTGGATCCAGTTCAACTAAGAGAGTTCATATAACACATTGAAAATGAAAATGCTTCAAGTTGATCAGAATCTGAAAGATGAAGATAAGGTAATACTGCTGGCGTGGTGCCATGTCTCAACCAAAATAGCTAACCTGCCCTTCTGTTTCTGATCCACAACTTATATGTTTTCAGCATTTTCCCTTTTTCTTTCACAATATTCAACATTTGCATGTTATTGCCCATACTGTATAAATCACTCGCTTTGGAACCACCCCACACCATTTTGCAACATCAACAATAATGGCCCACATTTGTATGGCATCGCCACATAAAAGAAACATCTTGAAGCAGTTTCCAAAATGGGATTAAGGAGAAATGAAGTGAACGTTGCTATGGAGACGGGAACAGCAGCTACTTTGTGCCCAGCAACGCCCTACAACGCCCTTTTTGTGCTGTACGATTCTATGATACAAACAACAATGAGATAAGTAGCCAATGTATTTGAATTTGGGGTGAAATTGAAAGAGGGGGAAATAGAAGCAGGGGAGATGATCTCTATGTTTCTTTGCGATAGTGCCGTCAGGATACAGGACAGTGGGGGAAGGTGCCTTAATGTCAACCAGATTTAGAAGGCAGATGTATCTTAAGGACACAATCAGAAAAAGAATACGATGATCTGAAAATAAATACACTTACATGTAATTTAGAATGCTAATTTATAGGCAAGGAGTAATATGCTACAACTACAACAACCACAAAGAGGACGTTCCAAGGCACTGGAGAGTCAGGGATCTGGACCCGACTAAGACATCCCAACTAAGACTGGGATGAGATTTCAAATACAGTATATTTGGTTTTGGGGAGGAGGGATTTGAATTCCCCATTAGGGAGGAATATTATTCAGGCCACATTGCAGATTATACGTACAATTGACAAGGAAATAGAGGGAAATTTAAAAAAAATTGCAGGAAGGAGGGAAGAAAAAAATGAAACAAAATGGAGAAAAAAAGTTGGGGCATCATGCTCCCTGTACTGGCTCTCAGACACAGCTATGGGAGGAGAACACGGCAGTTCCTTTAATGAGTTACCCTCTGTCAATTATTTGATGCTCATTTTACCATTAACTCTTAGCTCTTTATTCTTTATCAAAGTCCCATTAGTAGTGAGAAGTCAAACTCAATGATGCTTGGGCTTTGAGACAATTCCTTGTGGATTCTCCCTCATCTTCCCCCCTTCCTTTCCCATGACATTGTTACCTCAAGGGTTTAATCACAATTGTTAAAACTACCATCATCTTTCCTTGAAGACAGCTGCCAATTTTCTCCTGAAGATTTATGATCCGTTGACCCATAATGCTGTTTAAGATCATTTCCTGTGGAACAGGCAAGGTGGCAATGACAGAGTCCGCTTACTACTGACTATTCATCCACTTGTCACAGCAATTGTTAGTCTCAAGAAAAGCCAATGAAACAAAGACCACTTTAATGTTGACTATGCAATTTAATACCAATTAATTCAGATGGTTCTACTATCAAAATAAAGTGCAAATCTCTCAGGTTTGTGGGGCATGCAGAATGCTTGGAAGAGCTGTATCCTTTTATTCTATCTGTGGACTGGAATGTTACCTGTTTTTTGGTTCAGGAGCCAGCTCGAGTAAGGAGATTGTTTCTGTTACTGCCTCCTAATTGAGATCAGTGCGCAATAGTCTTCAACGTGGTATATGACTCGGTAACTGAACAGAAATCTCTACCTACTGCCATTGCTGAGCATTTGCTTGTGAATATTGGACACCACTACAACCCTTGAGGTGGGGGTCAAAAAAAAACACAATCAGTTGGAGTTTCATATTCACTGGGGAAATTTTACAGAAGCAGAAGAGGATGAGCAAATACAATTACAAGCCACAGAAACTGTGGGCTACATATGACAGCAGGGAAATAATGGCACATCATCCAAAGACATTCTGAGGAATGGTCATTGGATAATAGCCATCAGCTGAGGTGGACTTCATTGGAATACTCATTGTAGTTACATCCACCGTCATCAACCCTTTTGTGATAAGATGTCGAATTTAATGTAAGGGGGATTTAGCAAGCTCGTAGGCATTACTAGTAAATACCGTTCCTTGAGATGTTTTAGTATGGCCTGCAGCCATATACAGGCTTTTGTAATACGGGCCTTTGGTCACCTTCCTCCCCCTCCCCTTAGCTCAGCGCCAGGATCTGTTACTGTAAAGCGCTCTGAGACGCTGCCCGGTGTGGAGGGCGCTATATAAATCCAAGTTGTTGTTGTTGTAGCATTCCTTGACTGGGAGTGGTTTCATCACAGCAAAGCATCAATGAACTCATGCTCAACATCACAATCAATACTTTCTCAATATTATTACTTTACACTGATCAAAATTAGAATAACCCACCTGCAGGCATTTTTTTATCTGAAAGAAGTACAGAGTTGAACATCAAAATTTTGTAAAACGTGTTTTAACACCCTCAATAATGAATAGAGTGCAACTACAAAAGGGTCTATTCTGCAAGTTGCATAAACCATGTGTGAAGGGTAACTTATAGGTTTACAGCAACAACAAAATTACATTTGTATCACACCTTTCATGTCAGGCTTAAACCTAACACAAGCAGATTTACTTCAGATCCAGCGTTACCCTAATTGTGACTATGGTAAATGTTGTCCGACTGATCTTCTGTTTAGCTACTGCTTCTGTTGGTACAGATCACTGACAGTAGACCAGAAGCCTGATATTCCACATGGTAAAACATCACCGTCTTAAAAATCAAGATTGTGCAGGATTTTGAACTCTTATTTTTTAATTTAACTTGGACGTTGGTTGCCTGCAGTTCTTTTTAAGAATTTTCTAAAATTCTACAAGGCGATATTCTTAATGTGGAGACATGAGAAATTTCAAGCCTCCGATGCCCTCAGCTGTATAACTATGAATACATAGAAATAAATGTGATATTGCTAACCTTGATAATCCACCCATGGGTCACTTGATGGGTCATTTATTGGAAACTGCAACAAACTCACATATCTCCACTTTGTGTACCATGCTACAGTAGAAGAAGCCTTCTGCATGCATTTAAATCAGTAGTTTAATCTTTTTTTAAGCATTCTACAAGGTTCGACAGGATTCAGTCAAGCAGAGAAACACATTGACAGGTAACTGAATGACTCACTGTAGCAGAAAATGCCTTAATTGTTATGCTTGTCCTAAACCATCTGTTTTCGCACAAACCTCTGCAACTGTACTGAAACATTAAGGAATGTGTTGGTGACCCTGGACTCTCTGTTAAAGGTTAACGTATTTCCTAAATGATCTCTATCTGGATCCAGAGTAGAAAACATTATGAAAATGCTTCCTGCGGGAATTGCTGCATTATTTCTAGTCCACTTGCTGGTTCAGTCAGAGTACTGCTATGGAGCTAACGGTACGAGCCAACCCAGTCGGCTGCTATACAACAATTTCCTGAGTGGTTTTACAGCTGAGGAGCTGTGTGGCACCTTGTGGGCTTTGCAGAATACCTTCTATTATATACTGTGCCATTAGATAGATCATCGAAGTGACATGGTATTAGCATCATAAAACTTAACCTAGTTTAAGCTCTTACTGTAGTGTTCAAGAAATTATATTGGTTTCCCACACAAAATTATCTTAAAGTATCTCTGTTTCTAAATGTGACAATTTAATGTGCATCAGAGCTGAACTTTCAAGAGCCTGCTGTATCCTAAAACATTCTTTCTGACCCAGACCAGATGCATTGATCACAAGTAAGTTTAACCTTGTCTTTGACTGTCTCCTTTGTGTTTAGTCTGTCTCATTTTGTCCAACTTTTACTTGCTCAGTTAGTCTACAAAGTGAGTGGCTATGCCAAAAAGACTTGGATGGTTTCTGGATTGATCCAGGATCTGAGTTAGTTGCTCAACCAAGGCAGCTATTGGTTGGGGAAGGGGGCCACATCGATTGACTTCAGTTGGACTTGGGAAGTGTGTGAGGAAAATCAACCAGAATTCTGCTCCTGATGGCTATCCAGTGATCCCTGCTGGAAGGTGTGAGTGTGTGGACACAGTGGGGAGAACAGATCAAATTCAGCTGTTACATTCCTCTCCTCCAATACTGGCCATTGGGCAAATAATCTGCTAAAACTCACTGTCAAGGTTCATTGGTGCAAGGACACAATAAAAGTCAACACCCTCACTGTGGACTTATTCTCAATCAATCCATATGTTTACTGATATTGGCAACACACTGGGGATTAAAATGTGAAGTTTGCATACTGGAATTGTGTTAATATGTGAATACCTTGGGATGTCCTCCTGATGTGAAAAGCACTATACAAATATAATTTTGTATTGTATTTTTGTATTGCATATTGGAGAGTCAGATTTGCACTGGATCCTCAAAGTGCTGAATCAGGAATCTCAAGCCTACAAGTCAGTGAGTTAGATCCTTTAACTAAGAAATAGTGAATAACCCCCTTTCACCCTTTAGTCTTAGCATGACGTTTAAAGGTTGTGCTCGGATGCAAATAAACAGGTTTATGAACCACATTTTTAATGTTCTAATTGAGTTTAATTTGCATGTCTTAAAATGAACTAAATTGTACTGATTCCTGATATAAGCAAACTTTCCTTCTGTTGTCAAGACAGATAATGGCACTGCTGCTTAGTGTAGCTGGCTCTACATTTTTGCTGAGGTACTGCTGTTATATTAATGCATTACAAATATCTTGAAACTTTACCTGAAGAAGGATTGATCTTATCCAGAACCATTTTTTTAAAAAAAACTACTGCTGAGAAACAAACCTAAGTAAAAGGCCAAGACACATAGCACTGGATGTCACAAACACCATCAACACAGGAACTTTGTAAAATGTTTATAAAGATGATTCAAGTAATGAATTAAATGCATACTGAGGGCCATGTCTCTGATACATAAACCAAATAAATGAAGAAGATGGTAGAAGATGCCAGGTTTGGGTGTCTGCACATTCTAGGTAGCCAGATGGTGTTGGCAAACATTTGTGGAGTATTTCAGGCAGTGGCCAAAAGGCAGACCAAGTGTTCTCTTTCCCATCTATTTGACTTGTCTCAAAGTGGCCCTCTCAGACAGCCCACATCTGCTCATTATATGCTGTTCTCTCCTGGTATGAAATTGATAGTGATGGAGATCAATATACAGAAACCATAACTGGTACGTGGGGGTTGCCCACATTCACTCAAACTTTGTACCCTTTCAACACAAATGGACCATTTTATAGTAAGGAAGGGGGGGTGGGGTGAAATTAGAGGCAAAGAGAAGACATGGAATTATCAGACAAATGAATGAGGATCTGATGTTGTTTATCAACATCTGTTAATTTTCACAATGAATTTGGCCCAATGATACATGGAATGTTTTATATTACTGCACCAAATTGTAATACATTCACAGCAACTCTCAAAGACATTGTAACAAGAGGTTGTGTTCCATTCCTGTGATTTATTTATTGGAGATATTTGACACAGCCAATACTGTGACTGATTTTTAAGGGTCAAAACATTGGGAATTTGCACAAAGTGAGTGTTGGTGTTGATGAGAACGTAAAAGCGCCTAAGGCTTTAAAAAGGCCATTACTGTCTACCACCAGATCTATCTTAGTTATTTTTCTTGCTCAAGGTGCTTCTGTTCCCCATTGCTGGCTACTTCAGGAGTGTCTAAATGCATCATTGTCCCTCGCCCGCTTGTAATGAACGACTGATTTAAGGAATGCTGTGTGGAGGTGGATCTCTCCCAGCCTTCCTTGCACTATAGATAGTATTTCTGCCAAATAGGTCATAGAAGCAATTTAAATATGGTTACCAGCAGGAGGTTATGTGGTTTCAATGAGTGACCCTTGGCCCATGTGAACAAAAACAATGAACACCAAGCTGTGCTTTAAAATGACCTGAGCCATGTATCATGCTGTAAGAGTTGCGTCTAGCCCTGGGACAATTTTGTGTACATTCCTCATTTAAATTGCACTGTATTGTGCCATTTGAATTCCTGAGTCAATCTTTTGGGAATGACTCCACTAATCTTTGTCACTAAGAATACACAGGTATATTAATTAAGCACAGTTTTGGGGGACTGTGCAAAGGCGGCTGACAACATCTACAAGGAAATCTACGACTCTGCCCAAGGCCTGCTTCTGCATAGATGCTGTGCTATTTAGATTCTGCTGTGAGTTACTAATGGAGTTCTCAGCAGCTGAACCAGGGTTCTTTCTGGAAGTGGTTTCAATCAGAAAGCAAAGGTCTTTCAATCAATCAGTGGGCAGCGCACACAGACCAGACATTAAAAAGCACTGAAAGAATTCACTTTGTGTTCCATCCAGTCAGCAGTGGCTCAGTGAGTCGGAAAATAAAATTTCAGATGATGATAGGGACTTGCTTTGATAAATGTCGAGGAACTCTTTTGGCTTAGTAATATGACAAGGCTTCAGCTTGGAGGCTGGCTTCAATGTCTGCCTGTACACCCATTCTGCCCGTGAGTGAATTCCTCACAGAGGCCACTTATTGTCCCTGAGATGCTTTGGCTGAAAGCTGTTTCTCTATTCACAATAAAACCCAAGAAAGATTTGGTTGAAACATGCTTTCTGTACAAAGGAGCAAATTCAAGCCTTCAGTGTAGCAAACCCAAAATGATTATGCACTAAGGTACAATGCACAAATTGTATTTGTGTCAAATCTCTGATAACAGAAGCAATGCAAATCATATATGTATGCCGGAATACATGTTTGAAGTAGGCAGCACAACAGAATCCTAGATAAATATAAATAGCACAGAATGTTCCCTTGGACCAGTTTTGATGACTTGCAGATACAAAAAGACAGTTTGTAAATTTCTGTGCCACAGGCCATTGAATCAGTCATTCAACAATTTCAATCTAAACTCAAATTCAAAGCACTGCACAGAATCATATTTTATGAAACAGTGATTACATTTCTAAAATGCAATTCTGTCTCTGGGATAAAAAAAATGGCAGTGATTTAACTATGCAGCACATCACCTGCTAACCAGAATGATGGGCGCTGATTGTCTTGTGGCTCTGAATACAATCTGGTTGTCAGATAAACTCTGGCTGAGGCAATAAATAGTTCAAACTGGGTTAGCAAGATTGGAACAGCCTGAAAACATAAATCTCCCTGTCGAAAACAAGCTGGACTATTTGTGCACAACCCTACTGTCAAAATATTCGGTGGCATTTTCTCCCTATTCATGTAAACGTTTCTAAATACACACTAACACAACACTTGTTAAACATAACCCCAGTTCCTCACAGTGGAAAATCAACCATGTCACTCACCAAGCAGTTCCATTTGCTTTCAGCATTATGTTTGGCATCATGTGCATTGTTCATTAAACCGTTGATCACCACAAGGACCCAAAAGACATTCACCAGAAAGACAAAGACTGTACTGCATGGAAACTACAGCCAGTACAATGAACAGTGTTACCTAAAATAATCTTTGTTTTCACATGATGGGGGTTTTCAAAATTTCTCTATGAATGATGTGATTGACAGCTAAACAAAACTGTGGTATGTTGGTGTAGGGATAAAGTGTGTTTCTTTACATTTAGTGCACTAAGCATTAAGAAGCAGAACATTGGAGAATGTTTTATATTTGTAACAAAATTGAGCATTTAAGTGTTATTTGTAGATCAGGTAATGAAAGTTATTTGGTTCACTGGAATTCTATGATTAAGTCAGATAAATCTGATTGCTTTATATCAGTACCAGCCAAACTACGCCCCGGTTCCAGCCCACTGGACTGTCAAGAAGCAGCCCTCTCGAACATTTCCATGAGTCTAGGTAAGTACGTTTTCAATCAGTAGTGTGTTTCTAGGTTTTTCTTGATTGATTACTTCTTGATTTATGCCCCAAATCAAGAAATATTCAATCACGAAAATGTATTTTGTTGACCACCACTGCCTTATGTCAACCGTACCTCTTTAGTCAGCCTATTTTGGGCTGGATTTGGAAATTATTACAGATCTATCTTAACAAATGCATTGGCAATCTTTGGTAAGGTGCAGTATGTCGTCTAATACTACTTCATTTATTTTGTCCGATCACCTCCTTTTTACATAATTCTTCCCAGAATGATTTCACCAGTAATAGAATTGTTAACTACTGAGAATGGTTTGGGGCTTCTGTAGTCTTCAGATTAAGAAGGTCTGAAGTTTGAGTCTTTGAATGTTGTACTCAGTGTTATACATACAAAGAATCAGAAGAGGATACAGACATCCTCCTCCTGCTCTCAAAGACCACCAACGATTAAATACACATTTATCAATAGTCCATGTAGAATTGAACTCACACTCAAGAAGAGTCCATTTTAAAATGCCAAATTTCAGTTGTATACTTAGTACCAGACTGCCAGGAATCAACTCATCTGCTCTCTCCTGCTGGACAACTGGTTATAAATGTAAAATAATCAATTTAATACTATTCCCACTTCCTTTGTTGCTTGGGCTTCAGGCACAAAACAGCAGCTCCTAATCTGTACATTTGCAGACACAATCTTCTGTTGACAAATTAAATGTTAGTTTTAGGCCTATGGAGCTGCTGGTTTACTCAATAACTCCAGCTGATCTGTAAGTTCGCTCACTACTTCTTACTTGATTGTAGTTGTGGCCTGGAGTTATTCTTTATTAAATAATTCACCATCACTATAGAAGTTAATGTGCACTCTCTTATCTACGTCTCCAGTTGATTCAATAAGCAAAGCTGCAAAGAAAAAGTAAAAAGGTTTGGTACGAAAGCTCACCCTGGCTTTCGCTAGATTAATAGAAGGTGGTGGATTTCCGTATTCACTATTACTTGGCCAAGATTACCACACAGTTCACACATTATGTTGAAACATTTCTAAGGTTAGAGTTTTCCAAAGATCCTTCCCATTAACTCTATAGGAAGTATTTGCTGAATTGACTAGACCCCAATTTGTGGTATTTGCAAAAAAGGGCTGGGAAGCACTACATGAACCGTGTTGTTGTTTGTGTTTTTAAATATATACACAAATAAGCAGTAACAATGTGGCAAAATAGAAGTAACAATTGACAATTTCCTCCCCATTTGTGAAAAACATATAAAATCCCACTACATACAAATTCATGTTGTTTCCTGTATTTCTCTTGTATTAGTTTGCCACAAAAAATATTCCCAAAGTGCTATCCACAAAGAACCACGGACGTTAGTGATCAATTTTTATTTGGGGGATTGTTAGCCAGTACAAAATGAGAAACTCCTGTCTCTTTTAGAATAGTGCCATGGGATCTTTTACATATACCTGAATGACAGGACCTTGTTTTAGTGTCTCATCTGAAGGACAGTACCTCAACAATGACCCAAACCCCAGCACTGCGTTGGAGTGTCAGATTAAATTATATGATTCCAAGTTCCGATGTGGGTCTTGAACCCACAACCTTCTGATTCGTGGGAGTGCTACCACTGCCCTAGGCTCACACATGATGTGTGCAACAAACAAAATACAACACAAATTTCAATTTGTAAAGCGCTTTCAAGTCGGGAGGACGTTCCAAGGCGCTGAACAGTCAGGGATTTGTTAGCCAGAACAGCTCAGTATTCTGGCTAGTTATTGCTTTCCATGAGTACTTACCTATTTATTGTTATCTCAGACATGAGTGGGTTAAGTTCATAATAGGGCAAAATTAACATGGTCTGTAGAAGTATTCATGTGGTGGGTTAAGTTGCCTTATTTGCAGTCAAAGCTTCCTTCCCTTTGGTGGATGGATCCAAATGGCAGAACAGTAAATCTGACAAAAGAGGCATTTAGTATGCCTGCGTGCAGAAAGATATTTAAATTTACGAACAGAAGCTTTGGAAATGGTTAACGATTAGCAGCAAAGAGTGCGTGGGAGATGCTGAAATTGACATGAAGTGCACATTAAGATAAAATGTGACAGTTGGCTTTGCTTCATTTTCAAAGTAATCCTCCTGTGCATTATTTACAAATTAATGCACATCTCTGGGTTTAATCTCCAAAATCAATTGCAATTCTGCTGACTGATATTTTAAAAATTAGATATTGATCAAATATGTTTTATTTTGGCACACTGTTGCTGGGAGAGCTCAAGAATCTATACAGAAAAAAACAGACCATTTTTTGTCAATGCATCAATTTGTTTCAGAAAAGATGTCGAAAAGTCTTGTTCAGCATTCACACATTTGCCAAATATTTCAGTTTTTTTTCCATACTTAAGCTGTAAATTTAATTTAGTCTGAATCTGCACTTTCTCAAAATGCCCAGTACAAATTCTACCTTCATGTACTCTAATAGAAAGGCAATAAATCACTTGTTCACTCACTCTGAAAATCTCTGAAAAACTGAAAATTGCAAAAGATCTCCTAGATTCAAGAAAACTACAAAACAGAAGCAAGTCATTCAGCCCATCAGGTCTGTTCTTTTCTTTTTCTCCAAAATGTTCCATCCAATTCCACTCTATTCCTCACTTCCCATATCCTTTGACAACAATAATAATCCCTGTATTTGAAATTGTGACCTTTCAGCTCAGAACCCTGCTGACTGCCACTAAATTGATCCTCATGAGTTGGGGTTGTTGTTGCAGGATAAATTGTACATTGGAAGACATCCCATTCACGTTGCCTTTGTAGTACTGCTTGATGACAATTTTCATTCCTTTGGGGAGACGTACTTCACATTAAATTCAATCAAACCCTATTAGGTTTGCTTATTGTTTTAAAATTTGCATTATTTTTTATGTTGTCTATAACGTTTGCATTGTATCTAAAATATAGTAAAATTAAGTAATGCAGTTACAAAATTTAAGACATAGGTTTTCTATATGATTCTTACTGGTTATGTTTCTGGAAGGGAAACTGCAAATATTGCTTATGCAGCCTGCAGATGTTTCTCAAATCCGGCATCCGGCCTTTGGCAGTCAAAAGATTGGACCACCCAGATGTAGACAAATGTAAAATCAATAGTATAGGAACAAGGAAACAAACTACGAAGCATGTATTACGTTGAACAACCAATACAGCATACAGATCAAGAAAATGATTTGGTGGAACATAAAAATAATTTCTATAAACAACTCTCCTGGTTATTTTGTTCTTCAGGTTGCTTTAAACCTGCAACCTGAAGAACAAAACAAATTGGATGCATTCGAACCCGAAACAACTCTTCTCGTTCAACAAGAGTTGTTTTGGGTTCGAATGCATCCAATTTCACCTGTATTGGGTGACTTGTTTAATTAACGCACAAGTCCTCTATATTGTTGCACAGGAGCTTCTCAATACAATTTTCTGAGCAGCAATTTGCTGTGAGAGAACGGACATTCTGGGTTGAGAGGAGCTAAAACTTTATGTTAAATATTTAGACACAGCAGGAATACTCAGCACTGGTTGACTGATCGTACCCTATGTCAAATTATCCAGAAATTATGAAGAATCAGACCGTGAGATAGCGCTCAGGTTAGAACAGTTTGAAACTTTCATCAGATGTTTCAATGACAGGCACCGCCGGTGAGCAAGAGGGAAACTGAAGAGAAGTAATGGGATGTCTGGAAGGCTTTGATCTGCTGGCAGAGACACTGTGATCAATGGTACTGCAAAGCTCCAGGTCGCTGAGTGACACCTAACCCAAGCAGTGATGAGAAATTGATTAACACAAGTATGACAGTTGGACTAGGGAGTCTGACAGGACTACTAAAATGGAGCAGCCCATCACATTTGCACTTTATGTCTTCAGAGTGTTAAGTAATTTAAGAAGCAGCATCAACCAGGCAATTGACAAGGAGGTGTCTTTGATCGGATAATGGTGCCTAGTTTGACATTGTTCAACTCTTTTAACATTTCAATAAATGATCCTCTTTGCAAGTGGCTCACTTTGTTATTTTTGTAACGTTCCATTTTAACAGCAGGATAACAAATAGTGAATTTATTGTGGCAGACACAAGCAGTGTCATAGCAAAATTAATGTGTCAATCAAGCCTTCAAGTCCTCATCTGTGTAATGAAGGACGTCTTTTAAGTAGCTTCCTGGTCAAAGTGAAGAATGCAGTAATATTTCAGCTCACCTCAAAGAGCCTAACATTTGGGTTCACAATCCTAGCATCAATACTTTGATAAGCATAAAGATTCATGAAAATTATACGATAACAAAAAAAATAAAAAATGTGGACATTCGTGGGATACTGCTGTGCCTCGTTTTGCCCACAAAATATAAATATTCTGTGAAGCGCATTGAGATGCCTTAAAGACATGATAAGGCACTATACCAAATGCAAGGATTATTATTATTATCATTTAGGATCATAATAATATAATAATAATAATAATCCTTGCATTTGATATAGTATCTTATCACGTCTTCGAGATGTCTCAAAGCGCTTCACAGAATATACTGTAAAGTGTAGTGACTATATTTTGTGGGCAAAACGCAACAGCCAATTGTGCACAACAGTGTCCCGCAAACAGTCTTGGATAGAAGTGACCAAATTTTTTTTTTTTTAAGGGATTATTATACCCCGGAAAATCCATATAGAATCCTGGTTCCTTAAAGAGGAGTTGAATCTTTTAGCCAGTGTTATCAGTGAGGTTCAGTAGAGTGCAATGGTGGGTGTGTGGAATTTTCCCACTGTGTCCACTTGAAATGTGAAAAGCAGTGAGTGATACATTATAGATTCTTGTCCTTCCAAACCTGTGTCTGGGGACAGCATGTTGAGTGTTGGAACAGAAGAGCAATGGTAATGAGAGCAATCTGTATTTGAGGTGCTGAATTAAAAGTACAAGACAAGGAAGCTGCTTCACAACATTATAAATATGTTAGTACCAACACGCTAAATGAACCTGGCAATAACGCTGTAGGATGACTTCAGGGTAAGCACGATCTGATTATTACACCCAATCCTCTAATGGCAGTTTGGGACACAGCTCAGTGCTGCATTCGGCAAATGGCTAATTTGGGGCATTGTTTCCTGATCCGTTGCCTTCGATAGCATTGACCAATCTATCCTCCTCCACCGCCTCTCCTTTCAGCTCAACCTTCATGGTTCTGTCCTTGAATGGTTCCAATCCTACCTCTCACACCGTCTCCACTTCATCTCCACAAACGTTTCTCCTCCAGCCCCCTGCACAGTCTCATGCGACGTTCCTGAGGGCTTTGTCCTTGGGCCCCTCCTCTTCAATATCTATATGCTCCCTCTTGGTGACATCATCCACGAACATGGGGTCAACTTCCACATGTATGACATCCAACTCTATCTCTCTGCCTCCACCCTTTACTCTAGGACCACTGCTGTCTTGACAAAATGTCTGTCAGTTACCAACTCCTGGATGCGAGCTAACTTTCCACAGTTGAACAACAACAAGACTGAGTCTCTCCTGATTGGCTTCCATCAGCGCCTCCACACTTCAGGCGCTGACAGCATCACCATCCATGGTTGCACACTCAACCTTGCTAAGCCAGTCCGGAACCTTGGGGTCTTGTTTGACCCTCAACTATCCTTTCTACCCCACGTTTGCGCCATTCTGCCCCCACCCTTTGGAACTCCATCCTGCTGTCTCTTCACCTCGTCCCTTTCTTGCCTCCTTTCAAGACCCGTCTGAAGATCCTCCTCTTTGACCGTGCCTTCAATCACCCTTCTTTCCCACCTGCCCTCCACCCTCCCCGATCCCAACCTCCAGCTCGGGCCTAAAACGCTGAATGTCCAGCGCACGTGAAAAGCACTATACAAATGTAATTTTGTTGTCGTTATCAATGATAAATTTCTCCCCTTTTAGCCAGAATCTGCATGCATTACAGAACAGAAACAAAACTACTGTGGAATTATTTCACTCCAGGGAGTCTGTCAACAACACATTAATGTGTAGGGGAAAAACAACCCTTTTAAGTGGATACATCTCTTTGAAATTAATTCTCTGATTTGCAATGGAATTGCCAAATATTGACTGTGTTTGGTGTGTCAATTTCAGTGCAATTGAATGTGCCAAAGAATAAAGACTTGGGGGGGTTTGGGATTTGCTGTGGCAGATCATTCGAAACATGTCCACTAAGTGAGGAGATGGCACTGCACTCTGTGCTTGCAAACACTGAAGCACAGACCCAAACATCAGAGGTCTTTCTGTGCTAGTGATAATACAATGAAATCTCTTATGCACAGTTTTGTTTCAAGACCTGGCTCATTGTTAAATGTTTGGAAAAGAGTAGACAAAGTGGGTAATCAAGGGAAAGTATATTTAGTTACTGTTATTTTTTCCAGTAATTAACCAATTTGAAATTGCCAGTGGAAATAAAGTACACCACAAGTGTTTTCAACTCACATTTCTTTACAAAAGAGGCTCCTAGTACTGTATTTCCTTTAAAGTCGCAGGTCTGTTTGTCCATGTTTTTGCACATGTCCAGGTCTGAGCTAATTTTATTGATGGGTGCTGCATGCAGACTTAAATGCTGTTCATAAATAGAATACTTTGAACGTATGATTTGACTCCAGTGAATATCTGGTGTGATCAATCCTAAAATACTTTCTATCTATACCTATGCTGCTCATTCCTGCTAACTCAATAGTTTCAGCTGTTTGAGCCATCATGTTTTGTTCAGTTCCGCATTATAACAACCTGACCGCACACATTATGGACATTACTGTATTTTTCTAACTTACCAAGATACAAATTCAAAGCAATAGCAATATCAATCATTTTACATTTCAGGCAATATTCTGCTATAATTCAAATTGTACTAAAAAGAACTGGTGACTGGGTAACCTTACTAACACTTTCCCTCTTAATTGCTGACAAGCAAATAAAAGGTTTTGGAAACATGTCTGTTTAATAGGGATTGGGTGTAATGTATCACATGGAGCTTGGTGGCAAAAGGGAATACAATATTTATACAAATTTTATAATACAAATCTACATTTATATAGCATCTTTCACATTGTGAGTATGCCCCAAGGTGCTTAACAATACTGGCTTGTCACTAATAAATGGAATGAAATGGAATCAACAACAACAAATTGCATTTCATAGTGCCTTTCACATCGGGAAGACACTGGACAATTAAGGGTTTGCATCCGAGCTGGGAGTGGAGTCAAGAATGGTGGGCGGCAAGGGGGGTGGAGGTGGGAAGATGACCGGAGGTGTGGTTGAAGAGGAAGGTTTTGAGACGGTCCCTGAAAGATTGAATCTCCAACCTCCCTGTGATTGTCACTGTTCCAATGTGAAAAGCACTTTGAGACATCCTCCCAATGTGAAAGGAGCTATATAAGCATACGTTGTTTTTGTCCCTGTAAAATGGAGATCACTCAGTAGAAATTTTGCTGGTATTCTAGGACTTATTTGACATTTTCACACTAGTAAGACTGCATGCAATGTCACTCATGTTAACAATTCTCCTCAGTAATCGCATTGCCTTGTTGAAGCGTTCCAGCCATCAACCTATCAATAGTCACAAAATAATTGAAACTCAAGTGAGAGTTTCTATTAATCATTCTTCTATGAAATTTCCCCATGTCCTGGTATCAGATACAGTTGTTGCCAATTAATATGTTGCTGCTAGGCTTCAGTTACTTTCCAATGTACTGTGCTTAATGGGAATAATTCTATTCACACCAGGGCATCTACATTCTATATACAAGATAACAATTTGGGGTAAATAAAATCAGATAATCAAGCGCTCCATTGAAGGACAACTGGTCAAACTTCCAGATCTTCTGACTGCGCTGACGTCACACATGTACAGTGCTGTCCACGACTCCTGCGAGTATTTTCCTACCAGGGGTTGCTAGGACACTTGGAGGTTTTCTGAGCATATGCGCTATGTGCAGGAAACTAGCCAGTCAACACAGGAAGCCAGAATTGTATCGCCCTTCTGGTATATTTCAGGTTTACTGAAAACTCATGCTATAAACAGACCTGCACTATATCAAGGAGAGTTATAATGGCCTGGCTGGAAGTTTCAATGTCCATATCATAATGACCTGAATAGTTATCTCAGATAGTTCAAACTGAACATGGTAATTACATTTGACAACTGGATGCTCTCTAGGTCAGATAGGTAGACCTCTGGGACTTTGGTCTGAATCCAATTTTAGACTGAGACAATCAAAGTGTTCTCTTCTGGCTGTAAGGGTCCTAAGTGTAAAGAGTTGCCATAGGCATAAATTTACATTACCTATAATTTGGAAATAATCTGTACAACTTAGCTATCTCACTCAAAGATGACAGAATAGTTCAAGTGTGAAATAGATGTCAAACTGATGCAGCAATGTGCTCTTGAGGTTGTTGAGGTTAACATTGTTGGCAGCCTAACACTGGTTAATATAGGTGTCAGCTGGGCCCAACTGGTACCACTTTTGACTGAAAGTCGTTGGTTCGAATCTGTCACGGATTTGGAACTCCTGATTTAAGATTGCGCTTCAGTAAAGTACTGGGGATATGCTCCATTTTTAGAGGTGCTATTGATCAGAAGAGACTTTAAACCAACAGTACTCAAAGTGTGTGAGGCTTCGAAGGAGATGATTTCAGTGGTGCTCGAGGCGGCAACTGGAACAAACAGTCGCCAGCGGCTCGAGCAGTTTCTGCAGTTCCGAGAACTGACCAGAAATCACGAAAATCTGTCCAGTCAGGTCAGACAGTGCCAATAATGGGAGAAGTGAGAGGAGTGAGGTGAGAAGCAACTTATTCATTAGGGCCTACAGAACCCAGAGTTTGTGTCATATCTACATTCACATTGCAAGCATTGCATTTTATTCATTTATTTAATTATTTTAAAATGCTGTTTGCAATTAAAGGTACCAAATTTCTGATATCATGGCGGGGGGAACCTTGAGTCCATAAAGTTTAGGAACACCTACATTAAACTAAGACTCAGTTTGCCTGTTCAGATGGACATTAAAGATCCTGCGGCACAATTCGAATAGAAAAGGGAGCTTCTGCCAATGTTATGGCCAACATTTCTCAAGATAAATTGATCATTCACCTCCTAACTGTTTGTCGGACATTGCTGTGCACAAATTGTCCGCTGATTAGCCCATAAGTCACAGTATAATAATAATAATCCTTGCATTTGATATCACGTCTTCGAGATGTCTCAAAGCACTTCACAGAAATATACTGTAAAGTGAATTGACTGCATACTTTGTGGACGAAGTATATTACTGTGAACTGCTTTGAAATGTTTCAAAATGATAAGATGCTATATCAAATGCAAGGATTATTATTATTGATTATTATTATTAAGACAAGAAATTCCTCTTGTTGCTAAGAGTTGTGACCTTCCAATGTTCCCTTATAATAATGGAATTTTCTAATTCTAAGACCACATCTTCAAAGGCCCTAATTTAATGGCAACAAAATTATTAGACCCATGATGGGATGCATTACAGTAAACCTTATGCAGTATCTTGGCCCTGCTGTGTCTGACCTTGTTGTTAAGATATTGACATTTGACAAAGTATGGTACTAATACAATACAACTTTTGCAAGTCATTCAGTTAAACAATGAGAAATCTCATTCCATTTGAACACATATCTTGACTATTCAACAATTGGTTTCACAAGCCCAGTGCCAGCTTCATTTTGTGAACTATTCTTTGTTCATTCACTCTCTTAAACCATTTGAATCTAACCATTTATTTAGCAATAACAAATCTCCAAAATCTCCTAACAAAAGTGTTGGGTGGTCTCCTAAAAGGACTGGAAGGATTCCAATTACATCAGTATTTAAGATTTATGTGATTGCAGGAGTCACTGGAATGAGCTCTGAAAAATCTTGATAAGTTACCAATTGCATTTGCTCATGCCTAATCTGCAATGAAGAGGGTTTCTGAGCTGCAAGTTCTTTTTCTTTAAAAGAGATCTAACAAAGATGGCAGCCAACTTGTTTTCAGGATTACACCAAAGATTATAGTTAATTATAATACCTCTGCATTGTGACGCATCATAAGACTGAGCAATGGAGCCTCACATAATTGTCTTCTGTCTGCAGTGGAGTTCAGGGTTGGGTAAAAATGACACACTGCTATTCATTCTGTAAGTACGAGTTCACCTGCAAAACGCACTGTCACTGCACTTTACAGTAAGTACATCCTGTGAAGTACTCTGAAACGTGCTCCTGGTGTGAGAAGCGCTACATCAAATGTATTATTGTTACTGTAGATAGTGCAATGACTTTGAAGCACTTGATCATCTCTTTATGCCACATCAGAGCAATATGCATGATTGAAGCATGCATATATATATTAGATATAACTTATAGTACTTTGTCCTTCAAAAGTTCTCAAAGGTTTTTTGCAGTGTGGAGACTTTTTTTTAAGGGAAGCGAGGCAGTCATTTTGCACACTGCAAAATTCCACAAAGTCCCATGAATTGATGGACCAACATTTTGCTGCAAGATTGTTGGCAGGAAACAAGAAGAAGCTCCCTTTTCTTTTCAAATAGCATCTTGAGATCTATAACATTCACCCATAAAGGCAGCCACGACCATGGATTAATATACTAACTGAAAGATCGCACCTCTGACAAAGCAGGGCTGCATCAGCACTGCCTTGCGTATTAGTCTAGACAAAGAGCTCCAGTCCAGATATGGATGTGAGCATTAAATATATATAAAATATAGATCACTGACATACCAGCGACCCTGATGGCTTGCCATTTTTAAGCCTGAATGCCATTCGCTTCAATATATTCCCTCTTACAGCTCTGCCAGTCCAGGGAAGGACTGTCATTATTCTGCGCATTGACATGAAAGTATACCAGTAAGTCAATTCAGTTTATCCCATTAATAATTATTCAGTGGAATGAAATGGCTTTTAGAGCATTAATTGTCGGTGCGGCCAAAACCCACAGAAAAGAGAGTGAAATTCAGACTCTCTTTAATTACAGTTCTATACAGCTATGAATTTAGAGTGACTACGAATCCCAGTGCCTCTTGTTAAAAAAACAAACTCTTAATGAAGAATTACGATTAACTGTAATGACCTTTAATGTCTTTCTGTTCTTCAAAATATTTCTTTTGAATTGTTGTTTCAAACAATGACTGCTGATGCCATCAGGGAGAGTTTAGAGCATTTATTTAATGGAAAAGGTTAGTGGAATGCATTATCACAAGTGGCTATTGAAACTGAGTCAATTACAACATTTAATAGGGCCATAGATTGGCTCTTGAAGAATGAAGTTGTAAAAGGGTATTGGGAAAAATTAGCGGAATAGGTTTTGAGTGTATAGCTTCAGTTTGGGAGCTAGCTAGCGCAATGGGAGCAGACACGATGGGCTGACGGGCGTCTTTCTTTATTTGCTGATCTTTCTGTGATTCCATGATCATTGGAGTAAATTTGTAATTGGAGACATTTCTGAATGTTTCATTTTGAAGAAGGTTTCTAAATCATATCAGTTTTTAATTTCTTTCTGCATTGAAATATGGTGAGATCAAGATGAAGGATATTAGCGCTGGGAAATTAAATACTTTCATATTTTTGCAACCCAGTCCCGGCATTTAAAAGATGTACTACAGTGGGATATGACGTAAAGCCCTCAATAATTTGACTTAGCCGTAACCTCCTCGAGGGGCCAACATTGTGTCATTTTTTCCATTTCTCATATCAGCCAACCCGTACTTCGCTGAGCGAGATTGTCAATCAAGTGCCAATTATGTGCTGAATTAACGCATTAGGAATTGTGCTTAGGCTGCCCAAAATCATTTAACATGGAAACCTTACAGGAAGCAGACAGATGAGATGTGTGTTCCGTCAGTCTTTGCTGTATTTAAAACCAAGTCCTAGAATGGGTTGAAGTGTCAGCCCATCGCACAACTGAATCCCAACCATGCCCCTTTAACTGCATGGAATTTATTTCACTCCATCATAATTGTCAGGTTCAATATCATCTTTACAACAGTTTCCCATTAATTACATAGTTTCTGCATTATGATATTAGTTATACAAAGAAAACCTTGTAGCAGTACTGAGATATTTAATTTTCGTAAACTAATACATTTACAGACTCTTTTGACAGCAATAATGCAATTGCTTTGAATAAAAATAGCAAACACTTTACATCAGATTGAACTTGGTTTCCTGCCAAACAAACTAAAATTGACTAGACTTCATTGTATATACAGGGACCGCCTGAAAAAAAACATATTTTATTAACTTTAGACAAGAAATGCGATGTTTGAAGCAGGAATTCTGTGAATTGGAGATAAAAATTGCCAAAATGCAAAACTTTGTGTCTCAGCTCAGTTAATCATTTATTCCACTGAGTCGAAACTAAGGCAACTAGAATTGTAACAAATCTCTGAGCTGGTACAAAAGTGAATAGGCAAAACGTGCAATGGACTGAATGATGATCTTTGGTCACTATTCTCTATTTAGTATGGTGGCTACCACAAAATAAATGGACAATTGGGAAACAGACACTGGATCAAGATCAGGGTGTCAATTTGGTTGTAATAGTCTCGCCTCTGAGTCAGAAGGTTGTGAGTTCAAGCCTTACATTGGAACATTGAACTCACAGTCTAGGCCAGTGGTGACCAATATGTTGCCTGTGGGCCAGAAGTGGCCGGTGAGGCTGTCAAGAAGTGTGTGTGTCCCCCCCGAACAATTGTACCAGCCTAGGTAAGTCCGTGTTTGAGCTGTGGTGTATTTTCAATGTTGTCTTGATAGAATATTTCTTGATTGATGGCTCCATCTTCGGCGGTCGTGCCTTCAGCCACTATGCCCCGAGGCTCTGGAACTGCCTTCCTCACTCCCTTCGTCTTGTTGCCTGCCTTCCCATTTTCAGGTCTCTGCTGAAGACCTTTCTTTTCGACCGCGCCTTTGGTCACCTTCCCCCCCCCCTCCCCCTGGCTCAGCCCCGGGATCAGTTACTGTGAAGCGCTCTGAGACGCTGTCCGGCGTGGAGGGCGCTATATAAATCCAAGTTGTTGTTGTTGTAAATATTGAATCAGGAAAATTTATAAACCATAAAGGTTAGCCACCACTGTTCTAGGCTGACACTCCAATGTGGGAGGAGTGTTGCATTGTTGGAAGTGCTGTTCTTTGGATGAGACATTAAACCTAGGTCCCATTTGTTGTTGAGATGGGCGTTAAAGATCCCATGGCACTATTCAAAAAGAGAAGAGAATTTCTCCCAGTGTTTCGGCCAACAATTCACTTCACTTCATGGCTGTTTGTGGGATAATGCTGTGTGCTAAGGAGTTGAGTCATGTCTGGATCAAGCATCCTTTCATCTGAAATCAACTGTGCTGAAAAACACAGCAATGCATTTCCTCTTCTTTTGTAAATGAAAATATCTCTACTTGCAATTGCCAAACAAGTGTATCAGGGACAAGAAATAAAAAGCCAATCTTGTTTGTATACTCTAAAGGTTCTTCCACAGGTAACCAAGAAGTGGCATAAACTCGGATCATGGAGCAAGGCTAAAAGACACAACTTTACGGTTCACTATCAAGAATGTTAACAATTGAATCACAGAGACACCTGGAAATATAGAGAAATACATAGTGATCTATTGTTACATATCTTGAGATTGTATGTGTTTATTGTATTGTGAGTGAGACTGCATGCACTTGCATGTAGAACTGCAATTGTGTTTTTGTTCTCAGATGTGAAACGATTTGTTTCTGATCGGGATTTAGGAACTAAAGAAAAGTCAATTACATTACCAGAATCTGTCAGTTGTGTTTAGTGGGTGCAATTGGTTAAAGCACATTAGAAGTAAAGAACTTGCATTTCTTTAGAGTCACATCACTTGTAGACATCTCAAGGAGCTTCACAGGTAATTATTGTCAAGTACACGCTTTTTCTTGGGCAAAAGGTAGTATTCTGCCAAGGCTGAATCTTTTCATTGTTTTCTCCTCTAAATAAACACCTATTTATATGTTTAAATGTACACAGCAGCAAAGAGAGGGCCTTTAACAGCAGAACTGCTAAAGCAGCGATTCCACATTTAAGGTAAAATGTTAATTTTGCATGTTAAAATCGCAGGTTAACAGTTCAATGTCTATTCTCTGCATTCTCTGGGCTGAATATTATCTTTCCCCTTGAGTGAACACTACTGATACCAGCTAACAGAGAATGGTAAGTGAAATCTAACTGCTACGACTGAGATTAACCATGACTGATGTGATGTTTTCTGTTCCAGTAGGCAGAAGTTAGTGTGTGTTTCTAGGTGTGGTTAGTTGACATAGACAAAGGAAATGCACAATGTAATTCACATTCAGTAGAAGGTACTGAAAGGTACACACATGTCACTGCCATTTAAATGACTGCAATCCATCTCATTCCATGAGGGAAAATCACATTGGAATCACATTAATCCTCAATGGCAATGTTTAACCAGGACTCCACATTGTGCTGGATGCTGCTGGAGGCCAATGAGCCCCTGGCAGCAATCTATCAGTGATAACGCCAAATAAATGCCATTAATTTGGGAAAGTTCAACAAGCACACATAATGTGACTGAAAAGAGATTCCAAGAGCAAACATCAGGAGCTAAGTGCTATCACTAGCTCCAGCACCAATAAACAATTGCACTGTTCACTGTTCACCTATCCTACTGCTCCTATCTCCCACCCTCAGGCATCTACTCTATCTCTGTAAAGTACTTAGAGACATTCTCCTATGTGAAAGACACTATGTTAATGCAAGTTGTTTCTATTTTTGTTATGAAAGTTCAAGATGATAAACAAATTCCATCAAAGCATAGATCTATAACTCTGGTATGTTTTAAGTTCAAGCAAAAACTGAACTGGGTGTGTTTGATATATTACACAAGTACACTGAGTTTACTATTAATAAGTTGATATTGTTTCTTTATATGGTTACAATGAGCATTAAACATACGCAATACACATAAAACAACAAATTAAAGTTACATCTTACTACTGCCCGGTATCAAAGTGGTCCTGTTACAAACTGCAACATAATGATCACCACAGGGAAATTAATAAACGCTATTGTTTCCATATAGCTTTGTGATTAACTGATATATAGTGCACTGAAACATCTGCATTTGCCAATCGCAACACTAACTGCCTGTTAACCTTTCTTGCTGCTGTGAATGACAGTTCATTGCTGCATTTCTGTCATTGGCAGATAAAGTTTAGTTACAGTTTACAGTTCTGCTTTCCATACACCCAAAGAGTTTTATGAAATGTGCTTCGCGATTCATTAATTAATTCAGCTCATTTCTATTCCTGCAAATAATTTGAGTCTTACTCAGCCTGCATAGGGCAGACCTCATTGTGCACAAGTGATATGATGATGCACTTCAATGGCACTTTACATCACTGGATTACATGGTTGGAAAAAAATGAATTAAGGGTTTACTGAACATGTTTTCAGGCAGGCCTTGGGTCTTTTAAAGAGGAAGATTTGACACCGGTACCCTTTTAAAGAAAAGTTACAAAGAATTATCATTAATCTTTGCAACATCATCAGCTTCAAGGGACTGCATATGGATTATATTTCCACAAAGCAACTGGGTCAGTTGGGATACTGCCTAAAATTATCAAGGAAATTAAATAGGTTAAGCTCAGTAAATATATTTAGAAGCCCTCGAAGCACTGGAACTATATCTCAGATTAGCACATGCTATCAAGTAATTCAAAAGCAAAATGAGCCAAAGCCTGAAAATAATATATTAGCAAGCTAACGTCTATAGTGGGGAAATGTTTGAAAGAATCATATAGGTGTTAGCAGAGGGGTGTGAAGTAAGGAAACTTGCCTGAGGTTTCGCTCTGCCGGGAATCGAACCTGGGTCCTTTCGCTTACAAGGTGAGTGGGCTAATCACTACGCTACGAGACTTCACTTTATTGCAATATAGAATGCTTATGTGAAGAGCAGACACTATAAGAACTGTAGTCCACCTGGATTTAGACTCACTTGGTTATGGTCTAACAAATCTGCTGAATTCACCTCCTCACCTCAGGTGATGACAGCATCACCATCCATGGTTGCACGCTCCACCTTGCTAAGCCAGTCCAGAACCATGGGGACTTGTTTGACCCTCAACTATCCTTTATACCCCACATCTGTGCCATGACCTGCTCTGCCTTCCCCCAACACCGCAATGTCACCCGGCTCTGCCACTATCTCACACCGCAGGCCACCAAAACTCTCATACATGCTTTCATTACTTCGAGGTTCGACTATGCAAACTCACTGCTTGTTGGCCTCCCCAACTCCTCCCTCCACAGGCTGCAGATCATGCAGAACTCTGCAGTCCATGTCCTCTCCCGCACTAGAGTCCACGACCCTATCACTCACATCCTTGTCCAACTCCATTGGCTTCCCATCACAGAGGATACAGTTCCAAGTCCTGGTCCTCATCTTCAAAGCTCTCCACGGTCTTGCTCCTCCCTACGTCTGTGACCTCTTAACCCCCTACCATCCTGGTCGCTCCCTCCACTCACATCCCCACTATTGGCGGGCGGGCCTTCCGCCACTCGCCCTCACTTTTTGGAACTCCTTCCCACAGTCCCTCTGCCTTGCCCCCTCCCTTGCCACCTTCAAGACCCTCCTCTTTGACCGTGCTTTCGATCTCCCTGCTTCACTCCCTGCCCTCCATGCTCCCCAACCCCAACTCGGGTCCATAACTCTGTCTGTCCAGCGCCTTGGGACATTCTCCCGATGTGAAAGGCGCTATACAAATGTAATTTTGTTATTGTTGTTGTTGAATTCCTCAAGGAAACAAGAAAACTGGTGGATGATGACTTTTTACTGAATGCAATTGACTTGGATTGTTAAGAAACATCTGACAATGTTCTACATGTGTCACTTCAAAAGGAAGCTTATGGAATTAATAGAAAATTAGCCAGCACTATTGAGAACTGGTTTGGTAATATGAAACACAAGGTGATGATGAATTAAGAAAGCTCGTTCTGGTGGCAGGGAATAACAGAATTACTGGATCCCCTGCTGTTTACACCATTTATAGCTGACTTGGGAGGAGAATAATTCTTGAAATATAAATGTTACTGATAATACCAAGCTACGGAGTAAGGTAACGAACACAAAGGTGGTGAAACTGTATTCCATAGAATCTGGATCAATTATGTGCTGCAGCGAGATCAATGAATAAAAAGTATTTTATTTCTTTTATATCCCAAAACATTTTCATTGTTTTTCTGTGCATGCTTTGTTTATTATTTAAAATAACAAAGATAATTGACAAGCTTAGATGGTGGACGATTCTCCCCCCTGCGAGAGGGATCCAAACTAAGGCGACACATGGGACACATTTGATGGGGAAGGACAAGGTGGAGGAATAGAGGAAGAGTGTTCCAGAGTTTTGGGGCTTAGTGGCTGAAAGCATGGCTGCCAATGGTGGAATGGAGGGCATGAGGGACAAGCAGAAGGTCAGAGCCAGTTGAGCAGAAGTAATGGATAAGTTGGGCTGAATAACCTCTTCCTGTTCCTAGGTTCCTGTTATCACTTTCTGCAGCTTATACATATATAAGTAACCTTTAGAAACAAAATGCAAAAGATTGCAGATGCTGGAAATCTGAAAACAAAAACAGAAGTCGCTGGTAACACCCAGCAGGTCAGGCACCATCTATGGAGAAAGGAAAGTGAGTCAAAGTTTCGGGTCCAAAACTCTGTTCTGACAAAGGGTCGTGGACCCAAAACGTTGACTCACTTTCCTTTCTCCATAGATGCTGCCTGACCTGCTGAGTGCCCCCAGCGACTTCTTTTTTTAAGTAACCTTTAGCCCTGAATGGCTCAAAAGCAATTCTAAAGATTGTACTTCAAGCATCAGAAAATAGAATGTATAAGAAACAACCAGGTCAAAAAGTACGATCTGGTAGTTTCTAGGGCTGACTTGCAGAAGCTTGAATCCAATGGTTAATATCTTGGTTAGTTTTTGGTGACCTAAAGGTTAACGTGACAACCTTTTGTGTATTTCTATTGATTTTGCTGGATATTTTTATTTAAACAGTGAAAGCTGACAATGTTACTGGGGCAACGGTCCCAGCGGACCTACAATGCAAAACAATGGGAAAGAATTGAATTACCACACGTGGTTGAAATGAGTTTCTGAAGCACTTTTGTGAATTGAGCATATTCTCACCAATGCTAAAGCACCTTTTCGCTAGTTTCTGCCATGACAGCCATTAGCACTCACAGGATGCGTAGAAATATTCAAACAAGTCACCAGAAATGAAAGGTTAAGAAAGAGTCCGAACATCTTTTAACTACTTTTTCAAAAGGTCTTCTGGTGATGAGAATTCTCTTTAATATGCATGATTTCAGGAGACTCAAACATAATAGAGCAGCTAATAGGATCTACAATGGCGAAATTTACATATTCACCTAGAAAATACAGTCACTACACTTTACAGTTAAATCCTGTAAAGTGCTCTGGGATGTCCTTCTGATGTGAAAGGTGTTTTTATGGGAAAGAGCAAAGGTTGAAGAGGGAAATGAAAGTGCAACTAACAATTGGTTTTAAATCTACTTCCCCATTTGGGATTTGAAATATGTGACATTTTCTTGCAGATTCAAAGTGCTAATTATTCTTGAATCCATTAAGAAACATAGCATCTTTCACCCCTTGGTATTAACAAAAGTCTCCATTAGTTTTGAAGATTATATTGTTTATTATTTTAATAATATTGTCACTTAATCCACGACTGTTTGTGGGACACTGCTATGCGCAATTGGCTGACGTGTTTCGCCCACAAAATATACAGTCAATTCACTTTACAATATATTCTGTGAAGCGCTTTGAGACGTCTTGAAGACTTGATAAGGCGCTGTATTAAATGCAAGGATTATTTATTATTTATTTAAAGGTGCAAAATCAAATGCAAGAATTATTATTAGTAGTAGTAATAAATAGGTTTTGTTATGTTAATTGCAATTTCCAGCTTGTAAAATTTGCGAATCATAAATTGGTACAAAAGTACAAAAAAACTTGCAGAGTTATTCCTAAAATTTCCCCCCACTGTTTGCTTGTCGACATTTTCATGGTTTACTGATTAGGGATTCACAAAGGTTGTAAACTGGAAATTGCAATTAACATAACAAATCCAGCAAAAGCAGAACACCCCTCTGATATATGTGGCTGCACACATCCATACATATCTAAGGATAACTATGTGCTATGGAGCTAATTCAACCCATGAGATAGTAGGACAGGGCAAGCATCAGGTGGTAGGTGGAGAAATGGTGAATAGGAGAAATGATTCCTTGGACAATCTTGGAAGTCCATTACCAACATGTCCTGGTAACACATCTGCTCCATTGAAATTGCTGCCACCACAGGACTATTGGGATGCTGTGCTCAGCATCTGCACCCATCACTGTAACCTTATCCTAAATTAAAGGTGCTATATAAATGTAAGTTGTTGTTGCTGTTGCTAATTCAGAGTTAATTGTTTCTACATGTTCAGGGAGAAACAGGGTTAAATTGTAAGAAAAAAATGGCATCTGAAACTGAACATGACTGGAATATACACAAGTGAGTATTTTACATGTGATAACAAAAGTGCAAATTTTACACTACATTAAGTAGGCACTTAAGTCATTTGAAATGATCAATGTAAGGAGAGGATTAACCATATCACAGAAACCTCTGCATGCTTATTAGAACTGGAAGCTCTGTCAAAGCTGGTTGAAAACTAATTCAAAACTAATTATTTTTATGTGCATTTACCCTTTGCATCATTAAGCACTCGAGAAGGGGTCTGCAAGGAAGCTGCAAGGGTGCCTTTTCATGTTTAACAAGATTTTTGGGGCACATAAAATCTGCTGGACATGAAAGGCGCTTTTTAAATTCAATTTGTTGTTATTGTGTTGTTGTTGAAGAGGTTTAACTTGTGAAACTCTCCATATTTATGTATAATAAATAGCACCTCAACGAATGGACACTAGGAACTCATAGAAAGTTTCTTTATAAGGGAGAAAGCACAACAAGTATCAATTGGGGTTCTGAATGCACAGACTGTGTCAAAAAAGCATTATTTTATGCGCTGTGCATTTTACTTGTAAACATGAAAAGGCACACTTACAGCTTCCTTGCAGATCCCTTCTCAAGGGATTAATGATGTAAAGAGTAAATGTACGTAAAAAAGAATTAGCTTTGAATTGGAAGAGAAGGATTTCAAGTAAGTCTTCTGACAGAGGTAATTATATTGTAATCCTAAATGTGAACTGCTTTCAGGATAGTCTGAAATTGATCATTTCCTTAATGTAGAGGTGTATCAAGTATTCAGCAGCAATCCAACTTAGGCCAACAAATTCTGTATCAGTGAGAAAATGCTTTTTAGATTAGCAAAGGGAGAGAGAGAGACTTGCAAGTCTTCTGACAGACAGAGTTCCCTTGTATTCCTTCTCTACCTGCAAACAAGCAGCCACTCTGTAAATTCCCAGCATTAATCTCTGCTGAGTGATATGCTGCTTAATGGCACAAAGCCCCTCAGACTAAAGGAGAAGCCCGGTCAGTCCCTTGACTCTTCAGCCTCCTTCTGAGAACCTCTCTGAAATCTCCAGCCCTGTGTTCTCCGCCGATCATTTGCACCAGCCATCTCGTTCATTTTCAATGAGGCAATGAAAGATCTGTCAGAGAGTTGTCCCATTATTAATTATGAGATGAAACAGCCAGCTCCATTTTTTTCCTCTCCCCAAATAAGACTTAATCCTCATTTAGTTCCTTTGTATTCAACAAGGCCTCAAAATTCCCATCTGGTGGAATGCAAGCTAAGGATTAAAAGAAGGGGGCTAATCTGTAATAAATTCAGGATGTGATCTGCTCTGACCTCATCAAATAAATCAGCTGAAAGTTACTTTATAAATCCCCCAAGTCATTCTTTAACAGGATGAATGGATGGCAGGACCTCGTCATTCCTGCTAGATTACATTAAAACGGTTTAATTTATGGAATTCTTCAATATGTTCGGCCAGTGCAGGAAAGCAGGATTAACACTCTATTGGAACAAATGAAAAGACCACAGAGATGCAATGGCACACAAAAGTAAGAATGATTAAAGCCAGACTGTGTCTCCGAGATTGCAGCCCAAATACAACTCTGCTCGCTGGCTTGTATTGAAATGCTAATAGCTCTGCTGCCTGTGTTAAAGTATCTACAGTATCAGCAGGAGCAATAGCATGGCTATCTCTGGAAGCTCTCAAGACCACGTTAAACACCAACATTTTAGTATCAAATCCTACTTTATTTTAAGATATGTGGTGGTGGTGGTGGTGGTAACCTTTTGAGCGTATCTCGTGCTAATCTTATGGCGGTATCTTGTGAAGCAACAATAAAATTCCCTGATAAGAAAAAATAGCGCCGTTTTCTGTGATCACTGATTTAAAACTGATGGCGGTCAGAATCTGTTGATTCAACATCAGGGAGCTTCAACAGCACAATTCAATTTACATTTATATAAAAGGACATCTCAAAGTGCTTGACACTACCAGCCAGCACCTGAGCTGGGGATGGGAGCCAAGAGTGTGTGTGATGGGGAGAGGAAAGATAATAATAATTCTTGTATATTGTATTTGACATAGCACTTTATCATGTCTTCAAGACTTCTCAAAGTGCTTCACAGAATATACTGCAAAGTGAATTGATTGTATATTTTGTGGGCAAAACACGGCAGCCAATCACGCACAGAGTTGACTGAGTGATCAATTTGGATTTTTTTTTGAAGGAATTATTACCCCCGGAAAAACGATCCGCCAATCGACTACAGCTGGGTTCCTACTTACTGCTAGGTAAACAGAGGCGAGTGGAGTAAGGAAACTTCGCCCTGCTGGGAATGAAACTCAGCTATACTCGCTTGCGAGGCAAATGCTCTAACCATCGAGCTACAGGACTCCAAAAGTATGATAAATAGAAACCTCCTCCTCCTCACCATTCAGTGCTAAGCATTGGTTGCTTTGTTCATATTTACATCACTTATTGCAGTTGCAATAATTATCACTTATATCTGCAGCCCGTGTCCTCTCCCGCAACAAATTCTGTGAACCCATCTCCCCCACTCTCGCCCGACTCCATTGGCTCTCTATCCTTCAGAGGATCCAGTTCAAGATCCTGGTCCTCACATACAAAGCCCTCCATGGCCCACACTACCTCAGTGACCTCCTAACCTTTCCCCCCAACCTCTGGAATTCCATCCCCAGTCACTCCGCCTCGCCCCCTCCTTAGGCTCCTTCAAGTCCTGTCTCAAGACCCTCCTCTTTGACCATGCCATCAGCCACCCACCTTCTCCTCCCCTCCCTTCTCCTCCCCTGGCTCCAGCTTGAGTCTGAAATGTTGTACACTATCCAGCGCCTTGGGACGTCCTCCTGACGTGAAAGACGCTATACAAATGTAATCTTGTTGTTGGTTGTGATTGCATTCACTAATAAATATCTCAGGAATTTCTCAGTGGATGGGATGCATGGAAATCTGTTTGGTTTGTATATTCTTAAGCACAATGATGGGTTTCCACACTATCTGATCAAAATAAATTTTGCACTCCCATTAGTGCAGACACACTGACACATGCTGAGGCTCATGCTAATTTTCCACAGGCGTCTAAAGAACTGTCTGATTCCTTGCTCGAGTGGTGGTCTTTGCATCTTAATTTTTCATGAAAAATTATGTCACTTGAATGAGGTATCAGAGGGTGACTGCGCAGTTGCATATCAGCATGAAAAAAATGCATCCATTCATTTTTATATAAATGTGTGCAATGTGATCTTACAGTCAGAAGTCTCTGCTGATCATTGTGTTATGGCCTTATGGGCTTTCATGCCAGTGAAATAATTCCAGTTGGTGCAGCATCCAGAATCTTGTCGAACATACTCGGAAATCATCAGGGCATTGCAGCACTTTCTGAAGTGCCGAAGGAAACAGCAGTCAGAGGCAGGTTCATTCCAATGGAGAGAAGAAAACAGGACTGGATCTAGTCCTGGGAATGAAGTGGGGCAAGTGGAGTGGGTTTCAGTGGGCGAGCATCTGGGTAACAGTGAGCACAATCTCATTAGGTTTACAGTAGTTATGGAAAGGCATAAGGAATGATCAATGATGAAGATACTCAACTGGAAGAGGGCTAATTTTAGTGAGTTGAAAAAGGATTTGGCCCAGTTGGATTGGAAACAAAGATTGATGGGTAAAACAGTGAATGAGCAAGGAGACCTTCAAGGAGGAGATAGTTAGGGTACAGACCAAACAAGTTCCCATGAGGGGGAAATGTAGAGCATCCAAAACTAGAGCTTCCTGGATGAATAAGGAAATTGGGATTAAAATAAAACAGAAAAAGAGGCTGATGATAAGTGTCAGGTTCAAAGGGGAAGGGGCAAAGAGAGAGTATGAGAAAAGATTAGTGGGTAACATAAAAGAGAACACTAAAGTCTGCTACAAACATATCAAGAGTAAAGAGATGGTCAAAGGAAGGGTGGGGCCAATTAGAGACCAAAAAGAAAAACTTCTTGTGGAGGCAGAGGGCATGGCTGTGGTACTGAATGAATACTTTGCAACTGTCTTCACAAAAGAGGATGCTGCCAATGTCACTGTAAAGGAGGAGGAGATAGAGAAATTGGATAGGATAAAAATAGATACAAGGAGGTAAGGTGAAAAGATTAGCAGCGCTCAAAGTAGAAAAGTCACCCGGTCCGGATGGGATGCATCCAAGGTTGCTGAGGGAAGTTAGGGTGGAAATAGCGGAGGCTCTGGCTACAATCTTTCAATCCTCCTTGGATATGGGAGTAGTGCTGAGGACAGAAGTTTGCAAATATCACACTCCTGTTCAAAAAAGGAGAGAGGAATAAACCTGGTAACTACAGGCCAGGCTGCCTAACGTCAGTGGTGGGAAAACTTCTAGAGACCATAATCCGGGAAACAATAAAACTTCCCTTGGAAAACATAAGTTAATTAATGACAGTCAACACGGATTTGTTAAAGGCAAATTGTGTCTGATAAACTTAATTGAGTTATTTGATGAAATAACAGAGAAGATTGATGAAGCTAGTGCAGTTGATGTAGTGTATATGGACTTTCAGAAGGCGTTTGATAAGGTGCCACATAATAGACTAGTTCGCAAAATTGAAGCCCATGGGATAAAAGGGATAATGGCAGCATGGACACGAAATTGGCTGAGAGACAGAAAGTAGAGGGTAGTGGTGAATGGTCATTTTTCAGACTGGAGGGAAATATAAAGTGGTGTCCCCCAGGGGTCAGTATTAGGTCCACTGCTCTTTTTGATATACATAAATGACTTGGACTTGGGTACAGAGAGCAAACTTTTTAAGTCTGCAGATGACAAAAAACTTGGGAATGTAGTGAGGAGATGATAGCAGACTGCAGGAGGACATAAACAGACTGATGAAATGGGCAGACACATGACAGATGAAGTTTAATGCAGAGAAGTGTGAGGTGGGCATTTTGTGAGGAAGAATGAGGAGAGGCAATATACACAAAATGGTACAGTTATAAAAGGGGTTCAGGAGCAAAGAGACCTGGGGTTCACATACACAAGTCTTTGAAGGAGGCAGGACAGCTCGATACAGCTGTTAAAAAAGCATATGGGGTCCTTGGCTTCATAAATAGAAGCATAGAGTACAAAAGCAAGGAAGTTCTGCTAAACTTTTATAAGTCACTGGTTAGGCCTCAGCTTGAGTACTGTGTCCAATTCTGGCACCACACTTTAGGAAGGATATCAAGGCGTTGGAGAGAATGCAGAGGAGATTTACTAGAATGGTACCAGGGATGAAGGACTTTAGTTATGCAAGAGACTAGAGCAGCTAGGATTGTTCTCCTTAGAACAGAGAAAGTTAAGGGGAGATTTAATGGAGGTGTTCAAAATTATGAGGGGTTTTGATAGAGTAGATATTGAGAAACTGTTTCCACTGACAGATGAGTGAGTAACCAGGGAACATAAATTTTGCACTGCCTGAAAGGGTGATGGAAATAAGAACTTTCAAAAGGTAATTGGATAGATACTTAAAAATGTAACATTTTCAAGGATATGGGAAAAGAGCAGGGGAGTGAGGCTGATTGGGAAGCTCTTCCAAAGAGCCTGCGCAGACACGGTGGGCCAAATGGCCTCCTTTTGTGTTGTTATACTCTATGATTCTATGAATCTATTCTATAAGCACAGGTTGAGGTGTTCTGTGCTTTTTTTAAAATTTTGTATTTGGATTAATGCCATTTGCTTAGCCAAAATATCAAAGGGCAAAATTTAAACTTCATTTGGGGCATTCACTGGAGATTAGACCCAAGTAGAGGTCACAGAATTGCTCACCACAGTTTTCCTACATCAACTGAGTCTGGTAAATGTTTGGGCAGAACATGAGTGGTTCAGGTGATGTTACCCTGAAGTACGCTCCAGCTGAATTAGATTTGTATTATATACCTCAGGAGAGCACGAGGGAGCTGTTATTACATTTTTGCAGTTTCTCTTTCCCAGTTGCAGGTGTCGTGTCAGATAGCAATGGACAACACGCACTGCAATCACATGATCTGAACTGAAGTGTCATTGAACTACACTGATATTGCCTTCCATTAGATTCCTTATTAACAGGGGAAGAAACAGAGTGGCTCCCCTGTATATAACACAGATCACAAAGACATGCAGTTTATCCACTCCACCTGATCTGGTACCCGAACGAAATCTGACATGTTATTTGACACTAATTTGCACCTTCTCATTCATTAGGGAGCGAATGGGCTCTTGCTGTTGCCAGGTAACGGGACTGACCAATGACAAATAGAATCCGCATCTGAGTGCACCTTTCGCTTGTGAAATCTTGACAGAAAACATTTCCCCTTTAACCGATTGTGACCGTAACAAAGACAGGATTTCTGCATTTCCCATTCTGTCCAAATCATTACCGATGCTTGGTGTTCTTGTTGAAACAACTGGAAATCATTTTACAACAAGTAAGTTGACAGATTGACAAAAACGAGTGGCATCCACTGTGCCCTGTGCCCCTTCTCTCTCCATCCACCACCAACATCTCCCAGAAAGATTTTACGAGCAAGATATCAAATAACAGGTTTTGGTAAGCAAATACTTTTAAATTATTTTAGCCCAAAACAGTACTGTAATTTATATTAACTGCTCTGACCTTTGGGGCACATACACAGGTATTATTACTTATTTCAGATCAAAGAAACGGCATATGGAGAACTCCTGAAGTAAAATCAATTGAAGTGCCTTAACACCAATGTGCAGGATAGATAGAAGAGAAATGAATTACGCAGTCTCTGAATACACAGGCACACACACAGATACATGCACAAATAGACAAACATACAAATCGAAAAAGTAAAATCCTCCCATTCACATATTGACTTCATTTGGTGAAGAAAATGGAAAAGGTTACAAAAATACTAAATGATTCCTGAGTTTGGATGAGGCCTTTGAAGCTAGGGGGTCTCTTGATTAAATCTTGGAGCACTGCCAATTATGCGGAGAGAATGCCCCCGTTTTGGTTTAGTGACTTTTTCTGCCTCCAGTACAAACAATGGGAGCTGGTGGTTATTTTAAATTAATCTTTCAGGTTTCCTTTGGGTAGTGAAAGAAAACAGCACACAAATGTCGCCAGCCAAGTGCATGTGTTCTCCCCCTCCCCCATCCTTCCCTGGCAAGCAATTCTGTAACTCCTATGTGGAACTAATCTCTAGTCAATGCCCTGAATGAAGTTTAATTTTGTCCTTTAATGTCTGGCCTTTGAAAATGGCATCAATCCAAAGACACAATTAAAAAAAGCACAAAACAGAATCCCATATCCGCTGTGGTTCGGCCTGTTTTGTGCGCTATTAAATGGGTTGAATTGGCTACTAATCCATGTTCTTTGGCTTTGGAGGAAAAATTAAATGATGAATGGGGGCGCATTTAAAAGACTCTCCGGCCCTCACCTTACCAAGTGCTTTATGGACATGAACATAGAGCAGATCTGGTCGCTGCTGTGGACCGACACTGCAGTGTTGAATGTTTAAGTGAAGATTTAATTAGCACATAGAGGATAATTTGCTAGAATTTTTTTTGTATAGATTCACAGTCATGTTTTTTAGTTACACTTTATGCATTTCTTGGCTTTTACCCTTCTGTTTAAGAGTTCTGATACAGCAGCTAAGTGCTATCAAGCTACAATTGCCAAATAGTTTGGCTCTAATTTGCCAAATGAAAAGGAACAGTCATGAATTAGGCTTAAAAAAATGATTCTGCCCACCCAAGTTTCAAATCACTGCATCACTTTATGCTGGGAATCAGGGTCGCTACGACCTCTTTTCACTCATGGAAGAGGTGAGCTGGCAATCTCCCCTGGCTTCACAAGTTCAGTACAGAGTACAGATAACGATTCTTACTACTGAGAGGAAAAAAGTCACCTGGGGTTCCACTACAACAATTTAACAAAATGCATTTATATAGCGCCCTTCCCGCGGGATAGAGTCCCAGAGAGCTTGATAGTAGCGGAGTCTGACCCCGATCAAAAAGGAACGTCTTTAGGCGGGATTTGAAAATGGGGAGGGAGGGGGCAAAGCGGAGGGATTGAGGGAGGGAATTCCAGTACTTTGAGGCGCAGCTCTCAACATCTGGAGAGACATATCTGATCAGCAAGAATCACGCAAATCAAAACCCATTCAAATACATAGAGATTTGCTTCCTCTTGTATGAGTCACAAGCATTAACAGACGTCACATTTTTAAAAATCAGAACAATTCTCAATCTTAATGACTGATGTTTAACTGGTTTGAGACATATAATAGTCTGTGTGTGTGTTTGGTATATTTTGTGTGTGTTTGTGCCGATGTTACCACCCCCTTCCATCCTGTTCGCTCCCTCCGCTCAGCGGGCTCCAGCCTGCTTCACGTCACCTGCCTTGTTCGCCCCACTATTGGCAGGCGGGCCTTCCGCCACACTGCACTCACTCTCTTGAACTCCATCCTGTAGTCCCACCGCCTCGCCCCTTCCCTCACCATCTTCAAGACCCACCTCAAGCCCCTCCTCTTCGACCGGCTTTCGATCTCCCTGTTTCCCTTCCTGCCCTCCACCCTCCCCCACCCCGACCCTCAGCTCGGGTCTGTAACACTGTCTTTCCAGCATCTTGGGACGTCCTCCTGACGTGAAAGGCACTATACAAATGTAATTTTGTTGTTGTTGATATTAGAAACAGTTTCTTACTGTAGTCTAAAGACTGCTTTGTGAATTTTCTCTAACATGGAACTGTCAGACAGATTAGGAAGGTTCAAAATTCAACCCCCAGTCTATTCACAGCTATAGATTGAGGTGGCGAGGGGCAGGAAGAGTAATTTGTGTAGCATCTTTCACATTGGGAGGACGTCCCAAGGCGTTGAAGGACGAATGAACAAAGCCAAGACTTTAGATGTCACTGCCAGGGCTACATAACCTCTCACATTCCCCTTTCCTCATCAACAGGCTGTTAGAAAACAATTGACAGCTGGAAATGCAATGAGGCAAAAGCACTCACTAATTCGTGGGGAAAATAATATTGTGTGAAATATTACCTGGAGAGTTCTGTTGCCAAAGTTCTGTACCAAGATGTCAACAGCAACACGACAGGTGCACATGATACATTAATATTCCAGCTCACTCATAAATAGTTTAATAGTTTCTTTGCAACTTCGTTCTGTATACCACAACAGAATTCTTATGGATCTTTAAATAGGGGAGACAGTGATTTCAGCAGGCTGAATATTATATCATTCATCTTAATTTCATGTATAACTTAATTCAAAATACAGTACACTGGTCTTCACTGCTGCAAGAGATATGAAAATGGCAGACATTAAAATGACAGTTGATCATAAAAGATAAGCATAGCCTCACCTTTCTGCTGTGACTTAGTAATGAATTTAAAACAGCAGCCAAAACCCCTCCCCCTCCATTAAATTGGTGCAGATTCTGGCACCAATTGTTCCTGTGCATTTGAATTACCCCTCTTTTTATCTAATGTACCACAACAACAACTTGCACTTAATGTCTTAACAGAGCATTTAACAGTGGTGGGGCCTGATTCCAGGGCCTGGTGGGGGGTAGGTGACCGTAAGCACGGTTAAAGAGGAAGGTTTTCAGATGGGACTTGATAAAGGGGAGAGAGGGGGCAAGGTGGAGGGATTGAGGGAGAGTGTTCCAGAGTTTTGGGGCGTAGTGGATGAAACAGCGACCTCCGATCGTGGGGCGGAGGATGCAAGGGACAAGTAGGAGGCTGGTGCCAGTCGAGCAGAGGCGCTGGGTGGTGGTTTGGGGAGTGAGGACATCGGAGACGTAGGGAGGTGCCTTAGAATGAAGGGATTTGAACATGAGTGTGAGGATCTTGAATTCGATCCGTTTGGTGATGGGGAGCCAATGGAGCCTGACCAGAACTGGTGAGATTTGGGTATGGAGTTTGGTCCGGGTCAGTATGTGGGCGGCAGAGTTCTGAATGAGTTGCATCTTGTGAATAGTGGAACTGGGGAGACTGGCGAGGAGTGCGTTGGAGCAATCCAACCGGGAACTGATAAACCCATGCACGAGGGTTTCGGCTGCATTTGGGGTAAGGTACGGTTGGAGGTGGGTAATGTGTCAGAGGTGGAGGAAGGTGTCCTGGTCAGGGAACAGATGTGGGGGAGGAAGGACAGCTGGGGGTCGAACTGAACACCTAGATTGTGCATTGGTTCGGTGAGTCTGAAGGAGAGCCCAGGGAGGTTGAGGAGTTTAGGTCCGCAGGAGTGAAGACGTACAATTCCACAAGCAGTTCATATCTTCCTCCAGAATGTAAATGAAAGTTCTTTTATTGCATTTTATTACTATTATTATTATTCAGTTCATAGCCTCCAAAGACTTAGTATAACTTGCCCTAGTGTGGATTCTTCTTAAACCACTCAATTTCTTGAAGGAAGCAACCAAATATAGGTAGGCTCTCCAGGTACATTTCACAGTGACCCTAGAAGTGATTGCCACAATCCAGGAAAGTAATTAATCTTCATCAACCCCAACATCTTCCTCATCTTCCTCCAGTTATGTTTCATGGGTGACCAAACCACAATCTCTTTCTTTAACAGAAGTTAAATGAGATTGAAAAAATAATCCCAGAACAATAGTTTTGAATGCATCAAGATGGTAGAGCAAGAGAGCCCAGGTTCAGAGTTGTGAAGGGCAAATTCAGGACAAGCGTCAGGAAGTTTTTCTTTACCCAGAAAATAACTAACAACTTGAATGGGTTTTCAGGAACACTGGCAGCATATAACGCACAATAAAATAATAATAATAGTAATAATATTGCTTGTACTCATGGAGTCCTGTAGCTCAGTGGTTAGAGCACTCGCCTTGCAAGCGAGACACCTGGGTTCAATTCCAGGCCGGGCGAAACCTTGGGCAAGTTTCCTTACTCCACACGCCTAATAATAATCCCTCCAAAGCAAAACAATAATAAATTGGTAATTTTCAATCCACGACTGTTTGTGGGACACTGCTGTGTGCAATTGGCTGCCGCGGTTCGCCCACAAATATTCACTTTACCGCATATTCTGTGAAGCGCTTTGAGACATCTAGAAGACGTGAAAAGCGCTATATCAAATGTAAGGATTATTATTATTATTGATGTACCTCCTTTCATGTTAGAAGGACGTTTCAATGTGCTTCACAGGATTTATTGCAAAGTGTAGCGACTGTTTATTTTATAGGCGAATGCTGCAGCCAATTTATACACAGCAAAGTCCCACAAACAGCCATGAAGTGAATGGCCAATTTTTTGTAGGGATTGGCAGTCAGGACACAGGGAGGAAGTCCTTCTTTTTTTAAATAGTGTTGTGGGATCTTTAATGTCTCTCTGGAGCTCAGTTTAACATCTTATTCAAAGGATGGCACCCCCAACACTACATTGCAGTGTCAGCCTAGATCATATAAGATCTAAGTCCTGAAATGGGGCTTGAGCCCAAAACTTCGGTTTCAGAGATTAGGGTCACGACTGAGCCAGGCTTGATATACACATATATAAAGGCAAGGGAGAGGCTTCTGCCTCCTTAACCTATGTAACCCTCACTCTGCTAATTTTTGGGTCAAATTTATTGGATTCAATGCAATTTAGTTAACATTTTACTGAAGTAAACATTTTGTTCCAAAAAATCTGACTGAACATTCTGGTTGCTGAAGAATAAAATATGAGGATATAAATTCATTTGTCTTTCTTCTTTCTTGACAAATTAGAGAAAATAGTTTGAGTAAAAATGAATTAAAACATCCCCAAATCCCTTTTGAAGTAATCTTTTGCAATTGGATTTATCAATCTCATTACTTGAAGGTACAGATGAGTCTCAAAGAGGACAGCTTTATGATCAAAATCAGCCAGTGATGGCAAATTTGTGCCGTGAGGAAGATCATTTTGCAACTGCTCATAAAAGATTTAAGATGTCTATGAAATTGTGTCCAAAAACAATGCATGTCTGTTTATCTGTTTGACAGCTTGGCATAGAAATTCCACCTGGGTCTTATTTTACTCTATTTATGTCATGTTTCAGAGAATCCAGAACTTTGAAGCCAGTTTTCTGTAGTTCTTAAAATAAATTCGTGAAAAACTCTTTCAAAATTATGACTACGTTTAATAATTTTCCAACTTCTGGATGCTCTAAAATGTTAAGAAAATAGTTAAACCTAAACTCAAATGGAATTTCTTTCCCGATATCCTGGTTTAGAAAAAAATACCTGAGTGTAGAAATTGTGGAGGAAATTGAAGAATACAAAGGGTCAGTGTAGATTTAAATTAACCACTGAATGGATAATATGGTAACACTCAGTTGGTAGCACTCTATATTCTGAGTCAGAACATTGTGGAGACAAGCCCGATTATAGGACTTTGAGTTGATAATCTAGGCAGACATTTCAGTGTAGTGTTGGGGTAGTATTGCCATTGTCAGAGATGCCATCTTTCAGATGAGATGCTAAACATTTAAATTCAACTTTAATTTGGAAGCTGGTTTATCTGCAGTTGTTTAAAAAAACTGTCTACTAGCTGTTGTGAGTACCCTTGTGCAATAATTTACTCAAATGTCTGTCTAAAGTGGGTTTAGTAACATCACAGTGGGGTCTATCCACAAATAGGATTGAAACTGCTCATTCCAATTTTTGTTTGCCAATATTGACAGTTGTCCATGGTGTGCACAAATTGGCTAACAGTAATTTCCCAAAACCATTTTTCAAACTTTGCTGGGTTTTAAAAATTGCTATGTTCCTTTTTGCAAAATTGGAAATGAGATGCCTTTTGCCATTGACAAATGGAAGGCGCAATAAATGCTTTTAATCTCATTTGGAAATATTGCAAATTACATCCCAGTAACAATTTCAAGCAGGAGTGGACCATCAGCCCATCTATCTTAACCATCCAATTTCTCCACAAGATTCCTTTAATATTTCTACCTTAAATCTAATAACCCTGAATCATTTTAGCTGAGCGTTCCTTCTACTTGTCTAGTTCCTTTCTGAAACTCTTGAAGTCTTGTATTGGTTGAATGAACCAATACCTGAGTGACGCGCAGAACACAATGACATCTGCTTCTTTCTTCATTACATTCCTTGAAGTGTCCTGTTGACAAAATGTGTACAATAAAGGATACTCTACTGGAGTTGAACATGGACTCTTCAATAATACAGCTAAACTTGTCAAAGAGATTTCTATTATGAGCGCAGAACTAAATATTTTCTACGTGGGCAAACAGTGCATGTTAAGACCCCACTTGCCTGTTTACTGAGAAGCAATATAGCCACTTTTTGTATCACAGACTCTGCAACCCAATCATGCATTTCACTGAGAGAGATGGGCAAACACAGAAAAGGTTTGCAAAGCATGTCTTCTGAAAAACATGATTCAGCTTCAAAGGAATTGAACCCTGGTACAGATTTCAAATGATTATCACACGTTTGAGATAAACAATGGTCTGATGTGAACAGGGTCCCATTGTTGTGCTGATTAAATCAAGGGTGATTGATCCAGTTAGATTGTTCCACTGCTGTTCCCAACCTGTTCTCCTGAAAACTCTTCTATTGATGTTGATTTTCATGTGTTATTTGTATCTCGTCTTGCATATAAAATGACATACAGCAGGTCACCCTGGCTCCAGGGCACTGCTGATGATAGCATAGCATAGCATCCTGGCTAATTGGCAGAACTTGGAAGGCTAGATCAGTTACTGGGGCCAGGGACTCTTCACACTCAGCTCCTGTTAACCCTGCAAGCCAAAGCCCTAACGGGTGGGATGGTTCTAGCTAGACAAACAGTGGGAAAGCTTGCCTGACAGTGCTCTCAATGTCCACCTATTAAGTTTTAGCTGGTTAGATTCAAGCAATACCCCAACACATTCTCTGGTCCCCAAGCCTTGGGAACACCGCACATTCCACTCCAATAAACATCTCAGGAATTTCCATGCATAGAACTAACAGATTAGATTGGGTTTTCTTAAGCATAGTGATGGGTTTCGATGTGTGTCAGATACCCGGCTGACCAAAAATTTCTACATTAGGGGCTTTGAGCTCACAGTCTAGGCTAACTAGTGCAGTGTTGAGGTACTGTTGCTTTATTGCAGGTGCTATACGTCAGGGTGCACATTAAACCGAGATCCCATTCGGCTTCTTGGTAGATGTTAAGATTTTAATACACTATTCAAAAGGAGCAGGCTGCTTCCCTTAACCACCAACACTCCCAAAAAATTGCTCATTCACTTCCCGTCCAGGGATTTTGCTGTTATGAAAATTGCCTACAAATGCACACTCACCACACTTGGGATTAAAAAACAATTGCATGTTTATAGCACCCTTCATAAAGGGTTATATCTCAATAACGTAGGGCTTTAATAGGATGGGGTTAGACGTGGTGCAAGAGAGAGGGGAATGGGAGGGTCTACAAACACATTCAAAGTTAAACGTTATACATTAAACTCCCAACAACTTCAAACTGATAAACAAAATTGATCTTTGACAGGCTACATGGATGATGGAAGGATCCTGTTAGAAACAAAGAGCAACAAAATGCTGAATTCAAAGGTCACTTCAGTTCATTTGTGGAGTTATTCGAGTTGCACAATACAGTTGGCTCTTAATCCACGGGCCAATGTAGTCCATGCTGTGAAGAATATAGCGCAATCCTGATTCCAATGACCTTCTCAAAATACCCTTCTGCAGATTGCACTACAAGCATGTCCCCTATAGGCCAGTTTGGCCATCCTTCCTGCAGTGAATGAAATTACCTCACTACGTCTGACAAAGCCACCACTGTGGTTCTGATCTCACTTTCAATTTTGCTGTAACTGAGTCAGGCACAAGCAACATTGGCTGTTGGGAGATAAATGCCCTTGAAAACAGTAATCTTGACAGGTGAACTGAACTTTGTGCCAGTCTTAACACATCGATAATACCTACAATAGAATACAAATTTACACATATGTATAATGCCTTTATATACAGAACATCCCCAAACACTTAAGTTTATTCTACATAGAAAAAGGAGTCCATTCAGCCCATTGAGTCTGTTCTGCCAGTTTATTAGATCATGATGAATTTATCAGTCCAATTTCTCTGTCTGCGATACCGACTAACCTCCTTTCTTCCCAACATTCATTTCAGAGGCACTGTGTATTTTTGGCTGAAATTGACGGTATCACTATACATACATAGGCATCCACACTACTTCAGGTTTCAATGGACACTTACCAGTGCAATAGATTAATTCCCCTCCCTGGAGAAAAACAGTTCACAAAGTTTGTGCACTGTGTACGCAGTTCCCCCACCACTGCTACAAGCCTGTCAGTGAAGGGATGGCTTGAAATCTCACCGGTGAACAGACTGAGTGGTTTTAATGCGTATCATGACATCAGTTGTTTCTAGGACTCTAAAGGTTATTTTCCACGTGATATTTTACACTTCCCATGCCAGTCATCCACTCTGAGCGAAATTGCCAATTTTGTTTTGTGCTGTGAACCCACAACCACAAAAGTGTCTGGGAAGTCCAAATTCATTTACTATAAATTTATTATACATTTGACCCTTTGAAGTGTGTTTGTGTGCGTGGTGGGGAGAGGAATAGGCCATCATTTTGGATCTTTCTCATTCAGATGGACTCTTCTGATATAGTCTGCTGGAATCCAAGATCATCATGTAGTATTTCACTTCAGAGACTCATTCTACATGATCTGTGAAATGTGTTCAGGTTAGTCTGCTGTTCATTTCCAACATATTATTATATTTTTTCTAATATTAGCATTATCTGTGTTATCTTCTTGTCTTTCTCTCAACTTCTTAAATAAGTAGGTAGCTAGATAATCCTTACACTTGATATAGCATGTTTCATATCAGCAGGATGTTGCATAAACTGTAGGGACTGTATATTTTGCAGGCAAAACGTGACAGCCAATGTTCCCCACAGCATAGACCCACAAAACAGCCATGAAGTGAAACTTGACCTTTTCCATTTATCTCAGATATGTTGCTATTCATTTTTAGTTTAAAGTTCTAATATTTTTTCAGGTTTTGGGAGGAGGGACCTCTGAATTTCTTCCCTCACAAGTCAGGTCAGCCTCTGTCCCATCTTCCCCCGACCATGTGCCCATGAATTGGGAATGGGCAGTCTTCTCTCATGCAGACATACTGGAAGGGAAAGGAACACTGACCCAATTCCCAACAGTGTAAGAAAGCGAGATTTCTTTTCAAGCGATGGAATACCACCTCTGGAAATCGCATTTTCAGGTTAACATCTGCTCGGGCAAACAGAACCCATTCCCGTTGCCACAGCAACAGAAATCGGTTCAGATGTTGATTTCCTGTGGTATGAATTATTGATGTCTCAATTGTAGATGGCCCCCTCCTTTTATTAAAAAAAATCCCCACAAAAGTGCAATAAATTTCATTTCAGAAGCAATATAGCTGCAGTGGAAGTAACACAAGAAGATAGAGGGTAGCCTGGCACACCTGCTCATGGTTAAAAGTCATTCCGTTCCATTTCCCAGTGATTAGAGCCAGAGAATAAAACAACATTGACAGGATGTACCTCTGCAACCAACGCTGTGCAGGGAACCCGCCCAAGGAACCAAACCCCAACACGCTCAGCGCAGGTCAAACTAACACATGGTTTCACTTTAACACAAACATCTCTTCCCATGACCTAAGCTGGCCAGATTTAAATCCCTTGAAAAAATAGTTTCAATTGGGGTCAATTTCACAAATTTAAAGCCAATGGATTTAAAGCCAATAGCGTGACATTGTGTACACGCTAGGGGAGACCTGCATTCAGGGCAGTAACAGTAATAGATTTAAGCAATGCAATTGTGGACAGTGATTTCCTGTTGCAAGCATTTCCTGTGGCCAGGAACTTCCTTTTGCAGACATCTCCTACACAGCTTTGGACAGATATATCTCCCCAGTGCTGCACTATATAGCAACAAGGTGAAGTTGAAACAGTTCAAAGAAAATACAAATAACCTTTTATGGAAAAATCAGCATATCCAAGGTAAGAAGTACAGTACAATCAAACACAGGAGCTGCCCAAGCACAGCGTTCTTCATTGACTGACACCTATGTTCAAACAGAATTATGAAAGCCTGGACTGATTAAACTACAAATCAAACCAAACTCCAACTGAATGCAGCACTCGCTCTTGTCTCTTTCTGTGTTCAGCTATTTTTCGAGGCTGAATAATGTAAACAGTGCCATAATGGGAGTGGAATGCTTTTCTCCTGTTCTGGCACCCAATACTGTATTACCATAGACACCTATCAGGAAGTATTTCTTTAATCAAATGTGAATTAGCGGCTGGAGCAAGGGATTGAGATCACGATGCTGGTCTCATTTAAAAATAACACAGTCTGATGCTAGTATGAGGAGATGGTAGGGTGGGTATTCTGGAAAGGGCATTTTTCATTCAAATCTCTCTTGCATTCTTGTGTGAAGAACTACCCTCCAGTTAAAACACAATGCATATTTAAAAAAAAACATTTTGGTTTGATTTGGTGGCCAGTTTGAAGTCAATCAGAGACCATGCTTTTTCTCCCATTTTCAAATTGGTCAATGTCCATGCGACCAGAAAGGTAGAGGAGAGCTTCCTATAGAACCAGAAACATTTACTGCCCAGAAGAAGGCCATTGTGTCTTTGCTGGCTCTTTTAAGAGCACTCCTTTCAGTCCCATTTTACCTGCCCTTTCCCCATATTCCTGTAGCTGACTCCTTTTTATGTATTTATCTAATTCCCTGGTAGGTGACGTACTCAAAAGTTATTCTATTAAAAAGAAAAACGTGGTTAGAATAAGGTAATTAGGGAATGACATAAAAATAGAAAGTGAAGAGAAATGGGAAGAAGGTAACACACAATGAACAGAAACAAAATGATTATGTTTTTAAACATTTCACATAATATTTTAATACAGTGTCTATTTTGTAGTATAAAACTGATATTGCAGCAATAAAGCTTCTCTTGACATTACTAACTATATTATTGTAATATTTGTGCTTGTTTCTATATTACATTGAGTGAGCTGAGAAAATAGCCAACCCAGAGAGCCTGGATGCTCCTGGGACTTAATGGAATATCTATGGTTTGTAGACTCCTGTAGTGCATTTTCTTCTTCTAAAATAAAACAAGACGATTCTCCGTCACATACGTTTGTAGCACTGTTTGTGTACCAACATTTCGCACTAATACAAGCTACATTTACACAAGCTAGCAGTTCCAAAAGCAGGTTTACAACAACAACAACTTGGATTTATATAGCGCCCTCCACGATGGACGGTGTCTCAGTGCGCTTTACAGTTTCGGATCCCGGGGCCGAGCCAGGGGGAGGCGGGGGGAAGGTGACCAAAGGCACAGTCGAAAAGAAAGGTCTTCAGCAGAGACCTTAAAATGGGAAGGGAGGGAACGAGACGAAGGGAGTGAGGAAGGTAGTTCCAGAGCCTCGGGGGGTAGTGGCTGAAGGCACGGCCGCCGAGGGTGGAGCGGAAGGCTCAGGGATGAGGAGGAGGCCAGATCTGGAGGAATGAAGGCAACGGGTGCTGTTTTGAGGAGAGAGGAGGTCAGAGAGGTAGGGGGGTGCAGAGGAGTGCAGGGACTTGAATACTAGGGTGAGGATCTTGAAGTCGATCCTCTGGGATAGGCAGCCAGTGAGGACTGGGGTGATCGGGGAGCGGAGTTTCGTGCAGGTGAGAATGAGGGCGGCAGAGTTCTGAATGAGTTGGATTTTATGGATGGTAGTGGATGGGAGACCAGTGAGGAGGGCGTTTGAAAAGTCCAGCTGGGAGGTGACAAAGGCATAGACCAGAGTTTCAGCGGCTTTTGGGGACAGGTATTGGCAGAGACGGGCGATGCGACGGAGGTGGAAAAAGGCTGGTAATGGACCGGATATGGGAGAGGAAGGATAATTGGGGTCAAACCTGATGCCTTGGTTCCGTATGGGAGTGAGGATGGGAGTAACAGGTTTACTGTTACAATTAATCTGCAACATGCACACTGTATTTTAGGTAAGACATCTTGTTACAAATATGATCCCTAGTAATTTTCTTTTTGCAACTATCTGGTGTCATTCTTTCTGTAGGTGCTACAGGAGCCAGCCTGAAGAACATGTATGTAGTTTATGACCGGTGAATACTGAGTGCAAATGACCATTAATCCAGTTTATGCTGTAATGAAATATTGTATGGGATCAAACCACACGAGCGTTTAATTTCCATTGTCACTCTCTTATACATCTTTGCAGGAAATGAAACACTTAAATGCTGTGACTGCTTCAACCTGATTAAATGTTTGGAAGAATAAGTCACTTTTCAAATGTGCAACACATGTTGGGGCCAAATAATTGATGGAGAATAAGTCATACCTGAGGGGTAAATATAATGCTCTATGTTCTTGAACTCAAGAGTGATTGACAGTTTTTACTAAAAGGTCAAACAACAAAGTTCTACTTTTCTGAAAATAATTGCCTTTTTAGTGCATAGTGCTCTTACTTACAGAACCTATCATTACATAAAAGGTTTGCTTTTTTAAAGTCCACCGGCAAAAAAAAAGTTTCTTTTAGATTGTATTTTAGATGAGAAATGCATAATAGCAAATTTGTTATCAGCAAATCACACTTATTTTCATAGAGATGTTTAATGCCAAACTCTGCTGTCCATCTGGTAACAGCAAGAATAGGTTACATCTCGCACTATCTCTACACTAAAGCACGCGCCTAAAACTGGAGATTAGAAAGATTGCTGGAACGACATCCACAGTAAACCACTGACAAACAAGGATTTGCTTTATCACATCAAAGCGATGTGAGAGACCATCAAGCGGACAAGAAACATACAATGATAATTTAGTACAAAATAAACTGATAATTTGATACAAAATGCACTAATAAATTCAAACAAAATCCAGTGATAAAGTATTTTAGTGTAAAATATGCTGATGATTTAATTAAAAGAACTGTTAAGTTATTACACAATTAACTGATAATTTAGCACAAAATGCACATATGCAGTACTATAGCATGATAAATGCCTGATGATTTAGTGCTTGTATCTGCTGTTCTCTTATACTGTAGCACCTTGTGTCAAGAGTTACTTTGCCACTCTCTAGGTAACTTGCAGAGTGGTCAAGTTGGTGACTGCAGTTGAGTTGTCTATTAGACTTCACTTTTGACAGGAGTCAACAGACGAACACTGCTCAATTGTTCCCTTCAGGGTGAGGCATTAAATATTAAATATTAAACATTAAATGTAACATTCCTCTCACTGCTGCTGATGAACAATGTAACCCCTCAACAAAACTGAGAAGAGATTAGATTTAGTTATTCACAATTTTTACCATGGAACTAATTTAATTGAAAACTGGTGTCAAGATTCCTGGGGTTGAAATTCCAAATGGGTTCAGATTTACTCCATTTATGTAGTATTTTAGAACATCCAGTATTTGGCAAATTGTTGAATTTAGTCTTGACTTCGAAGTTAGTAGTCTTTAGTTCCTAAATGAACTGGTTTCCTAAATAATTGGCTTTAAAAAGGGCTGTATATAAGAATTTGTCAAATTCAGATGCTCAAAATGTGACCTTTGTCTAAAGACTGTTTCTACTGTAAGGAGCAAAACCACTTCAATGTAGAGCTTGATTTATACTTTCCAAGGTTTTCTTGACATTGGTATTGATGAGTGTGCATATTGGCTGATCACCGGTTCATAGAATCCCTTGGTTTCTGGGAAAGCATCTTTGAAAAACAAACTGCAGAACTAGCCTTTCACCTGCTGTAAACACAGACCGTAGCCTACATGTTGTTACCATGGCCAAAATGCTTACATTGCAGTCCTTAGATTAGGATCTCTGTGCTTGACTGAAGGTAATGTGATCCGTTACACAAGGCCATTGTTTTACCAATTGTGTCATTGTGCCCTTTGCTTTTTATGTACATTTTAAAATATCTTGCAAAAGACACTGCTTCTAATAGATAGTCAATAGGACATGTATTAATTTCTGCAGATCATCTGAATGCTATTGGGTCCAAGGTTCTCTGACTGGTGAATCTTTGTAATGGGATAACCAATTATAAAGATTTAGAGAAAACACTTTTTTTTGCAATCAGCACAATTTAGGTCCCATAAATGAGGATAGATAGACAAATCTGGCATATCCCTGACCTCTGATAGGATCGCCATAATTCAAATTGAGGAGCCATGCTCCCAGAACAATAGACCCTTTTCAGTTCACTAACCACTCCCATAAATGCCCCATCCTTTAGAGGAGACATTAAACCCAATGTCCTGCCTGCCTGATCAGGTGGACGTTAAAGTGGCACTATTCAAAAAGACAAAAGAATTTCTCCCATTTTCCTGGCCAACAATCCCCCAAATAAAATTGGTCACTCACTTCATGACTGTTGGGGGATATTCCTGGTGTAAATTGGCTGTCGCATTCAATCACAAAATACTCATTTCACTTTACTGTATTTTTTTGAAGCACTTTGAGATATTTTCCTGATGTGAAAAGTGCTATATCAAATGTAAGGATTATTATTACATTGATCATTTATCATTATAAATAGGAACTGAGCTTTAAAGGGAGACACACTTAGGCCTAAAATGCCACCTATCTTAAAATTTTAAATTGTGCAGAACTGTAGAGAAATATTAAATTCAGTTTTAATCTGGAACCCAGTTTCATTTAAAAACTGTGGAAATTGGTTTCCAAATTAAGACTGAATCTCTAATTTTCCACAATTATCAGCATATTCAAATTTTATGATAAAATGGCCCTACAGACTAAGACTAGGTGCCATTATGGGTCTACTTACACTAAGGCTACTATATTTGCAAATTGTAAACAATCAGGGGCTTTCTCCAGAGTGAAGAGTACCTCTAGCTCACCTGCAGAGGCACTGAAAATAAGAAATAAGGTTTATTTTCAAAGCAAAACATTTTATTAAGCAAAATAACATGCAATTGGTTGCTGTTTCTGTATTGCTTTGAGAATAATTATCCTAATTTTCACTGTAGTAAATAAACATTTTAACACATTCACTAGAAGGTGTGACATCCCCAGAATGCAGCTCAGCTGTCATCTCTTTTGCAGCTCACAAACTTCCAATAATATTTGTAAAATGATCTGGTTAAAACTGGGTAACTTCCTTTACAACAAATGGCTCTCCTGTGGGATTTTGAAAAAACACATTAGCGCTCAACAGTGGAGGATTCTTGATATGAATTGGGCGGTGGTGGGGAGGGGGTTGAGAGGTAAAGGACTATTGTGTTTATCATGTGAAGGAGACCAGCCTCATTATTCAGTCGTGTCAAAGTTGCAGTTGAGTTACAGATCAAGCTGCATCATGTGCTAAACACTAACAATAATTCTTTGTCCTTTGGATGAGACAAGAGGGAAAACATTTCCAATTCCGCCATTGCTACACACGCAATAAAGTTCCAGCTGTGCATGTCTCCAATTTGGTCAAGACTTAAATATCTCAGGGGCACGTTCATGTGGTTATTTTCATGAGTTTGTGATTTGCAGAAAAACTGCTTCTCTTTTGCCTCATTCCCTCTCAATGCTCACCAAATTATAAGGTTTACATTTCTAAACTGGATGGGGTGGGGGTGGGGTGGGGGGGCGAACTCAATCACATTTACTTCTCACTAAAATCTTTCTACATCTGTTATGTCTCTGGCAGGCTGTGGGCTAAACTTTATCATGTTGTGATGTGTTGACACTTTTGAGCTCATTAACACTGTTCAACACCACCCAGGATGAAGGAGTGGAAAGGATGTGAGAAACCAATTTGATAGATAACTGCAAACTTGTCCTTAAAGTTTGTCAATTGCATGGGGAAGTACAGAGTTCCCCTGTCTTAAAGTGATGGGAAAGAATGACTTTAAACAGGGACTGTTGCATTAAGTCTTGATTTAGATATAAAAGAATAATGTGTTGAATAGTGGGTTTGGAGCTCACATTAAGAGAGAAAAGGTAAGGGGCACAAAAATGGTTTCCTGCAGTTCTTCAAAAGCAATGGTTTCCAAACTAACATTGATTTCTAAAATTACCACAATTCTGTATCATCTTGAATTTGAAGACAAATGGGCTAAGATTTTAAAATAATGAGACTAACACTACATTAACAGACTAAAAGGCTAATACTTAGTGGGATTTTGGGCCATAGTCTGGGATGTCTTTTCGATGTGAAGGGCGCTATACAAATGTAATTTGTTGTTGTTAGAGGAGCAATGTCTGAATTGGCACTGATAAAGGTTGTGAGCAAGAAAGAAATTGAAGGCAAGAGGTAAGAGAAACATCCTCTGTCAAAGGACAAACATTTTATTGTATTTTCTTCAGGAGTGTGAAAGAGGTGCTGATGCAAATCTAGCAGCAGCATTCAGACGGGAACAGAAATGGCATGAAAGAGGGAAATCAAGCTACTTGCAGTCCACTTCACAATAAAGGTGACGTGGAAATGCTATCTGAATGCAATCTTCTTAATCTATTTTTCTTCCTGTGGAAAGTATTGTCCAATATCCTGGTATATATTCATATTTGGATTCCTCTTCTACAGCACTCAGAGGACATTTTCAGTGGAGGACATGACAGATGTGAGTAGCACTGATTCCTCAATGAATCTTTCTGAAGCATCTGTGTAGCACTTGCTTAATGTCCTCTTTCTCACCCATGGTCAGCCTATGCTGCTTATGATATGGTCACTTTTTGTTGGCATTCATGTAATAATTCCGGAATGCTACCACACGTGAAGGGCGCTATATAAATGCAAGTTGTTGTTGTTGTAGTTGGTTTTGCAATTAAACATTCATCTCAATTAATAATAATAATAATAACAATAATAATAGTAATTCTTGCATTTGATATAGCACCTTCAGGATAGTAATAATGAATGCCCATTCTAGTGTGTCTGCATAGATCAAAGCACAGAATGAATGTTTTTCTGGGGAAAGGTGTAGTGCAACCACAACTACTTCTGTGCAATGCCACCTCTTAAATATTACACTATTAATGCAGAATAAGATGTGCTACAGACTATGTACATCAACCCCTCACACATTATTTCTAGCTTCTCTATCATTTACGTCAACTCAAACAAAAAGTGAACTAACCGTAAATGAACTAAAGATACCAAGCTGGCTGATCTCTACATACCTGTCAGCAATAGACAACACCAGTGATCCAAGAGGAGACATACTAGCATTTGCGGCGATTGGTTAAAAAGATTTAGAATGATCTTTATATTTGTAAATGATATAGAATTCTGCACATACTCAGGTGTACTTCAACAACAACAACAAAATTACATTTATAGAGCGCCTTTCACGTTGGGAGGACTTCCAAAGCGCTGAACAGTCAGACGTTGAGGCCCGAGCTTGGGGGGGGGGGTGGTGTAGGGGTGAGGGAAGGCAGAGAGTTGGGAGGGAGACCAAAGGCACGATCAAAGAGAAGGGTCTTGAGACTGGCCTTGAAGGAAGCAAGGGAGGTAGCGAGGCAAAGGGACCGTGGGATGGAGTTCCAGAGTGTGGTGGCAGAGAGGCTGAAAGCCTGGCCACCGATGGTAGGGCGGGTCAGGCGGGAGACATGGAGCAGACTGGAGCCCGCCGAATGGAGGGAGCGGGCAGGTTGGCAGGCTTCAGGCTGACCTACAGGAACTCTGCTCAAATGCCAATCTTATTTCCGACTTCCATGAAGTCAAAGGAGGCCACCAGTAGTAGATCAGCATCTGAGCCGAGTTCCATCAGGTAAGCGCGGAACACATCCAGTTACTGGCAGGATTTGGTACTTACCAATCCATTTACTCGTCATTGCAAATTACAGCCCTTTTTCAACAGGTTTAAAACAACGGACGGTTCACCCAAAAGAAAAAAGAGCTTGGGAGTCTTTTGAAATAAATATTCAGTGTTTCAGCCCAGTCATATTTTGATTCCAAATGATGACAAAATGCAGCCATTACGCCAACTTCCTTTCCTGGTGCCAAGCTCATTAGATCTGGCGACCTCATGTGAAAGCTTTAATGATATGAGAAAAGGTCCCAATCCCTGCAGAGATACTGAATACCTGCACAGATCCTCAGAAATAGCCATGCTGCTCAGTCATGATGGTCGGCTCTTCTGGAGAAACTCGAGACCTGTCACCCTGACAAACTAGAGACATGGCGATTTGAGCACCATAATGAACTGAAAACTTGTTTGAAAATCTCTCTGTCAAATAACCCTGAGCACCCGCTCATGCACACACGATTCAGGGGGCCCGTCTGCCAGCAATAAAGGCTGAAATTGGATACTAGGAGAGATTAATTACTGAGATAGGGAATGATAATGCAAGTTAAATGGGAAAGTAATTAAAGTGCACCTTCCATGAAAATTATTCATTGCTGATGGATCAGGTGACAGATAAATCAAAAACCGTTTAAAAAGCTACGGGTTAACCCAGGCAGGACTTTCCCTCGTGAGACCTTGGTAGTTTCCGCAGCTGTTGAATTGAATTATGCTGGCCAGCACTCATCAAATTACTTCTCTGAAACATACTTTAAGACCAGAGAGAAAGGACAAGGTAATGTAAAACCACTAAAATAAATGTTTGTAGGACCGCCGTCACAGACTTTGCTTTAAGAAGAGGTGAGGAAGAGTGGAGGCGCTCAGCCGTGGAGCTCCAGCTTAGTGGATCATTCGACACCATTCAGTGCTCATCTTGCAACTGTGTCCATCAAACCACAAGTGATAAATTAATACATTTTCATCTCTCTGATGGATAATTCTCACAGATTAAAAGACAATATCCCTTTTGCTGGTTTAATATTTCAGTAAGGTTATCCTTTTTTCCCTCACCTGAAGTTGTTATCGTCCTGATCAAAAAGAGGGGTTATTCTGGCCTCAGTGTAAAGTTTACTCTGTGAATTCTGGAGTGAATGCATGCAGAGAATAGTGCTTGTATTTGCAGCCCTGGAGTTAAATTACTCAATATTCCTCCAGGAGCTATTAACACTGCATTTTCTGTGCACTAGTATGATACAGCCAATTAAGCGCCAGGTTTTAGACTGGCCCATGTCTCAGCTCCTATTCTCAGTGATAGCTCCACATTAATACAGTATTGTGCAGTTAACTTGCTCCATCTACTGCGTTTCTGTTTTTGGGAGATACATTGACAGGCAAACTATAAAAGCTGTGTGTAGTGAGTAAGGAAGCTTCTCAGAACAATTGTAAGTGCCATTATATAATGTAGCAAACAAACACAAGCAGTTACTGATTGATCCCGACCACACCTCTCACTCAAGGCGGCCAACAGAGCTCAGCAGACCTGCCAGGCAAATGCAGAGGCTGTTGGCCAAAAACTTGCTAACTGGGCAAGTCTGAGATACAATCCATTCAAAGGTGAAGAATAGTCTGAGAGACTGTTGTGGATTTGTGCCACATGTGTCTGCATAGAATCAATGGAAATTTTCAGTGCAGAAGGAATGCCAAGAGTGTGCATTCCCTCAATGTCCAGATGTTGTATATTTATAGAAGGAAAATCTGGAATGTCAATTCCCCAAATTAGTAAATTTGATGCTTTTGACTTGGAATAAGAATGCTACCCTTTTAATGTCTACTGTATGATTGCCTTTGTGCTGTGGGCAAACAGTCATTATGTTCTGAGTTGAGGCCGTCTGAACAAATGCCATGTTGGACACTTAATAATAATAATAATCCTTGCATTTGATATAGCGCTTTTCACGTCGGGAGGACGTCCCAAAGCGCTTCACAGAACACACTGTAAAGTGAATTGACTGTATAATTGTGGGCGAACGCGGCAGCCAATTGCGCACAGCAATGTCCCACAAACAGTCGTAGATTGAAAATGACTAATTTATTGTTTTGTTTTTTTGGAGGGATTATTATTAGGTGTGTGGAGTAAGGAAACTTGCCCAAGGTTTCGCCCTGTGCCTGGAATAGAACTCAGGTCTCTCGCTTGCAAAGCGAGTGCTTTAACCACTGAGCTACAGGACTCCACTTCCAGCAAACAAAGGGAGGATTCTTCAATCTTAATAGACTGGGATAGATTTGAACCAATATTCCCCCATCCAAGCTTGACAGACAGTGATATCAATGGCAAGAAATGCAGTTTTAGCTGGTCAGACTCCAGCAGTCCCCAACGCACACTCTGGGGTCCCCATGCCTTGGGTCCTGACAACCTGGGCTTAATACTTTCTGGAATTGGGTGAGCCGGGAGGGGAGTCGCACTCCATTCCAACAAGCTATCTGTGGAATGTCCATGTGTAGGTTGGATTGATGGAATTCTCAGTTTGGTTTGGATATTCTGAAACATGGTGATAGACTTCCGCACATGTCAGACACCCGGCTGATGGGGAAAAAAAGGCAGTACCAAATCACCAAAGGTGTACTAGAGAGAAACTCTACCTGGATCTATATTTACTCTATTTGTATTTGTATAGCATTTCAGGACATTCAAAACCCAAAACAATAATAAATTGGTCATTTTCAATCCATATGACTGTTTGTGGGACATTGCTGTGCGCAATTGGCTGCCGCGTTCGCCCACAAATATACAGTCAATTCACTTTACAGTGTGTTCTGTGAAGCGCTTTGGGACGTCCTCCCGACGTGAAAAGCGCTATATCAAATGCAAAGATTATTATTATTATTATTATTCAGAGTTTGCAAAATTGTTGAATTCAGTATCGACTTTGTACCCTTATCTATTTCATTGTTTCCTCTCATTGTACTTTCCAAATGCACTCATTGCTGGTCTACCTAGTTCCATCACCAACATTATTACCTGCTCTAAACTCACACACCCTTCAGCCAGTTTATGCCAGGCTCCACTGTTACCATGACTCCCAACTTAATCTCTAATATCTAGTGGTGCAGTTAATAGTCCTTGCATTTGATATAGAGCTTATCACATCTTCAATGCATCTCAAAACACTTCACAGAATATACTTTAAAGTGAATTGACTTTATATTTTGTGGGCGAAATACGGCAGCCATTTGCGCCCAGCAGTGTCCTAAGTACAGTTGTGGCCAATTTATTATTATTTTTTTGAAGGGATTATTATCCCTGGAAAAACGATCCACCAATCAATATCAACTGGGTTCCTATGTACTGCTAGGTAAACAGAGGTTTGTGGAGTAAGGAAACTTGCCCATCGTTTCTCCCTGCAGGAATCATGCTTGCAAGACGAGTGCTCTAACCACTGAGCAGATATTAATGAGATGAAGACAAAAAGCATAAGTATGTATCTTATGTATGACAATTTGAACACCTTAAAAGAGAAATAGGAGGGGCTAAAGACAAAGCCAGATGTACTTCTCAGGTCACTGTGCGAAGGTGGGAGGAGAGGAGAAAAACTCCAGATGTTCATCACTGTAATCCTTGTGGGGGCCAATGATCTCCCGTCTCTCAATGAATCGATTTCAAAATCCTCATAAACACCTACAAATCCCTTCCCATCCCAGCACCTCACTATCTCTCTCAAATCTTCCTATCCCACTCCTTTGCCCTCCCTCCCCCCCCGGCTTGGCAAACTCAGGCTTTCTGCTTGTCCACTAACTTACCCATACCATCAGTGACCAAGCTTTCCAATTCTACATCCCTAACCTCTGGAACTCCCTCCTACCACGTTACCCTTTTCTATCTGTCTTCAAGTCCTGCCTTAAAACCTTCCACTTCGATCATGCTTATATAGTCACTTCTTTGTCCCTCTCTCTCCCCCCACCCTCACTCTCTAATGCTCCAAGATGTTATTCTTCATGAATGGCGCTACATATTGTTGTTGTTGTCCCTTTGACTGTCTGCATAGGTAGAATCAATTCATACTTTCAGAGATTTTTCTTAACTTAGCACAGAGAAGACTCTTTACGCTCACTGAATCCCGGCCTGGAGAAGCCTTTGCAATGTATGGGTCAGAACTAATTTTCTATTAATAACAGTGTTTCACTGCACAAGTTTTAAATTGTTTAGGTGGGGATGGGGAAGCGGGATTTGCTATGTCTTTGTTCAAACTACCAACATCTGAAAAGTAGTCATTTTGAAGATCAGCTGGAACTTTGAATGAGAGAAAGGACTCCATCCAGAAAATACCAGAGCAAATAGTTTCTTTGACACAAAGCTTGTGAACAACAAGCAATGAAATTATATTTATGGACTCAGTGGTCTTTTTGTTGAGGAGATAGAGAGAATAATTGGTGCTCATTCCCAGGTCACAACTTTCCTTCACAATATTTGGAGTCACTTGGGCACTAACAGCCATAGTGTGCTCTCAGTGCTCGTGCCCTAACCGGCATATGCTGGACCTGTGGCATGATTTTGAATGTGGCCCATCATCTCCTGGACCAACATGTTGATTCTGTCTGGGTTTACTTTCCTCAAGAGCCCACTTCACTTTTGCTGATGTTCTACCCCAAACTCTGCTACCAGACCCTGAATTTGGAACTGTTTTCTTTTCCCCAACTACTCCTGCAACATCGTCTCGTGCTTAAACAGTGATACTTCCCCCAACAACCAGCGGCTGATGACAACTTTCAGCATTGCCATCTTAAATGTGCAGCCTTCTGTCAAAGATGCAGGGGATGAACAGGCTGAGAGTGGGAAAAAGGGCTCCAGCCAGCATGCAGAAGGCTATGGAGTACATCACCATATTTACGGCACAGGACTATGGAACTACTGCACAAACAACAACAATTTGCACTTATATAGTGCCCTCCATGCCTGGCGGTGTCTCAGAGCGCTTAACAATGGTGGAGCTCAAGGCCGAGCCAGAAGGAGTGGGAAGGTAACCGTAGGCGCTGTCGAAAAAGTCTTCAGGCGTGACCTGAAGATGGGAAGAAGGGGGGCGAGGCAAAGGGGTTGAGGGAGGGAGTTCCAAAGATTCAGGGCATAGTGGCTGAAGGCACGGCCGCCGATGGTGGAATGGAGGATTTGAGGGACACGGAGGAGGCTGAACCCAGTAGATGGAGGCAGCGGATATTGCTGTGGGGAGAGGGAAGGTTAGAGAGATAGCGGGGGTGCCAAGGAATGGAGGGATTTAAACACCAGAGTGAGGATTTTGAAGTCGATCCACTGTGTGACAGAGAGCCAATGGAGTTTGGCAAGGACTGGGGTAATCGGGGTGCGAAGTTTGGTGGGGGTGAGAATGTGGGCGATGGAGATTTGAATGAGCTGGATTTTGTGGATAGTGGAGGAGGGAGACCAGCGAGGAGGGCATTAGAGTAGCCCAGCCGAGAGGTGACAAAAGCATGGACAAGAGTTTCGGCAGCTTTTGGGGTGAGGTATTGTCGGAGACGGGCAATGTAGTGAAGGTGGAAGAAAGCAGTGCTGGTCAGGGACCGGATATGGGGGAGGAAGGATAACTGGGGATCGAACCTGATGCCTAAATTGCGCACGGGTTCAGAGAGTTTTAAGGACAGGTCGGGTAGGTTGAGGAGGTCGGAACTGGGGACAAAAGACATCAGCGGGAGCCAAAGTGTATGGCTTCCATCTTAACCTTTAACTGCAGGAAATATGCGCTCATCCAGCTCCTGATGTCCGACAGACAAGCTGACAGAACATCAGGCGACTGGGGGTCGCAGCTGGAGGTGGAAAAGTAGAGATGAGTGTCATCTGCATGTATGTGGAAGTTTATCCCATGTCTGCGGATGACATCACCGAGAGGGAGCATATAGATGAGGAAGAAAAGGGGCAAAGGATGGATCCTTGGGGTAACCTGCAGGTGACCGGATGGAAGCGAGAAGATAAGCCATTTGCAGAAACGGCAAACAGCAACCCTTCTCTATTTCTTAAAGTGCAAGTTACAAACTGAAGCTGAACAAGACAATAAACTATCTCAATAGCCCACCTTGCTCAAGGCTGCCATCTTTTCAACTTGAGTTACAGCTACTTCACAGTTCACAGACTTCAAAGACACAGACTTCAGAGACACTTGGACATAACCTTTTGATTGTGTTGGAAAAGTACAAACAACATCTAAAAGATCATCCCTCAGTTATTCCAGATGGAGATGATAAAACACCTTTAAGGAACTGCTGCAAATTCAGTCTCTTGATAATATATTTGTGTATGATGTTAAAGAGTGTTGCTGTAAGGTTACCATTATTTTCATTCTTGAAATCTTGTATCATTTTGGGGGTTTTGTTTTCATCTCTGTTTTTGTTTGACATGTACGCACTTTGCAAAGCTTTGTAAGTGATGCATATATGGGGAGGGGGATACAATGGAATTAATAGCATAAGATAGTCTAGCCTGACACTTCAGTGCAGTGCTGGGAATGTGTTGCATTGATGGAGATGAAGTACTTCAGGTTAAATTGAGGTTTCATCTGTCTGTTCAGGTTGACGGTAAAGATCCCATGACACTATTTGAAAAGTGAAGGGAGTTTCTCCTGACGCCCTGGCCAACACTCCCCCAAATAAAATTGGTCATTCACTTCATAACTGTTTGTGGGACATTGCTGTGTGCAAATGGTTTCTGTATTTGCATACAAATAGTCATTTCACTTTACACTGTGAAGTGCTTTGAGACACCCTCCTGATATGAAAGGCGCTATACCAAATACAATATTATTATTTATTTACTTTGATTAGCCAATATGTGCTATTATCTTTCCAATAATCTTTCATGTTTAATACTGTTTCCTATTTTCACCCCTTTGTCAGAGGTGTGACTTATGATGTTCAATTGAAAAAGCATCTGCCTGTTCAGGTGGATTTTAAACGTTACATGACATGATTCAAAAACAGAAGGAAGTTTCTTCGTGTCCTGGCTAGCAATTCCTCAGGTAAAATTGTTCATTCACTCCACTACTGCTTGTGGGACATTGTTGTGCGCAAATTGGCTGTCACAATCACTTTACAGAAAAACTGTGAAGGACTTTGAGACATTTCAAATGTAATAATGCTCTGTCAAATGCAAGATCTATACTTAATATCTAATTTCCCAAGAATTTCACCATAATATGCCAAAGAGAGCTGCAGAGGACTATGCTCTGGCCTTTCTGATAACAATGCATCTAGTCTGACTCTTCACTCTTCTCTCTCACTCTCCCTGTACTCCAGGACCCAACCTCTGGTTGGTACTTCACTTGAACAACATAGACCATTTCCTTTCCCTCCCCCAGTGAGGAACTGCAGGTACAATCCCACTTTTACCACCCTGTGATACAGTGTGTTGGAGCTCATCACCATAGCAACAGTCAAGTAATTATTACCAAGTCAGCTTTTGTTTCAGAACTAATAAAGAGAAAAAATACCTTTCTATCTCACATAAATACAAACACACAGCGAGACCACATTCCTTATGCAAAAAAAACTCAGGTCAGTGGTGAGCACAATTCACTTGGGAGGTGTCAGGATGTACAATGATAAATCTGTCTGGCCCTAATGCACTCAAACTGGTTTCGATTATATTTTGGGTCAATTTTTTTTCCCGCATGTAATTACGTCAGGTCAGGCTAACTCCTCTTGTGAAGTGCCGCAGTTGAAACCCGAGCACAGTGAAGCTGTAAGGACTCAGGTTCCCGGCAGCCGGTGTGCGTCCACCCTGGAACTTTATATTTTTCAGCCAGAGGCATAAGGACAATGATCATGTGAAATAGCTGGCACACTTCAATGTCACAGATTATTACCTTTTTATAGAAAAAGTTTAAGTGGTACCATCCCTGTTTTGAGGAGTTTGGAACTGGGTTCTGTGCAAACTGGATTCAGGTAATGCAACAGCCAAGCATCACTGTTAGGGCCAGTGTAATGCAGTGGGGTTACTCGGGTGAGGGTGGGAGGGACACAATGGTATGTTTTTGTGTAACTACATGTTTTGGGTTGCAAACGCCCCCAAATTGAAAAAATGAAGCCTAAACGTCACGAGCACCAGAAAATCTGGTTACAGGATGTAAAGCACAATGGCCCAACTTGCAAGAACTCTGAATTGCCTGAGATTACCTGGGATACGAATTCTCATGAGTTGCATGAAGTACATGGGATTTACTGCACACAATGCACTTTGCATACTAGGTGTGTTTTTCCAACACTTGCATCAATTACATTGCCGTTTTCTCATTCAAGCATTTCTCATTCATACACTTCAGTGCCTTGGGACATCCTCCCAACGTGAAAGGCCCTATACAAATGTAATTTTGTTGTTTGTTGTTTTAAGTGCTCCGAGACATTGTCCAGCATGAAGGACGCTATATAAATGCAAGTTATTTTTGTTTCAACCCCTTCCTTATGCATAGAATTACATGAAATGTTACAGCACAACCAGTTCCCATACCAGTGTTAATACTCCCATCCCTCATAATCCTAACCTCCCTCACACCTCTATCCCTCTCTTTCCTTCTCTTTCTCTCATGTATTCATCCTCTGCCAGAAGTAGGATTTCCCAACCTACACACTTTCTGTCCAAATTTGGTAAATTTTTCACAACGGGGAAAATAATCCACCCACGACTTATTCTGTCCTGTATCTAAAACAAAAACTGAAAATGCCATTTAAGTATCTTTATGGAACAGTAATGTCCCCATTCAAGGCAGTGTATTGCTACCATGAAGATGATATCCATAAGGTCTTTAAAATGAATAGTTAGCGGTATGAACTTTGAAAGTTGAATCACTTGAAACATTCCCCCCCACACAAATATACACACTCACGCACCCAAATTCAAAACTTATCAGGATGTAAGACAGAGTTCACCAGTGTATTGTAGTTAGCAAACAACCAAGTATTTAATCTCAAGCCTTAGGAAAAATGAGAACCCAAAGTGCCTCAGATGTTGGTTAATTTCCCACTAGTGTGTTACACATGGTATTTTGGGTAGCGTACTTTACTTTGAAAGGATTTCTCTTAAATTCTGTTTGGAGGAATGATGTGTTTCTTGTCCTGTATGATTAAAGACGAATTGTCATGTCATCAAACAATGGCCGGTGCACAGTATCATAAAGATAATGGTTGAACTGCAAACCTGATCCATGCAATACAAAAAGAGCAACATGTTTTCTCTTCGAGTTTCTCTCTTCCACTCCTCTCAAATTTAAAAAGTACATTACATGCTCTTTGCTCCTCTTCTGCATTCTCAGTGTATTGAAGTCAAGACTCAACAACAACAAAATTACATTTATAGAGCGCCTTTCACATCGGGAGGACGTCCCAAAGCGTTGAACAGTCAGGTGTTTGGGCCTGAGCATGGGGAAGGGGTGGTTTAGGGGTGAGGGAAGGCAGAGAGGTGGGAGGGCGACCAAAAGCATGAACGAAGAGAAAGGTCTTGAGACCGGTCTTGAGATCTTGACTCATCACAAGATCTCTTAAAATATATATTTTCCTTGATGCTGACATTTCTTTCCCTCAGACATCTTTTTCTCCTAAATTTTATAAGCTTTAAAATCCAAGCTTGGCGTCGAGTAACCATAACCTTGTTACTTATCTTGTTCCTCTCCTATTCTGTTTTATGTACAAAGGTACTGATTGAGATGGCATTGATACAAATACTTTTTATCAGTCTCAATCAATTTCGCCCAGAAAATATACAGTCAATTCATTTTAGAGTATATTCTGTGAAGAGCTTTGAGATATTTCAATAATGTGATAAGCCGCTACATCAAATGTAATAATTATATTATTATTTACAAATAGCAACATCTAGATTGAAGAATGAATCGTGTTATCTCATTTAGCATCTGAACTTATAAAATATTCCATATTGAGGTCTAACTTGCGAGAGTCTCAAACATGTTTGTACCTAACGACCTCTGCAAGTATCTGAAAGTGTTGGAGGAAGCCTTTCCAGAACCCCACTTGGCACGGACCTCCTCCCTGGTGGCAGGGATCTGACTTTGCAGAAGATAGGCCTTCCAGTTCCAGAACACAATTTGCTAAACTCACAAAACCGACCCATTGTAGATTGTCCCAGTTGAAAGAGTAATCCTGCCTGTCCACTGCAATATTTTATCATTTAGATACAAGCACAGAAAGATGAGCTGACATGACTCACGTCCATGCAAATCGAGCCAATGCCCTTTTCCTTGTGGCCTTTTTCTGTCATTTTGATCCAGACGGAGCAGTTTTCTTCTAGCAGTTTAGCAGTTTTATCAGGGAAAATGATCAATATCCAACTTGGAGGAAAGCTAAGAGGCATCTCCTTGGAACTGAGCTGGCTCAATGTGGCATGCTTAGCATTGGAATGTCAGCATCTTCTCAATCAGTCCTCTGTGGCAATATCGGAAGTTCGGATCCTAAGACAAATGGGTCCATGGCACTGCAGGGGAGTCCCATTGATGGCAGACTAGCCAGCCTGGCTTATCAGCAGGACTTGGAGGGGCTGACTAGTCATTGTGAGCAGTATTCTTCTGATTTGCCTCCTGTTAACCCTGCAAGCCAAAGCCTTACTGGGTAAGGGGTCCTAGCAGTGGAAAAGCTTGCCAATCGCAACTATGCAATTTTAGCTGGTTGAACTCTAGCAGTACTCTAAGGTCCCCGAGTCTTGGTTCCTGCCACCATGTGCCTAATGTCTCCAGAATTAAGTAAACAGGGTTTGTCTCTCTGGGGAGAGCGTACATTCCATTTCAGATACAGGGACATTTTCATGTGTAGGTGGCATACACATGTAGAAATGTGTTTGAATATTCTTAAGCATGGTGGTGGGTTTCCACATGCAGACTCCAGGCTGATCAAAAACAAAAGATCAATCAGAAAAACTCCTAATAACCTGAATTGGACAAATGGTGAATTTGTGTCCAAAATGGTACATTCAGAATAACTTTATGCCACATTTTCAAAAGTTTTGACAAGTATTCCATAGATTTTTGATGGACTTAATTTCATATTGTCCGTCTACTCTCATTTGTAATTGCTCGACACAGCCTCATACATCAGAAAACATCAGCAGATTCCTTCTGTGTTGTTTCTGCTCTTATTGATTACTTATCTTTAGAACAGTTAACTCCCTCCCTCCCGCCCCACCCCCACCAAAACAAAGCTATTCCTACCTCTGGACTAATTGAATAAAATCATAGAATATTGCTGCACAAAAACAGATCATTTGGCCTATCATGTGTGGGGTGGGGAAATTTGTAGTCTATTACACATCAATCACTGAAAATAGCAATGTTTCAATATGCATTGATATTGTGATTTTCCATATTAAAAAGGAACAAAAAGATCTCTATACATAGCAATTGACACATGATAGACCTTGGCGCTAATTATCAGGTCTATGGAAGCTAATAGTTTACCAACAAACCAATGTTAACGTTGCAGATGGGGTAGAATCAATCCAAGAGAGGCACTGTTTGTATGAATTAATAGATTTGAGTGCGATATCGCGATGACAAGACAATAAAGGATTACTGAAGCCTCTATCTTGTACCCTTCTTAACCTCTTCTCTTGTCTACTGTGTGTTATATGAGGAGAGGCTCCAAAATGGGCATTTCCTGTCAACTCCCTCTCAGCTGCATTATAATTAATGGCTAAATATTTTAAAAAATTGAGGACACTAATTGTCTGTTGCTGACATGCCATGGCTAATTAAAAACTGCTAGCTCGGAAGAAGCGCTAATTGTTTTTCACAGGTCTCCTTCTCTCGTCCTTGTGTCCTTGCCAAGCTGAACAGTCCTAGGCTCAGGCGTAAATCTCTGTCACACATCTTGTCATCGAACATACATCATCACTTTCTGCTCATCCCCGATTCATTCTGCTTGCTTGCAGCAATTATCTCTCTCTCAGTGCTTGACCTCTCGGCAAATGGAGTGCAGCAAGGTTGCTAATTTTTTTCCCATGGACTTTGCAGTTAATTGATCTCCATTCGGCTGCCGAGAAACATTTTCACAGAGCCGACTTAATGAATCAGCTCGTGCTAGTTAAAACCCTCCGCTTCCTTGGCTGTGCACATTCTATCATGGCCTTATTGACCAGGGCCTTGGATTTGACATTCCGCAGCACAAATCAAACCAGTGCCAACACACCAAAAAAAATTGCTGATGCTTATTTATCATCTATTTACAATTCCTGGCACAAGTCCTTGCTCTGGGTGGTTTATATAGTCACCTAGACTAGTCAAACCAGAGTCTCGTTTGAAGGTCATAAAAGGCCTGAATTATCAATTCAAATCGTATCATTTTTCAGCATCACAAAGCTGTTGTTTCCTGGCATCATTTTGCTTGTCAAGGTTGGGCAGAGTAATGTGAGGGCAGGGAGTGAGCAGAGTTTTATGGGCTTTATAGACAATTACAAAACATTGCCAGGAAGGGTTGGGGAAGGAGGAGTTCACTGAAATGAGTCTGCTCCATGTCACTCTATCTATTCGTGAATGGACAAGGTTAAAATTGTTCAGCCAAAAGGTGCAAGGAATTGGTTCAAAGTTTCATGTGGGTGCATCCACTCTGCAGCCCTATACTATTAACCAGTACTATTATTTGCATTCAGAATTCCGGAGTTACTAGTTAACAATCTTTCCACGAATCTCAAAATTTACACCCCTTTGTTGAATGAACAGGTTGACAAATGTCTTTTGGACCAGTTATAGTAAGAATGAATAGTAAGAATTGGACTGAGTTCTATTTGTTTTACTAATAGCAGCTTTACTTTAGAATCCTTCTGCTCTTAAGAGACATTCTCAGCAGCTGCACTCCTGACTGTATATGCCAGGTATACCTAACAGAGTGTAATTTGAGTCACTGTAGTGCAACTGCACTCAACCATTTTTTTAACCAGGAAGGCACTAAAAAAGTACAAGTACCAATTACTGGTCCATAATAACCCCACTGCCGGTTCACAACAGAGATATGCTTTGACTGAGTGACCTGTCTGGCTCATTTACTAATAGTTCACCAGATGTTTTCTCTTATAAAATACAAAGCCACTACATTTTATAGCAAATCCTGTGAAGTGCTTTGAGAGGCTCTCACTCTCATCTATAAATTGCTTCACAACCTAGCACCACCGTATCTCTCTGATTTCTTCTTACCCCACTCCCCTGCTTGTTCCCTTCCAATTGGCCAACTAGGGCTTGCTGCCTGTGTCCACCCTGCAGGAGCAATTCCAGTCCCACAATCGCTGGACGTCCCTCCTTCTATCCATCTCACTTACCCCCTCTCTATTGATCTTCAAATCCCACCTTAAAATCTATCTGCGTCTACGCCCCCCCCACCCCTCTCCCCTGCTCAGCCCCTCATAAAATTCACTGAGGCGTTATCCTATGTGAAGGGTGCTATATAAATAATAATCATTGCATTTGATATAGGGCCTTCTCACACATCTTTGAGACGTCTCAAAGCGCTTCACAGAATATATTGTAAAATGAATTGACTGTATATTTTGTGGGCGAAATGCAGTGTCACACAACTGATAATAAATGCAAGTTATTGTCCTCACAACAAGAAAAGCAACATGTCAAATGCAAGGATTGTTATTATTTCAAGAAGAAACTGTGAAATCCCCGATATCAAAAAGAGTAAGAAACACTGCTCCACAGCAAAAATAGAAAGAAATCTCAACAATGTCCATATATCAACTATAAGTTTTGAATGTCTAAACTCTGTAATGATTCACAAGGTCACTGTTCATAGAGGAAAGCAAAGCTGGAATCCATAGGCCGATCAATCAAAGGTGGGGAAAGTGGCACAAAGACAGCAGTAGGACAGTCACAAAATAAATTTCAGATGAGGGAGTGAGCAGGAATGGTAGTTGAAAACAAAATGGAGGTTAGGTAGAGTGAACCATTGCTGAGAATAGGTTGAAAAGATACATTTGCAAATGTAGATAAATTAAATCTAACTTACAAGTAAACATGTAGAGTTAGGAAACGGGGTAGACATAAAGCTCTTTTAAGTGAATTGCAAAGGCTCAATTATTGGCACACAGTCAAAATTGAGAGGATCTGAAGCTGGAAGAGATGCGACAGAGACAGACAATTATCTGTAGATACGCTGAGCGAGGTATATGCCTAAACATGTGTTTGGTCAAGAAATAATCACTACGCATTCAGTTTGTTGCATTGTGCTGTGCATCAATTAACTTTTGATTCCTGTTGATTCAGCATCTTACCTGCCTGACTTGTAGTAATGGTGACGGCAGCAAAAAGCCTCTGGGTCCGGCTCAGGTCTGAAACTCCGTTCACAGCCTCCACCTCAAAGGTGTAGTTGGCGTGGGCCAGCAGGTCTGTGACTGTCACATAGGTCTCCACCAGTCCTGACTGCTGGGGTATGAAGCTGATGCTGTTGCCACAGGGCATGCACTCACCCTGCTCCCAGCTGCACCTCTTACAATTGATTCTGTAGGTAACGTCATCCCGACCCCCATTGTCCGCCGGTGGGCTCCACTCGAGGCTCACCGTCGTCTGGTTTATGTTATAAATTAGGTTTTGTGGTGCAGAAGGAGGTCCTTGAGAATAAGAAAACAAATTTTCTTGAGAGTAGGACAACGGACACAAAGAAGAAAGAACTTCCATTGATATAATGCTTATCCCATCAAGGTGTCTCACAAAGCTTTACCAGTATCACTGTTAAATACAGTGACTGTCTTTGTAAGCAAAAACAGCAGCAATTTTGTACAGCAAGGTCCTAGATACAGCCATGAAATTAATGACCAATTTATCTGGAGGACTGTTGGCCAAGACATCAGGAGAAACTCCTTTCTCTTTTACAAATAGTGCCACTGGGTTTTTAACATCTATCTGAATAACAGGTAGGACCTTAGTCTAATGCCTCATTCAAAGGATTCTGAAAGCCAATGCTAGTAAGATAAAGGTTAAGAGGCAAATGAACACACAAATACACAGCCTAAAAATGTCTATTGCTGTCCACCTGGGCCAGAGAAAAACAATGAATCATCCAACATGCCTCTACCTCTTATATTCCAATTCGATTTCTTCACCAAATCTAAAGAGATCTAGATTTTTGCATTTTAATTATAATTCTATAATATTTCATATGAATTCTTCAATCAAGAGATTCTCAGAGCCCTTCTCAAATATTAACAGTGGAATAATATCTGGAAAACCAGTCAATCCAAACTATTCAGCTCCACAAAAGAGTAAAAGCTACACTGTATGTTTGAAAACGTCAGACATTGACTTCACTGAACTAATAAGGAACTTACTTGTGCAAGGTACTGAGGGACGGTCAGTGAAAGCTCTGTAGTAGCCGTCTTCACACTCACAACGTGAAGAGCCTTCCCGTTCTGTGTGACTGTGAGCTGGACAGCGAGCGCACTGAAGATCCTGCGACCATGACTTGTAGAATCCCCGGCCACAAGCTGTGAAAAGGAAATATGCTTTATTAGGCCTTTAAGAACATCTTCAGGGTGATCCAACAGGGGGTCCACGGGGCGATTTCATCCGCCCCCCAACTCCCTTCCATTTCATCTGACCCACCCGCTCCCTCCATAACCCATAAATGTTATGTTATGTTTCTGGAAGGGAAACACAAAAATATTGCTTCTGCGGCCCACAGACATAGGGCATGTAGCCCTCAGCAGCCAAAAGGTTGGATTACCCTCTGTTAAACTATGGATTTATCAGCAATAAAATATATATAGGCTCAGTATTCAGTGGAGGCTTTCATTACAAAAAGGGGGGAGGGGGAATGCAATATGATATTTATCAAAAGAAAAATTGTAAACTGATGCATATGGAAAATATGGAATGGAGTAACATTATTAGTAATAATAACAACAATAATAATAACCTCTTTCATTTGATATAGTGCTTTATCACGTCATCGAGACGTCTCAAAGCACTTCACAGGATATACTGTAAAGTGTAGTATCTGTATTTTGTGGGCAAACTCAGCAGACAATTTGTGCCCAACAATGTCCCACAAACAATCATGAAGTGAATAACCAATTTTATTTGCGAGACTGTTGGCCAGCACATCGGGAGAACTTCTCTTCTCTTTCCCAGTAGTGCCATAGGATCTTGGTCACCTATACAGGCAGACAGGATCTTGGTTTAGCATCAAATCCAAAAGATGGATTTGGAAGGGCTCCAGAAGCAGCGATCAGAGACGCTAGTGTGAACCTTGCTTTATGGCGAGTTCAATTTTAATATCTCTTCGGAGGTCTTGGCTGAGATTTGTTCATCAAGCACAAGCCAGGGCTCAAACCTGAGACCCCCTTGGACAATATGGCACAGTTTCATGCTGGGCAACAAACGTACCAATTTAGCCATTAGTGGAACTCAAAGTATTATTTTCGTGTTAGTTTAATAAGAATGATGATTAAAAATGATTAGCCCTGCAGCAGATTCAGCAGCTGCTCCAAAAGTTAGCTTTCCCAGCAAACTCTCCATTTATGCACTAATACACCTATAATTTAGATTACAAATAACAAAAAAGTCCTATTTTAGTATCTATATCTCCTCTTTGCATAAAGTGCAGGAGATTCTTCTTTTATTCAATATAATTTAAATGAGTCCACTGCTGTGGCCTCTACCATTCCATCTGATAACCCTTTTCAACTATTAATAATTATAATAATAATCATTGCATTTGATAAACAAACAGCCTGGATTGAGTGACCAAATTATTTTTGAGGCACTAACAACCCCGGAAAAACAATCCACTAATTAACTAACAACCAGGTTCCTACTTACTGCTAAGTAAACAAAAAGTATGGAGTAAGGAAAGTTACCCAACGATTCACCCTATCTGGGCTTCTAACCCAGGCCCTCTCGCACGGGAGGCGAGTGCTCTAACTGCTAAGCTATAGGTCTCCACAATTATTCTGTGTAAAGAAAAACCTTCTGGTGTATGTCTTAAAATTACTCTTTACAACCCTGAATCTGTGTCGTCATATTCGTCTGTCTTGGCATTTCATTTTCTGCCTGGGAAGTATTGTTCCAGATTTACTTTCCTTTTCTAATTTAATATCTTACAAACATCTATCAAGTCCCCCCTGTCAAACAAACTACTGCGCATTACCAGCGAGAACTCATCTTGAAAAAAGTACTTATGATTGACAAGATTGTTAAATTGAACAAATCACTTGATCGGCCCCAGACAGTTTGGAATTGCAGTGGAATATCAGTAAAAGCTGGGTAAGATGTCACTGTGAGCTCTCAACACAGTGCAGTCTTTACAGACATTACAGAAAGATTCCAACCATCAGCACAGGCCCTGCATATGGACCTACCTGCCTCATTATTGTATACACTATTATTTATTTAAAACGTTACATATATATATACTGTATACAATATCTGCATGAGTATCGTATTTGCTGCCAAAGATTACATGTTTCACTCAATTAGTAAAAGATCTTACCCAGGAGATATCACAAAGCCTGAACGGATCTTGACCCAGCCTCATATTTGGAGCAAAAGGTCAGCAGAGCTTTGCTTGCTAACATGGCAACCAGGGTAAACAGGCAGTCGAGCAACACAAGAGGAACTAATGATAGGAGACAAGTCAATAGAATTAAGCCTTCTAGAAATCAAACTAATCCACGCAATGGCTTCAACGCAGAAACTGCACCAATTACCAAAATGCATACTCACAACCAGAATAAACCTCAATGAACCAGCTCTCCTTAGGACGATTAAGCTCTCAGCAGATAACAATTCTACCATTTGTTCATTAAGGCATTTGATGTATTGCTGTTCTTTCTTTGCTGTGTTTGCTTTACTTATAAAAAAGAGCCTGGTTAAAAATACATCAGACTTGTGTTATTTGCTGAGAATTATGTTGTGGTATTTACATTTTTAAGGCATTAAATTGTGATGATACTTTTATATCTGAACAGCCTGAGTTCCACAGCTAGCAACGTTTCAGAATGCAGTCCACATACCACTGTCAGACTGCAGTGAAAGTCTCAGTTTCAAGACTGTATCGACGGTTCTGGGACTGGAAGAGCACATGCTTTGCAGAAAGGGCCCTTGTGTTTCTCTTCCATTTCAATGTCTCCTGACCCCATTCACTATTTCACAATCAAAAAGGAGCTCTTCCTCAGCACAACAAAATAAGAAAACTAAAATAATCCATGAGAGAGAAGTTTTACTTTAGCCTTCTTCTCCCTACCCCATCACATTGGCCTGTCTGAGCTGGTAGCAATCATTACTGTCAGTGTTAGAAACAAAAGGAAATAATTGACATCAGAACAGCAATTTCCCTTCAGGAGCCCAGCTGAAAGTATGCGAAGAGGACTACCATGTCTTACTGCTCTGCTCCACAGCACAGTTGAATACCAACACATTGGCCACCATACTAGCCTTTCAACACCGAAGGCTACTTACAGTTTTATCCCCGAGCTGCTGAATAAATGTGTCATTTCTAACATGGTGCAAAATGAACACTAAACAAATGTGAACAGAAGGCACCCATGGATCAAACTACTACATATTTTTGATAGTATTTCCATTCTTTTTCACCTATTGTTTAGGGCTGACAGATTTCCTCAGTCCTACGTATTTTAAGCAATTCAACAGCTGGTTGGATAAGTCAACACACTTATCAACACACCATCAGCACCCTGATGACTGAGGTATCTTATCTAGCTGGTAGCTTTGAGCGGGAGCATCACTTGCTCAATCTCTGGTCTAAGAAAAATCAGGCTTCTCCTGAAGACCCTCTCCTCCTCCCAATGCAATCCCTCCTGCCAAACACGCACCGAGAGATACAGCTCAGATATGAATTCCACTGCAGTTGAATAATTTGTTTTTCTTACTGTCAAGACTTACACATAACTAATGGATGTGGGGTGTTGGGAGAGGAAGGTAAAAGACCTTGCACCTTGCATCATTCAGCACCTCACCTTTCTCTAGCCCAAAGGCACAACTAATGGGGTCAATTTAGCAATACATTCATTATTTAGTGCATCAAATGTACACCTCCCAGGGTGAAAAAAGCCAAGTGTCTCCCTAAGATAATAAGTGGAAAGAAATCTAGCAAGAATCCCTTCCCACCCATCTCAACACAAACAGATTCAGTAGCAATTGTTATAGGATGTGCTCAGAATATGCAGTGTTGAGGCCATTCAATCATTCACGCTGCCAAACAGAAATAAAACATTTGCTTTTGATTGTATCTCACTTGATGCAGAATACTGCAGGGAAAGCACAGTGTACATCATAATCCTTGCGTTTGATATAGCACCTTATCATATCAAAATCTTACAAAGCACTTTAAAGAATTTTTCCGTAAAGTGGCATAACAGTGTATTTCGGGGCAAAGGCTTAACAGTCTGTTTGTGGAGTATTGCTGGCCACAAACAGCCATGAAGAGAATGACCATTTCTTTCATCGACCAGGATAAAGGGAGAAACTTTCCTTTTCTTTTTGAATAGTGCCATAGGCTCTTTAACATCCACTTGAACAGGCAGACGAAACCTTGGTATCATGTGTCATTCAAAACACAAACATTAACAATACAACAATACAATACAACAACAACTTGCATTTTTATCACACTGGGTACTCTCTCGGAACACTGAAGAGGTTTATAACATTGGGCTAAATTTTACTGTAATATTCACATTCTAATTCTCTTTGATTTGATTTGACCAATCCAGAATCTCCTCAGTAACATTTGAATGTACTGCAATTGCTTTGCCTTGGTAGCTGGCAAGGCTTGGAATACAGTGGTTTATTAAAAAGTATTTTCTTTTCAGGTTGATCTTCAGAAAATGGAGCAGCTTGAGAATTCTGTAACTGTTTGGGAAACAGCAGATCCTTCAAAATGTTATCTCTCAGCTCTGAGTGATTTGGCATTTACTGTTGACAACTAAACACTGGGGCAGATCCTGACAGGCTGGACAATAGGACATGTCATTGGGAATCAGAATCTACTTCAATCATAGTTTGGGAATGGATTCCTCTGTCTGCAACTATGTCATTCTTGGACCACAAACAACAGCAACAAAGAACAGGAACAAGCAGAGCTCAGCGTTGGGAGGAATCACAATGGGGTTGAAAAAGTGGTTGAACAGAAAAAGTGCAGCGTAAATGGTGCGAGCAATGGATAAAGCACCCGGGAACATAAAGTAAATCTTGTGCTGGAAAATATATCACTCCGAGTTCCGAGATCCCTTCTCTGAGACAATCTCAGGTACATTTTCTTTTCAACTTTTTTTTCTTTTTCATACTTTTCTCCCCTCAATTTTACCCATTTCCATTTACATTCTTCCCCTCTCCTGTATCACCCATCTTTCGCCTCCTAAAGTGCAAATAGATGAAATGACCCTCTCAGGTGCTGCCAAAACCCCGTTTTGTGCCAGCTCAGAGTGGCTCATCCTTTCATTTCTCTACTATTTCTGGGAGGGGAGGAAAGTAAAAACCTGGCTGACATTGAACATCTCCCCGCCCACACCACCTCCTTCCCCATCACCCCAACCACTAAAGCCCAGTAGCTCAGCCAACATCACAAAGCTGCCACTGAGAAAAGATACATTAAACATGCATGAAACACCTAGCATGATTCTTTAAAGCACTGAGGATGCATGCACAATTCAAATATAATCAAAAACATAATCTTTTCATCTCCCAAAACACTCTAAACATATTTAGTTTCCATTGTAAACAATAGGGCTTAAAGTCTGATTGGTATTAGATGTAGTGCCTTTGGCAATGTTAGCTGTTAATGGAATTTTCCCAATTATAATTGTGCATTGCCAAAGATGTGAGCCCTAACCCTGACTGGATTTTCAGCCCAAATATGTTGTTTCTTAGTAGTAATAGGATTTTTCATGAGTAGGACAGTAGGACAGAGACAGGAAGGCTGGACTATAAATACATCTCACTTGCTCCCTTGTTGATAAACCCAATATCTAGAGTGGAACTGAGTCAAACAATCAAGTTTCCATCTCTGCTCTAGGTTGAATTAATGTTGCAAAGGTACAGTTGGGGTGCAACAACTAACTTCAATCCTCAAGGATAGAATCCCTCCTGATTGCTATCCAGTGCCTGAATCCTGCAGCAAAGTATATTAATGTGGATACCATTGGGTAAGGTCTGAATCGATCTTGGTGGGGATGCCCCCCACAGATAAATCAGAAATTTACGGCACAGAAGAAGTGCATGTCCTGTCTCTCTGAAAGATTTAATCATTTAGTCTAACACCATTCTGGTATTCTCGATAACACCATTTTATAGTTATCTTTCTTAAATATATATCTAGAATCAGTTGCCAACATTCACTGTCTGGGTTCACACATGAAGAAAGGTCACTTTGACACAATACCTAAGTTCAAGCCCCATGGAATCGGTGTGCGCAAGAGCAGAAGGCTGAAAATTGGAGAAGGAGGTGAAAAGAGGTATTAAAATCAATGTTTAATTTTATCCACAGAGCTACTCCCACATCAGTAACTGTTAGGGAGCTCTTTCCTCTCACGCACAAGCTATGTTAAATGACCTGAGGCAGTTTGGCTGATGCTTTTTCTGAACCCCTGTGATTATTTTCATTATCAGATCTCTAATGGCAGCTTGGCATAATTACAGTCACTGGCCATTTCTTCAGCTCAAATGCCTCTTAAATACAGAGTGTGTTCGTTGTGGCTTCTTCAATAATTTTCTTAATAAAGTGGCTTTTCTTTATAAACAGCAATTAATTTTATGAAGCCCAGTAACTGATTATATGCACCCACATCCAACTCCAACAACATACAACTTTCCCTTAAATTGCCTACATTACCACAGAGAGCTCTGTGGAACGATGCCATCTCCTTTGAAGTGAATGAAAGATCTGTCTCACATACTAATGTCTCAGTAAAAATAATTTTTGCATTAAATCACATACTAATCACATACTAATATTTTTGCATTAAATCACAAATTTCCAAACCAAAATGCTTTCAAAGCAAACTACACACAAGCCACAGAACTATTTTTTGAGAATATGAAGTAGATACATTTTCATTCCATTTTCACGCATTTCTTCTCTACTAAGGTCAAGAGGGTGGCAGTCAACTTGCAACCAGGCACCTGCCCACTGCTGCTCTTCAGCCATCTCCTGCAAATGACGTGCTGTTCTGCCGATAACCCACCCTCTGTTTTTATTACCACACAGAGGCACACCTATTATTACTGCAGTTACTATAACTCTTACAAAAGGAATGTTCCCAAACTCTTCAACCATCTAACAGCCACAGATCTTCTACACAAATACATAGATGGCAAATAGGGCAATTCATTTTTTAAAAAAGAGTTGTTAGAATATGGAATACTTCAGCACAACTGGCTGCTGAAGCCAAGTCCATATTGTGCTTGGATTTGACATAGCGCCAATCACAACTTTGAGGCATCTCAAAGCACTTCACAGGATTTTGTGTTGTGTAATGTGTAAGTATTTGTAGAGAAATGTGGCAGCCAATATGTGCACAGCAGTGTCACGTAAACAGCCATGAAGTGAATTTTAGTTAGGGGGTTTTTGGCCGAGGCATAATGAAACTCCCTTCTCTTTTGAATAATATCCTTTAAAGGATCATTAATGGATAATTGGATAAATACTTGAGGAAAATTAGTATCAAAGTGGGAGAGCAGGAATTGTAATAGAATTGATAGCTCCAGAAGGGGAGCTGGCACCAGCACCGATACAATGGACCAAAAGACCTCCACCTGTGCTGTAAACGTTCTATAATTCTGATTCTAAGACGTCTACTTGGTGGCCCCATAACTTCGCCTTGCGTCAGACTTGAAAATAGGATCTCCCCAGAGTGACAGGAGTAATGCAGTCTTCTTCCCTTTCATGTTGCTGTGCAATGGTGATGTGTTATCACTTTGTTTGTTATTTCTGTATTTATTTAGATATAAAAAATGGTGCATTCTGAGGCCGGTTTGCCGAGTCAACAGGGATTTCTTTCCACTGCAGTGGATTAGATGGGCAGACAAAACAGGAATATGCAATAATTAAGCGTGAATCAAAGCTGATGAGAAAATCTGACTGCAAATAAATAATTATGCAATAAATGTATTAAATTAGGTAATTAAGTTTTATTTGCACAGAAAATAAAAGGAGAAAAATTACGATTTCAAACTATCACTGTAAGGTGCAACAGTCAATTTTTTCAAAAATCCTTGGATTTGATAAAGCACCTTTTTCTTTGGGAGGCCATCTCAAAATGCCTCAAAGACTTCCTATAAAGTTTAATATCTGTGCATTTTGTAGGTAAATCGCAATTATGGTGGGCGTCATTATATTTAGGTGAATAAAAATAAATGAAAACAGTCTCTTACATAACTAACAGAGCACAGTAGTCTCATTTTAAATAGATCAATGCTTCACAAGATTGCTCTGTAAAATGTTGTGCTATTGTCACCTGTGTACAGGGAGAACACAAGTTCCTGTTTATCCCCATAAAAGATCATCAAACCTTGTTGTTGGAAAAGGTTTGCTTGCAAAACCTGTCACAACACTTGATAACAATTACTGCAAATCACTTTGAGATGCTTTGACATTATAAGGTGCTATAAAATTATAAAATTCATTTTTTCCCATCATCCAATAAATTCCTCAAGAGTGGAGACAAGGTTCAGTGGGTAAACATGTTACTGTGTAAACCAGATGAGGATAACTCAAACTGTACATAGCAAAGGTTCCCTCATAGAAGTGCATCACACATGACTGAAACAGATACAGAGTCTGTACTTAGTGCTGAATGTACAATATAGGCAAAATTTAGTGTGTGTTTACAGAGTCTGTATTTAATGTGATATATTTGGAATGGGTAATATTTAGTGTTTCTTTATACAGTCTGTACTTCATGTAAGATGCACTATGTGGGTAATATTCAGTCTGCTTATCGAGTCTGTATTTATTATGAGATTACTGGGGGCAGCTGGGTGTCTGATATATGCGGAAACCCATCACCATGCTTAGAAACATAGAAATCTGGAGTGGAGAAGGAGGCAATTCAGTCCATCAAGTCTGCACCTCGCAGAGCAAGGAGATCAATCCCAATGCCCCATCTTATCATCATTCCCCTTCAAGCCCCTCTCTTTCATATAACAATAACTTGCACTTATATAGCGCTCTCCATGCAGGGTAGCATCTCAGAGCGCTTAACAGTGGTGGAGCCTGACTCCGAGCCGGGGGAGGGGATGCGGGGGCGGTTTGGGGGTCGGAGGTGGCCGTAAACACGGTCAAAAGGGAAGATTTTCAGGCAGGACTTGAAAAAGGGGAGAGAGGGGGCAAGGCAGAGGGATTGAGGGAGAGTATTTCAGAGTTTCTGGACATAGTGGCTGAAAGTGCAACCTCTGATGGTGGGGTGGAGGGTGCAAGGGACGAGCAGGAGGCCGGTGCCAGTTGAGCGGAGGTGCCGGGTGGTGGATTGGGAAGTGAGGAGGTTGGAGAGGTAGAGAGGTGCCAGGGAATGAAGGGTGTGAATGAACACGAGTGAATGAACACGAGTGTGAGGATCTTGAAGTCAATCCATTCGGTGATGGGGAGCCAGTGGAGCTGGGCAAGAACTGGTGAGATGTGAGTATGGAGTTTGGTTCTGGTCAGTATACAGGCAGCAGAGTTCTTAATGAATATACCTATCTACTTCCCTCTTTAAAGCTACAATGGACTCCACCTCCATCATCCAACACAGCAGGGCACTTTACTCCCTCAACTACTCTCTGGGTGAAGAAGAAATTCCTCCTAAGTTCTCCTTTTGTTGCTCTTGTGGCCATCTTATAAGTTTGACTCCAAGTCATTGATTCCTCTACCAATGGAAATAACTTCTTCCTATTTAACCCTCTCATACTTTTGTGCACCATGTTTAAGAGTATCCAAACCAAGTAGAGTTCCATCTACCCCACCTTCACATGGAAATACCTACTCATTAGAATGGAATCTGAATTCTCTCTCCAGAGGGACATATCCTGCTTACCTAATTCTGGAGAGGTTTTGGCTCAGGTTGGCAAGAGCCAAGGCTTGGGGACACCAGAGTTTGCATTGGGCACTGCTGGAATTTAACCAACTAAAATCACATAGCTTTGCCATTGAAAGCACCACCTGACAAGCATTCCATTGCTTGTACAACTAGGACAATCCTTCCTATTCGGGCTTCGGCTTGCAGAGTTAACAGGAGTTCAGTGGGAAAAATCCCTGCCTTCATTGTCTGGTCTGCTCTTCCAAGAGCAGCTAGTTAGCCAGGCTGGCTGTGCTGTCATCACTCAGAGTCATCGAACTGTGTGCAACTTAGTCGTCAGATTTGACCCACAGCTGTCCCTCCTCCCCCACATCCAGTCCCTGACTAGGACCGCCTTCCTCCACCGCTGCCACATTGCCCGCCTCCGACCATACCTTAACCCAGACACTTGTCCGTGTGTTCGTCACCTTCCAACTCAACTTTTAAAAAGCTCTCTTTGCCAGTCTCCCCAGCTCCACCATACACAAGATCCAGCTAATCCAAAACTCCGCTGCCCGCATACTCAACCGCACTAAAGTCCGTACCCCCATCACATCAGTTCTAGCCAGGCTCAGTTGGCTCCCAAAGGCGAACGGATCGATTTCAAGATCCTCTCACTCATTTTCAAATCTTTTCATGACCTGGCACCTCCCTACCTCTCCGACCTGTTTACCCCCAAACCATTACTCACTGCCTCCGATTGACTGATTCCTGCCTTCTGCATGTCCTTCGTGCCCTCTATTCCACCGTCGGTGGCCGCTCTTTCAGATACTACACTTCGAAACTCTGGAACACTCTTACTCTATCCCTCCATCTTGCCCCTAACTTCCCCATCTTCAGGTCGGGCCTGAAGACCTTCCTCTTTGACCATGCCTACGGCACCTCCCCCTCCTCTGGCTCGGTGTCATGCTCCACCACTGTCAAGCTCAATTCTGGACATTCTATTTCCAAACATTTCGCCTTGGAGCCAGTTCAGTTCCAAGGAGACCTTGCTTGCTGCCCCACCCCCAACAAGGATAGTGTGAGAATCACTGTGTGGGTAACATTCAGTGTCGCTTTGCAGAATCTGTATTTAATGTGAGAATCACTGTGTGGGTAATATTTAGTGTGGAGTTGAGATTTAGATCAGAATACAAGACTATGTGTTTATGACTCTAATGAGATCATACATTTTAAATCAAGAATTTGTAACCAACATGTTTACAACAACAGGTTCAAATGTTTTTCAATTGTTTCTACGCTTAAAAATCTTTTTTTTCTTTTTCCGGCCTTTCTTTTTATAAAGAATCACAGAAAGTTTACAGCACAGAAGGAGGTCATTTGGGCCCTTGTGTCTGTGATGGAACCAGTGCAACTCCTCCTGCAACGTCACCACCACAATGTAACTATCTACTCTCATACCCTTTTGATATCTTTGCCGCAAGTGTTTATCCAAAAGTTCTTATTGACTCAGCTTCGGACCACATGAGCAGCAGAATTCCACAGTCTAACAACATTCTGCTTNAAAAATCTTCCGAAAGGCCTCTTTTCTCTTCTCTTTGTTGTGCAAGAGGTTTCTGGATCAGTTCTGTGAGAGGAGAATCCAGCAGAGAATGGAGAACCAGTGGAGCCGGGTATCTGGGGAGGAGGGGAAGTTTGGACTCTCATTTGTCCTGCTGACAGACTTGCAGTGAGAGTAATTATAAGCACAACTCCCCAGCCCGGGCTCCCTGTCACTGATAGATTGTGATACACACTATTTAATGCTGAACAGCAGTTGGGGAGGTTAGTGTGACGTCACCTGCTACATTATAACTAAATCCAATTACCACATGGTGGGAGTAAAACTCTCGATTCACACTGGTTGTCTAACAAGCAGGATTCAATATGGCTTTGTCACTGTCATATTTTTGAAAATAAAATTTGATAGGTTTCTATCTATCCATCTATCCATTATGGAACAGGAGCCTTTGAGCTGAATGAAGCTTCCAGCACATGGTAAATTAATCAGCTGCACATCCCCCGTTCACTCATGGACCACAATACACCTACAAAACACACAGTCACTACACTCTATGGTAAATCCTTAAAGCATTTTGAGATGTTCTCACGAATGAAAGGCTCTATATCAAATTCAAGGATTATTATTATTTTAAGTGTTGTCCCTGTTTTTACAGGTCAATTTTGTCATAAAGAGCATTTTCTACATGGAATTAATTCCCTGCACATCATGCAAACCTCTGAGATTTCAACTTGGACCCAAATTGGCATCAGCGTTAAAGCCTTAGGACTCCGTGTGATATATGGAAAAACTCTGTTGAAGTCGCGGGTGGCTTTAGCGAGTTCAATTTGACAGTTGCACCACTGGAATACTTTTAGACACTTCTGCTACTACTGAAAATAGTCTGCTATTATATCTGTCTGTTTTTCAGAAACCAAGAACCAAATCTACAATTTGTGTTAAAATGCAGCATAGCACTTGTAGGCAATATCACAGCGGTGAAAGAGAGCACTCATTCTTTCTCCTGTACACATTAAAGAAAGTGTGTTTTTCGGAATCAAAAGGGACAGAAGCACAGTTAGAGGGGAAGTGCTCAATTCTCTTCAGTCTGCTCAGTTTCCATGCCGAGTTGTGCTGACAGTGGGGACTGGGCAGATGGTGGTGCCCATCAGGTCATGCACCTGGGCAAGGAATTCACAGTGAAGTAAGTGAAAAAGTGAAGAGTTAGCAGGTCACCTCTCCTAACAGCTAGCCAGAGAGTATCGGAGCAGGGCTTTGACTACAAAAGCCACATTCAAAAGTAAAACTGAGAATCATTTTTTTACACAGCAAGTTTAAACAAATAAAGAGCTTTCTAAGGACTAGTTCCTGAATCCTGCTGTGCTTGGAAAAAAATAAAACAACTTTCTTTGTATAAACTATACAATCATCTAATGAATGAAGCGGTTCCATTATGGAACAGGAGCCTTTGAGCTGAATAAAGCTTCTACCACATGCACTTTAATCAGCCACAAGTCCCCCATTTACTCACATACCACAGTCCTATTGAAGATCAGTGGAGTCTGCCATTAGGTAGCTCTTCTGTATTTGAACATAACTGACCTTTAATTTTTCATGTGGCTGCAGGTTTATTCGCCATTTTTCTTTTAAAGACTCAGTGTCTCCAGGTAAAGAAAGCGCTTGCATTTTTATAGAGCCTGATCATAGTGGCTAAGAAGTAATTATTCTCAACTCCAGTGGCTTTATTTTTTTGCAGCCATTTAGCACACACAAAATCCCACAAGCAGCCATGAGGTGAATGGCCAATTAATCTGGAGGATTCTAGGCCAAGACACCAGGACAAACTCCCTGGTAAATGTTCTTAAAAAACAATTTACGAGGTTGGTAAACAGAGGAACAAGGAATGGTGCAATTACCAGTGTGATTACCCCACTGAATCACTGATTGCATCTGCTGCAAAGTGCTGTTTAATGTGGCTATTTAACGTAACCATTATACTTAATGCAGCCACCTCACATTTTTCCACAGTGGTTGACATAGTAAACAGTTGAGTTTAATGTATCGTAGGCACTAAAAATAAGATCTTTTTCCACAAGTCTTTATAATGGATTTCCCACAATTTAGTAGAAATGAGGTATATAAAATGCACAATGAGAATGGAGAAAGAAAAACAGAGAGAAATATTTTCAAATATACTGAGGCAGAAAGAGAAAAGAGCACCGGTTTGGGGTGGTGAAGGCTACTTTTTGAGACATACATTAGGATGTATTTCTTTGCACAGAGGATAATCAACAGCTAGGATGGACTACAACAACAACAATAAGATTACATTTGTATAGCGCCTTTCACGTCGGGAGGACGTCCCAAGGTGCTGCACAGAGTACAGCATTTCAGACCCGAGCTGGGGTCAGGGGGGAGAAGGGAGCGGAGGGGGGGTGGCCGATGGCATAGTCAAAGAGGAGGGTCTTGAGGCGGGACTTGAAGGAGGGTAAGGAGGGGGCGAGGCGGAGTGACTGGGGGTTGGAATTCCAGAGGTTGGGGGCAGAGTGGCTAAAGGCTCTCCCGCCAATGGTGGGGTGGGTGGGTCGGGGTACGTGGAGCAGGCCAGAGCCGGCTGAGCAGGCGGGTTGGTAGGGGGTTAGGAGGTCGCAGAGGTAGGGTGGGGTGAGGCCTTGGAGGGCTTTGTATGTGAGGGCCAGTATCTTGAACTGGATCCTCTGAAGGATAGGGAGCCAATGGAGTCAAGTGAGAGTGGGGGAGATGGGGTCACGGAGTTTGGTGCGGGAGAGGATACGGGCTGCAGAGTTCTAGATTATCTGCAGCCTTGGAGGGAGGAATTGGAAAGGCCGACAAGCAGGGCATTTGCATAGTCGAGCCTGGAGGTGATGAAGGCATGAACAAGAGGAAAGGGATGAGACGAGAACACTGAACTCATTTAAGAAACAGCTTGATGGTGTAACATGCAGCCTGTAGGGTAGGTATTCTGCAAGAAAGTGATCAATTTGACCAAAGGGTCTTCTTCATCCAAACCTCTCCTATGATCATGTGATCAATCAAGTAATTGATTTAGGATGGGGGTGGGGAGGTGGAAAAGAATGCACAACAACATCCGTGTCTGGAAGAGCATTTACCAAATTAAATTCAGCTGTCTGACCCTTTCATCTTCAAGTCACGGCTTTTACACTACACAAGCAGCAGCTCTCGAATTAAGTGGTCTATTTAAAGGGATGCCTACTGTCTTCATGAAAGTATGATTGCTAAACCCCATTCTCATTCTCAGTTTCTTATAAGCACACAACACGATGAAATGCATTTATTTATATTGAACACATTAAGTCACCTTTGCAGTAATATTGCCATCCTGAATAACAATTTTCCCTTTCACCCCCAAAAGAAATCTTGCCAAACATTTATTTTATTGAGACAGTGTAGTGTCCATTAATGCTTTCAATGAGAAACCCAACAGGAAGGATTTCGCCTGTTTCTCAGAGAGCACCGCAACAACAAATTGTATTTGCACAGAAGGACAAAAAAGTGCCATCGCAACAGGATTAAGGTCACAGAAGTAGGTCTATGGGATGCTATTTATATCCCCCTGACTCGCTATCTATAAGTCTGGACTCTTCCTATCCCAGCGATATCACACCTCAGGTAAGCAATTAAATATAAAACGATAAGCATCAGAGATGTTCATATCAATGTCAAATATGAACTATATCGATGTGCAATTTTTACTGCTTATCATGACATCGCTTCACCTCCATGAAATCAGAAATATACTGATAGAGTTAATGCTTCTGATGCGTTGGGGAGTGGAAATTATAAATCAGGCTTCCAGCTCCACATTTCACCATTGCTGGAACTCAGTTGGCTTCACTTTCATCCCAGCAATTTTAGTTAGATTCCCAGAGATGAAAGGATAGTGTTCTATCCACTCACCGTTAATTTACAGTAACCTCCTGATAACTCGACCCCGGCTTAACTTGTCACAGATACTTAAGTTATCATGCTGTCAATATCCCAGATGCATTTATATGTTTATTCATGTATTTATGCGTATGCCTAACTCACCACTCCAGATAGCTCATTACTGAACTCTTTCCTCTTGGAGTGACAAGTTATCAGGAGTTTACTGTAGATCATTCATAACTCATAATTCATTGCTGTAGATCATTAATTCTTGGGTGAAAAAATCAGTACTGTCATTAAAATATCAATGAACTGTCTGCACCATGAGTTGATGGGATCGCTATGTATTCTTCTTAATTAATTTCTTCAAACTCCCATGGGCAGTCAAGAGTCCTCACAAAGACTGTCATAAGTTCTGTGGTTTGTTCTCCCCAACTTGTAATACTGTAACACCACTGTATTTCAGAGCTAAAAACTATTCTATTGTTTTACTTTTTGAATAAATAACATTATGTTCCAGAGGCTGCGTTGTTTAAGCCAAGAAATATGTTTTTACTAACTTCAGTTATCAGGAGAGGCTGGAGAAGCTAGGATTATTATCCTTGGAGCAGAGAAGGTTTAGAGGAGACTTAATAGAAGTTTTCAAAATTATGAGGGAATTTGATAGGGTGAACAAGGAGAAACTATTTCCACTGGAGGGTGGGTCGGTAACCTGAGGACACCGATTTCAAATAGTTGTTAAAAGAAACAGAGGGTTGATGAGGAGAAATTTTTTTCAAACAGCGAGTGTTCGGATCTGAAATGCATTGCCTGGAAGGGTGGTGGAAGCCAATTCGATGACAGTTTTTAAGAGAGCAGCAGATAATTATTTGGGGAGGACAAGTTTGCAGGGCTATGGGGAGAGCACGGGGGAGTGGGATTGATTTGGAAGCTGTTTTCAAAGAGCCGGCACAAACACGATGGGCTGAATGGCCTCCTTCTGTGCTGTATAATTCTATGATACTAAGCTCATTCTGTTCAGATCCTCCCCATTCAGGTGGCAGCCTGGCATAGTTATGATTAAAATAATCCTTATTTTGGGTATAGCACCTTTCATCTTACTCCTATCTCAACTAGATACTTCTCTCTCTCTCTTTCTTTTCTTTATTATGCATTAGGCTATAATTCTGCTTCAGAATTGTACAATTATTCCCTTATGGTACCCGTTAACCATATGACAGTATTATTCTGCTGTGATAACATCACATTAGCTGCTCATAACCTTCAATCAATATAATGGCTGCTCTGCTTTTAACCATCATTAACATTGATGGTATGGTAAAGGATTGTAGGGAGTGAGTAAAAGGCCATACAGTAATTTCTTTTCAGTTCAGATAACCTCCATATGCTCTTGTAATTTACAATATTATCTAACCTTAAACATTTAAACAGAACCACATTGTCAAGGATCCGGATTCTGTATATTAACATTCCTCACTTTAATCTACTTCAGTTTATGAATATCACTGTAATGACTGTTTCCAAAACGGTTAATGTTATAGTACAACAACAATTTGCACTTATGTAACGCCTTTTACGCAGGGAGAATGTCTGAAAGTGCTTTACAAAGAAGAAGTGGGAGCCCAAACTGCAAGGGAGACAGAGGGAGGTGGCCAAAGGCACAACCAAAAAGATAAATCTTGAGACTAGGTTTGGAAGCAGAGAGACAGTGAGGATGAGGGATGTCACAACACAGTTCCAAAGGACAGGACAAAGCAATTGAAAGCTTACACAAAGGTGGAGCACATAAATGAGGAAATGGAGAGGATGGAGGACAAAGCCCTGAGGAAAACCCACATGATTATGTGGGAGTAGGAGGAGAAGCTATTCGTGGAGACAAACTGAAAATGCCCAGCCAGATAGGAGTGAAATCAGGAAAATTCTGAGTCATAGAAGGGTATAGGAAGGAGATAAAGTGGAGAAAGTTGAAGTGGTGAACAGTGTCAAAGGTGGCAGATGGAAGGACTGGTATAGGGAGTGACGGACTGGTATGAGGAGTGAGTAAAGAGTGAAGTTGGAAGGCAACAACATGGTCTATTAGTTTGGCTCAGTTGGTAGCTGCTTTGTAGCAGCCTGTGAGTTCAAGCCCATTGTCAGGATTTAAATTTGTGGTGTAAGATGACCAGTCATCCAGTGTGGTACTGGAGCAGTGCTGCACTATGGGAGATGGCGTCCTTTGGATGACAGACTAAACAAAAGCCCATGACAATATTTGAAAAGAAAAGGGAGTATCGTCCAGCGTCCTGGCCAACAATACCAAAGAAAATTGATAAATTCGCTTTATGGACATTATTGTGTGCAGAATTGACTGTCGCATTTGCCCGTACAAATTCTGACATGGAACTTCATCACACACCCTTCTGACCTTGTGGCAAGCATGCAATCAGCTGAGCCAAACTGGCGCATGTGTAGAGTAACATTTCTATTGTGGAAACACAACACAAAGTGATAATACAGTAGTAGTAATACAGTAGTAATGTGGCCTTTTAAACCATCTTCTTTATCCTTTATAAACCATTTTAAAGACATTTTATTTTCCTTTTGTGAAGCACCTTTTTTCTAATTCCCCCCATCCCCAACTATTCCCCAGCTGTGAAGAAGCCTCTCTGTGAATACAGATTGCTCACACACTGCTCCTAATTCTAGAGTTCAATAATCTTAGTAGATCCATCAAAGATAGTTTGAGAAGATCAAAGTAAAGATTTTTGTATCTGACCCGAACAAAGAAAGTGGACATGTTGTGAATAACCACAATTAACTATTATAAATCAGATTCATTTAGAATTTTTCATCTAACTGAACTGTGGTAATACTTCCTGAAGTTTTCCTTTCTACAACTCTCGACCGACAGCACAAAGGCCTTCTGTATTCACGCTACAGATCAGAGCGGGACCAGCAGGTTTGGGTACCAGGGCATGGCCCACCCTGGTCTCTCAGAGGTTTCCTCCTGTCTGGGCATGTTTTGCTTATTAAACACACTTAATGACCCTGTGAACTGCTTATTATGTGGCCAATTAGTGCTTCATGCTGCTTTTTATCTGATTATTCATGTGCATGTTGGGATTCTTTCTGTTGGAGTAGAGACTGTTGAGGGATTGTGTGACAAAGATGCTTAAGATAATGAAAGGTTTGGAAGTATTAATTGTTGAAAAGCTCTTCTGGCAGGGGATTCGAGGACAAGTGGGCATGAATTCCAGATTGTGACTAGGGGAGTTCAAGGAGAGGTTTGTAAGAGGCTGTTCGAGCAGACTTGATTTGGCTTTTATAAGGGAATTAGACAAACAGCACATGTAGAGGACATCCTGCACGTATGGAATCCTGTAACTCGGTGGTCAGAACATTCGCCTCGCAAGCGATAGACCCAGGTTTGATTCCCGGCAGGGCAAAACGTTGGGCAAGTTTCCTTACTCCACACGCTTCTGTTCACCGAGCAGTAAATAAGAACCTGGTCATTAGTCAATTGGCAGATCGCTTTTCTGGGGTAATAATTCCTTTAAAAAATTGGTCACTCAATTCACAACTGTTTGTGGGACACTGCTGGGTGTAATTGGCTGCCGTGTTTTGTCCACAAAATATACAGTCAATTTACTTTACAGTATATTCTGTGAAGCGCTTTGAGAGGTCTCGAAGACGTGATCAGGCGCTATCTCAAATGCAAGGATTATTATTATACTTGACGTTATGGGAAAGGAGCAGGGAATTTGAATTAGAATGGCTTCTCGATATATAATATTAATCCTTACATTTGATAAAGCTCCTTATCATGAATTGACTGCGTATTTTGTATTCAAAAATGCTGCAGCTGGTTGCGCACAGCAATGTCCCCCAAACAGCCATGAAGTGAGTGACCAATCGAGAGTCAGCATAGATTATACGAGTTCAAAGTCTTGACATAGGATTTGAACCCAAAACCTTCTGATGCAGAGATGAGTGTTAGTGTTACCAACTGAGCCAGACTGAAACCCTTTTCCGCACCAACCCACAACGTGACTGCTCTAACCCACATGGCATTTTCACTCCTCCTCCTTCTTTTCTCTATCTTACCTCTACAAAACACTGCACATGGCATAGATTTTCCAACCACCTGCTTCTGCTGCTGCATCAGGAAATTCTGTTCTAATGCACAATCAATAAACGGTTCCTTAGAGAGTTGATCGCAATCGTACACAGCAGGCACACAGCACAAGGCTCAGCTGTTGATTAATAAAATGCACAACCAGATATTCTTTGTACAAATAACTGAAGCCTCCATTACCTAAATATAAAGCAGCATAAACCCACATACCTCGTGAAGCTCACCTACCCAAGCCTCCTGTTAACACTGATTTATCTCAGTTGAAATAAATTGCTGCTGTATATATTCATGGCACCAAGTGGACATTGATTGGTGTAATCTATTGTACTATTATTTTCCCCTTCTTAGCAGTTTGTATTGAATGGCCATTCAATGAACTCCTCGTGCACTTTATTCTCATCCTCACACTGTGCACTCGCCTTGCCACCACCCTATCAAAAATAAGGCATTTGTGAAAATGAAAAAAATAACTATTTTTACAGCAGCTGTCACTTCATACTTTCACAAAAACATGAAGATAACTTTGTGTCAGATGGACTAATAAACCAAGATCATTTGAAAGGAGAGCTTCTGTCATACAAAGTTATTATTCAGTAGTGGAAAACCCACTTCAGAAAGCTTGAAGTAGACGGTTTGGAGTGAACATCTGAACAACAACAACTTGCACTTATAAAGCACCCTCCATGCATGGTAGTGTCTTAGAGTACTTAACAGTTGCGGAGCCTATCTTCGAGCTGGTGGGGGAGGGGTCCTTAAGCACGGTTGAAGAGGAAGGTTTTCAGGCAGGACTTGAATAAGGGGAGAGAGGGGTCAAAGTGGAGGGATTGAAGGAGAGTTTTCCAGAGTTTCGGGGAGTAATGGCCAGTGCCAGTCGAGCTAGGCACCAGTGGTGGATTGGGGAATGAGGAGGTTGGAGGTTGGAGAGGTAGGGAGGTGCTCAGATAATGAATGGATTTGAACATGAGTGTGAGGATCTTGAAGACTTTATTTACGTTCGATGTTAGGGAGCCAGTGGAGCCTGGCCAGAACTGGTGAGATGTGGATATGGAGTTTGGTCCGGGTCAGTATGCGGGTGGCAGAATACTGAATGAGCTGGATTTTTTGAATACTGCAGCTGGGGAGACCGGCGAGGAGTGTGTTTGAGTAATCCAGGCGGGAGGTGACAAACGGATGCACGAGTGTTTTGGCTGCATTTGGGGTAAGGTAATGTCGGAGGCGGGCAATATAGCGGAGGTAGAGGAAGGCGGTCTTGGTTAGGGACCAGATGTGAGGGAGGACAGCTGAGGTCGAACTGGATGCCTAGATTGTGCACTGGTTTGGTGAGTCTGAGGGAGAGCCAAGGAGGTTGAGTTGTTCAGACTCTCTATGCATGTCAGCACTGCTATACCTCTTTATTTACCCCACGTGAAACTGAAATGTAAAGGCATACTATGGGGGTGAAAATGTGGCATGTGATGTGATAATTATCACCTCACCTTTCACTTTTTCACTATTGTATATTGAAAGGATAAAAAAAGTTTCGGCAGACATTCCTCCGTGCCCACATCTGTCGTTCCGAACATGCTTGGCCATAACCGTGACACAGAAACTCAAGGTCGGCGCTGGACGCTCATTGTTGTTAGCAGATGTGTCACTGAAATCCAGGTGAAATAAATAAATGAGCCCAGCATGCTCGGACTAGAGGAATGAGAAACACTCATGGTATTTCATTGAAGGGAGGGATATAATGAAAGAAATGACTTCACAACAGCAGCTCTCCTTTAAAATGATCGTAGTTTACTCGCCCATCTGACACAAATTTCTGTTCTCCCCCATTCTCAAATCTAACACTTTCTGGATGTTTGCACTCAATTCCCTTCTCCTGCAACCTTGGGATGAAAAGCCATGAGAAAGCACCTTTGGAGCAGTTATCTGACAAGCACAAGAGCTCTTTTAATGCTGATTGGTGTCTATTGTTAATGGCATGTATAAACAACGTTGGTCTAAGAGATCACCCCTGCAACACAGGCAGATGGATAGTTAAGGAAATAACTTACAGGCATAGTTACAGCTTCATTACCTGACAGCCAGTTTTCATTGAAAGCCCGCCACAGATGTGCCTGGGCAGCTTTGAGCAGGGACTCTTCATATTTCTTCCTGGATTTTATTTCATGCACCACTGTCAAAAAGCCCTGCAGATAATTGTGCTGGCATCGAACAGCTACTCTTTCATCTTCCTTACTAACACCCATCTCCCAAGGCCCAATTGCCAAGGGCAATGCAAACGGAATAAGAAAGCCACATGAATTCTATAATTAGCCAAAAGAATATGCACCAAAATATCATTGAACCAACACCTCGTATTTCACACTGTCAGCGTGTGTTAAGAAGAAACAATTATTTATATTTTTAAATGCAACTCGACACATCTGGAAGCTTGAAGGTCAGATTCCAATCACTGTGAGTTGGGACTTGCAATATGTACAGGGTGCTGTGTAAAATATTAACACATACAATGTAGAGAAATATCCCATAGCACTATTATGCTGAAATTAATAAGTGTCCTGTGGCAAAAGCAGATTATCTTCCCGAGAGATCAAGAAATCAATTTTCAGCATCAGTCAACAAGCAGGAGAGTAAATAAAAACTTATCCACATTTACTAAACTCGCACATCACCGGATAAGATTATAAAAAGGCTGAGGTAGTATCAATTATTGTTACAAAAAGCAATTTAATATCTTGCAGTCAGGTTTAGAAAAGTGTGTGGTGGGGTTGGGGGGAGAAACCATTAGAATCATTAGCTTTATCTATGCATCTCAAAATTAGAAATGGAACATACTGATATACATACTGCTACAGGGTTTTTAGCCAGTACTGCTGTTCCCTATGTTTTACTGCAGCGGTTATTAGGTTGACACCTCATCCTCTGATACATATGGAATTCTTGGTATCACTAGATCTGGTTATTCATTAATGTCCCATAAGCATTCAATTTAATTGGCGTTGCAGGGAAATCACCGGAGATGCCTTTTATTGAATGGCGTGGTGGCAAGAAGAGAACACAGTGTGAGGGTGGGAACAAAGTGTACGAAGAGTCATTGGTTTGGTAGGTTCTAACTGACCCCAAAAAACAACAATTGACAATGACAGAGGGCATCTATTGAAAAGAGGTGAAATTTTAGATAAAATGTATAATAACAGGTGGGGATTGATAACAAAGGAGGAGATAATGCCAATATATGGTGAGCACTGTAAATGGTAAGACCCTGTAAAGGGTATGGACTCAATTTGACTACTAATGAAATATTCGATGTCCTATCCAGCTACTCTGATATGTTCTTAGTGTATTTAGTGTCTTCAGAGAACACCCTTTGGAAAAGAAACATCAAATGCATTAAGACAGTGCCTGACAGCTAGTTGCTTTAATATAATGTGATCACAATTCCCTCCCGTCCCCCCCACACAAACACCCACATACTACTCCACAAAATGGAATGCTCATTCCTGCACTGTCATCATGTGTTAATATCTAGGCCCTGTGGCTCCTTTAAGAGAGTGCAGTAAAACTGTTTTTGTCCAAGTTAGAACATATTTTGCATGCGGAATTGTAACTGGGATTAGCATCTCCTCAGTAGTGCAATAAGACTCAACGCTGAGGTTGGAATTTCCCCTTGATCAATGAGCAAAGAAATTCCACTCTTTGTCACTTGAGCTGACTGATCTATTCTTTCAGAGGATGTCACTTTGAGGTAGTGATTTTCTTTAAACTTGCTTACAATATTTTGAAAAGAATTTCCAAAGGGTTAACCGGCTCCCTCAGTGTTAAACTGTTTTAAAGGGGCAATGTCTTCATGAAGAAGTGTGCGCCAAAGCTTTTTATACATTGTCGCAACCATTGTGTGACAGCATTACCAATGTCAAAACTGATCTATTCATTCTCTCTGGACAATATCTGTCAAATAGTCTCTTTTCATGCCCCTGTAATAAATTAATAACGTGTTGATCAAACAAATGTCCTTGACATTGCAGCTTCTTTAAGAATCCTGTTGTAACTTGTTTGAAATTGGGTTTCAATTTTTTGTACATTTTACTTTGATTTAACCTGACTGCATTTCTGCCTTAACCCCTTCACCAAGTTCATATTCAGAAGGGAGAAGGGAATTCGATAAGATCCCAAACAGTGAGCTTGAAGGGTGGGGGGGGACCAATATCTAAGAAAAAAAGTCATCAGCACTCACTGTACAACAGTCTCTTCTGATCTGCAAGGTTACACATTGTTCTGCTAAAGGACACATCGGATTGTCCTGTTTCACACGACAATGGACAGCTGCATCTTATGACTGCTTGATTTTTCTGTTTAAAGTAGTCTTTAAAAGCCCGCAGGGAAAAGGCACGTAGGTTGTTCACAAGCGAGTCTTCAGCAGCCGCAGACAAACAAGAAGCCAATTGCCTTTCACAGAACAATTACAGACAGCAGTGCCATGAATTTCTTGGCTGTTCACATCTGCTGGGCAAGGTGCTCTTCAACCAAAGGTGTCTTGATGCAAAATCAATCACATCCTCAAATCTTTCATTTCTCGCTCAGAACAGCTTAACAAAAATGTCTGCTAGGAACTCACGCAGGGTTTTTCTCCCCCCACAAAATCGAATAATTCTGTTCAGTTAGTGGGATCACTGGTCAGTGTGGCTGTTTGTTGTGTGTCAGTCATTGGCTTCAAATGTCTCTGTCACTGTTAGTGAAACAGTGGCGTCATTGATTCTGTGTAATTACCAGCTAGTTGGCACTGTTCAGTAAACAAATCTGTTAGATTAGTCGTACTATTGGATTGTTCGGGGATATCAGTTAATTCATATGACCGTTTTTAGAAGAATCACCTTTATCATCCCTTCCGTAAAACAGGATACTGTCACCAGTTGTCAGACAATTCAAACAATTTTGTATCTCAGATATATAATTGAGGTGAAGTGTGCAGTGAAGTGTGAGCCTTTTAATAAGTAGTTTGTGAAAGCACCACTTTACAGTGGACCTGCTGAGAATTATTCAGCAATGCTACATTTAACATTTGTACAGGGATAGTTTGATGAAGCTTTCAGTTGGGCTCAGATCGCATCTGGCTGCTGGCTCCAGATACTAGGTTTTCAGAAATACCATGTCAGCTGCAGGAAAGATTGTGTTGCTGACAAATGTGATATCTGCCACAGCACAAACTACCTCGGTGTAATTTTCACTCCTTTACCTTTCTTGCACCATGAAAGGGTTTTCTCATATGGCATGATAACACTGGTAGCAAGCAGACAATAATCCCCCAGATAAAATTGGTCATTCACTACACAGTTACTTGTGGAACATTACAATGCACTAATTGGCCAATGAGATTGCCTACAAAATACAGTCACTACACTTGACAGTAAAATTTGTGCAGCGCTTTAAGGAGTTTCTATGAAGTGACAAGGTACTATATCAAATCCAAAGATTATTATTACAAGTCATCCCTCAGGTGCAGGTTGCTCTTTGAGACTTTAAAACACTTCTATTACTGTAGTGATTAAATGTGATTTTGTGCTGATTTGCTGCCAGATGTGCAGCTCAAATGGGATTTCAGACAAGAGCTGTGCTCCTGGAGCTACTTGGAGGCGATGTGTTCACAATCGGTGTGGTTTGTACAGTATAAACCCAACAATTGTGACTTGCACTGGGCTCATTCCCCACACTCTGTTCAAAGTTTACGTTAAGCACCCTGTACAGCATGGATAGATAATTCTGAACCTGATACTTTTAGCATTACAAAAGAGATGGTCATGGTAACAGTTCTTTAATGCAATTATGTTGAAGAGCAAAATGCATGATTTTGGCATTCTGTGTTTTTTTTTCTGGATTGATTGATGCAATCCAGATCATTATATCACTTAGTGCAATGTGGCTTCACTTCCAACATAACAACCACAGCATGAGGTTCACCTGGTTTGTCTTATTATTCAAACAGCTGCATTTTCTTTCCCAATTTTTGGAAACTTTTGATTTCAGGCAATTGTTTTTAAATGTGAAACCAGAGCCACATCAAAATAAGGAGTACAATGAATTTAATTTATTTAATTAGAACAAAGCAAATGAAATCTGGAATTTAAAATAAGATAAAATAAAGGCAGAGAGAAAAAGGAGAATATAAAATACAACAACAACAAGATTCCATTTATAAAGCGCCTTTCACGTCAGGAGGACGTCCCAAGGCGCTGATAAAATAGAAAGGAAAGGGGAAGACAAGGAAAGTGCTTCAACTTTTCATAAAGGTTCATGTAAGATTAGGTATTTTAATTCAGCTGCAAAAAGTTTACCTCTCTCACCATCGGCAGTCATGGTTTCTGCCACTCTGCCCTGATCTTCTGAAACTCACTGTTTCAATCCCTTTGCCTTACCTCCTCTTTTATCACACCTAAAGATGTTCCTCTTTAACTGTGTCTATTGTCACTTCGCTCTTCTCTCTGGCATGGCCTGCTGCTGCTGCTGTTGTAGCTCCTTCTGACATCCGAGTAGTTGTGTTACTCTAATACATATTTTTTTAAAGTTACAGCGAATGCACTAAAAGTAAAAATGACAAGTAAAAGAAGACCCAAACTATCGAGGATCTGATAACAAGACTTTATTACACTATTTTTAAAGACAACAACGGTGATATAAGTCACAACCACTTCCATTTGCAAAACTAGCAACTAAATAAGTGAAATGAATGTTATTATGCCAGTGTGAAAACTACCTTAAAGTATACCAGAGCAACGGTATAGTCGCAATCTAAAACGTTCTGGAATTACTTTAGTTTGTGAAACCATTCAATTAGCATGATCAAAGCAAGGAATTCCAGTCATTGACCACATCATATTATTGGTATGGCTGACACTGATTTATTTGGTCAGACTGAAAGTTCCATATATGCCACCTAAACATGGAAATTTCCCTGGGTTTGTAATGAATGCACAATGTTTCCCTGAATTAATGCACTCTGTTTGCTTAATTGCCGGTTTCCAACATCAGAAAATTGACAATTGAAAATAGGTAGACTTTAAATTCCACAAACCGGGATCTGACACTGACCAAAAGGTGAAGCAGACAGAGTGCAAAAACTTTAGGAGGCGTCAGCAGCCACTTTTCTGGTGAGATGATCCAGTGATGAGAAAACAACCTGTTTATTTTTAAAGCATAGATGTGTCGTCTAAATATTTATTGAAGAGCTGCTCTTTTAAAAAAGAAATTTTTCTTAGAATTCAAACTTCTTTTGAACAAAGAAGAATATTCCACAATAACGACAACCATTTGCATTTATATAGTGTCCTTCACGCAGGTAGCATCTCAGAGTGCACACAATCGGAGCAGCAGCTTCTTTTTCCAGCATTCTACAAGTGAGCAATATACTTTAGAAAGGCCTTTCAATGGAAATGTTCGGAATGATTTAGGATGCTGTACAGGATGTCTTTCAACATTATCAGGAACCAGACTGCTGATTTCTGAAATGTCCACTTGCAGCACTTAAAAAGATTTGATGCACAATTTAAAATAAAATGTTTCAATGTTATAATGTAAAGTGTTACAAAATGATAGATTTATTTTCAGAACTCTGGGTATAATAAAGGGTGAGGTATTTTACGCTGTACTGACCAAGCTGGTTATATGAATAATAACGCTTGGATTTGATACAGCAGCTTATTCCATCAAAATGTCTCACAGCATTTCACACACAATGGGCTGCTTTGAAGTATAGTGACTGCTGTTACATGGGCAAGTGCAGCAGCTAATCTGCAGCAGCAGCAACATTCAACAAACTGCAAAAAAAGTAACCCAGGAAATAGGTGCAAGTGTTTATTTTGTAAAGACGAATACCAGGACTTTGAGAACTTTTTAGAGATGTTGTACCATGGGAATCTTTAATATCTACCCAAACTGCAAGACACAGAATCAGCCTAACATATCATCCAAAGGACGCACCGCCTCTGAGCCAGAAAGTTGTGGGTTCAAGCTCCACCTCGGAACTTGAAATCACATTGTTTAATCTGACACTCCAATGCAGTGCTGGGGGCGGTGGGGGTTGCATTATTGGAGCTGCCTTCCTTTGGATGAGTCGGTTAAGCCAAGGTCCCATCTGCCTGTTTAGGTGGATGTTAAAGATCCTATGGCACTATTCGAAAAGAGAAGAGAGTTTCTCTGGTATCCTGGCCAATAACCCCTCCAAGTAAATATTAGGGAGTTTCTCTTTCTCGGTATCCGGTCCAACAATCCCCCAGATAAAATTGATCACTCGCACCATGGCTGTTTGTAGGACATTGTTGTGAGCAACTGCTGCCTTTCCCTCACAAAATACAGTCAATTCATTTTACAGTATATCTCGTGAAGTACTTTAAGACGTCTCAATGACATGACAAGGCGCTATATTAAACACAAGGACTATTGTTATATTACTTGCTATTAATGCTAAAACCAGACGTTAGGAGTATCTCAGAAACAGCCGAGTGTGATTGACCCTCTCTCAGGATGCCGGTGGATGGGTATGCTCTATGAGTGATGGGAGATGTAAATACAATTTTAACATTACACAGCTTGCCACAGAGTGGTGCCAATTTCACTATCATACTTAATTCCTTGTGCTGAACCTTTCTGTGGAGAGTAGTTAGGCTTCACTCAGAGCACTAACACAGATTCACAGCTACACCCTGAGTGACATATGAGGCTGTTTTCACTCACTGATGTATTATTGACGGTCATCACTTTTATTAAGATAAGCCTCTTATCAGAGAAGGTGGCCCAAGTGAGGTTGTTAAATAAGACCATGATACAAAGAGGAACAACTGCATATTATGGAATATGTATGCCCAGCATCTAAAACCAGAGTCCTTTGTAGTTTGCGGCCTGTTAGCTGGGATTCTGCATCTTTTAAGATTCACTGAGTCAATCGTCCCGTGCTGATAACACTTTCTTTTTTGCAAACTCCACACATTTTGTGTTCTGATATTGCAATTCCATAGCAATACATTTATCTAATAGTTGTAATAAAATGCAAAAACTACAAATGCTCTGTATATCAGAATGCTTTCTCTGGTTGGGAAAGACAACATTATGGTTTACTGTTGGCTGGCTTTTCAGAGTCGAAACATCAGAATTTCATACATCTTGCCTTGAATTTTACTGAAATCCAAGCAGAAAATCAACAGCATGGCTGGAAAACAGAAATGCATTTCCATGCCCGCCTGTTACTGATACTTAAGTGATAACACTGATCCCACACAGAATAATAGGTTCAGCTCACCCCCAGCTCCCAGAACCTTTGTTTATTCCGCCTGTAATCAGAGACAGGCAAATGGCTCAGAGTGTTCCACTCCCCCATTCGGAGGAAGCTATGTTTTCCATTCAGTGCTCCTTGGAATGACAGAGACTCGGTTTTGGCCTACTTCTTTCTTATTTTTCTGTGGTACAACATATAGGATTACCAGTACTTGTTTTTGTTAAGCATCGCTTACGACCACAAAACAGAATGCAAAAAGGCTACAGAGTGTTTTAACTGTGTCACTCTTATCTCACTGGATTGTGTTACCGCCAAATCTGTTCTCCAGCAGTAGACTAATGGAGTGAATACAAGATGCATTGGTCTGGTCAGAGAGCTCTGTGCTGCTATTGAGCTTTTTGGCAAACAGCAGAGCTCTATCTTGCCATAGTTAATCATCATTACTGGGTAAATATGCTCACAATAGGGCTGCAGCCTGAGGACAACCAACACGTGGTGTTAACAAACAAATCAAAAACCAGCCTGTCCGCTCTGCATCTCACTGATTCGTCAGCTGATCCGCACCGATCAAATTAATATTTTAAAAGGAAATAAAAAGCTGAGCTAATGTTCCAATAGTTATTAGGGTGAAAACTGTAATGATTCTTGACAGGTTTACTGTACTATTGAATCAATTCCTGGTTAAAAACCAAAGACTGTGGTAATCTCCTACAACAGACGTAGAATCTGTTAACATCACAATCTTCATAATAATCCTTAAAATAATCATCACATTTGTTCTAGAGCCTTTCGGGTCAGGAAGATGTCTTAAAGCACTTCACGGGATTTGCTATAAAGTGCATGTGGATTTTGTAGGCAAATGTGACAAACAATTTGGACACAAGGTCCCACAAATAGTCAAGAAGTCAATGAGAAATTTTATCTGGGGGATCATTGATGAAAGTTTTGGAAGAAACTCCCTTCTCTTTTTGACTAATGCCATGGGGTCTTTAACATCAACCTGAACAAGTAGACAGCACCTTGGTTTAATGTCTCATTTACTCCAAGATTGGCACATGCCCAATGCAATATCCCAGGGGACCAGCACCCAGAGCCCCACGCAGGGTAAAATACCATGTCACATCATCTTAACCCAGGGTAAGCCTGACTCAGCTTTAATGATATTTTTCAACATTTGAAAATATTTTGAAGTGTATTTGTTCATGCTCATTACATGTAAAGCACTATTTTTATTTAATTTTTTAAAAAAAGTCGGACTGCACATCAATGTTGCTGTCCTCGTGTTCAGTGGGCTTGCCAGCTCCTTCATCACTCTTACATAATGACTGAAGCATACAAACACGTTGTGTTAAAAGCTTTATCAAATTGCAAAGGAAGCATCAATCTCCACAGATGTTCTTAGCTTCAGAGATATTCACGTAGTAAAGGCAAGATTGTTTTATGGAGGCGTGGAGATCTGAAGCGAGCAACACATTTACATATTATTTCCACTTTAGAGAAAAAGTTCAATCGCAGGTTGTTTTCCTGTCACAGACCAAGACCTGTTATTCAATTAGACAAACAACAGCTCATTCACTTATTCATTCATTTTGCCAGTTTACATCCAAACACACATATGTACACAACCATTCATATACATCATCCCCACACACACATCTGCAAACACAATCCAAACACACCATACAAACTATATACACAATATGCTCCTCTACACAGTACACACACATACACACCATCACAAAATACAGCCTCTAAATTTCCTACAATGTTTGCTTAAATCCTAAATCTATATTTGAGATTACATTTAAAATGGAGGAATTGCATTTTTCTCTTCCCTGAGGAAGCCCTGCCAAAATAATGCAATTTTCATGCTTAATGCCTTTTTCTGTCAGAATTTTCTATTCAAAAAAAAGGCTTTAAAAAAATCGCAGTTCTACTGACATTGTGACGCGGAATGAACTCTGGACCATGGAAGGCACTTCTTTTGAGATTCGTGGCAGAAAAAAGTGAAAATTAACCTTTATTCTGGAATAAAGAGAGTGGGTTACAGGCTCTGCCGGGGCCTTGCCCCACTGCCACTGAGACTAATCAGAAGCAAAAAGAGTCAGCCTCCCGCCGAGGATACTCTCTACTCATTCTCTGCAAGCTCATCCACCTCCTCACGCTGACAGACACAGCTTGGCTGGGCCACAATGTCGAAGCAGCTGTGGGTACTGTTGGCTTTCTTTTTAACAGCTCAAACAGGAACCAACAAAAAAGAAAGCAAACAGCTTTCTCCCCAGATACTCAGGGATAATTCTGAGCTACAGACAGACATGAGCAAACCCAACAGCTCACACTGACACCTGCCTCCAAGAGGATGCTTTGTTGGAAAAATATTTGTGCAGCACAAGGCCCAGTCTCCCAACCCAGTCTAACTCTTTCACTCACTAATTCTATCCCAGCCTTTCAGTCTATGCGCTATCTCTCATGTACTGTATAAAGAAGCATTGGTTGAAGAATATTGTTCTAAAGGTATATAAGGAATTTCTCCCAGAGTCCTGATCAACAATCCCCCAAATAAAATTGATAATTTGAATGTGACAATTGCAATGTGCAAATTGGCTACTGAGTTCGCTTGGAAATACACAGTCACTACACATCAGGTCAGGCTACACCTGGAGTACAATATACAGGTCTAGTCGTTGTGACACAAAGTGCTGATAAAAGCCATTTACCGATAAAAGGAAATGTCAGTAAAACTATTATGCCTGTGCCACTTTCTGTAAGTCCCACTGCCTTGCCTTTTCCCCCTACCTCAAGCTTTCTGAAAAGTTCATTTCATTTAGAAGAAGGTAATGTATCCTCAAGGCATATTTTGGAAAGTTGGATGGATAGATGAGATGATCCAAAGGTATAGCTACTGTGTGAAAATGTTACTATGTTTCTATGGAGTTAAAATTGCAACATGTGATGTGTTAATTATCTCTGACCTGATTTCCAATTTCAATCCTCATCTTTCCCTCAATATTCTCATCCTTCTCTTCTTCTGCTGACTATGCTTCTTCCTCCTTTTCCAACATACACTCCACCAACGAGGGATATTTTACACTGGTGTTGCTTTCCTCAGTGGAAAATATTAGTGGAAAATGAACAACGTGTTGATTCAAACCATTTCAACAGCCAAGGCGGGAGATTGTTCCCCAAGCAAAACACTGAACTGAAAGAATAGCATCATTTCCTCAATTTGTACAAATAAACATGTTCAATGAGGTGAAAAAAATCAATATGTGTTTTTCTAAGAAGTGATTTTGAAGTTGTTTACATGGGGAATTCAATATCATGCTGGTGTGATCGCTCTCATGTTGTCCCATTTATACAGCAATGAGAGCAGATCTGATGTGTAGGAACAAGAGGGCCACAGGAGGGGTGCAGGAAGGAGTGGGATACAAGACCAATTGAGTCAATTGTTAAATGGATGTTAAATGGAACAAGAAGCTAGTGCTTATGAAAATAACAATAACAACTTGCATTTATATAGTGCCCTCCATGCAGGGTAGCGTCTCAGAGCACTTGAATAACTCATATGATTATTATTAAAAAACTTTCAATTTTTTTTAAATTGTGGTAAAATTTGCATTTGTTTGAGATCAACAGTATTATCAACAGTAAGAGTACAGTATTGCCTTGAATACTCGGTGATTCGTTTATATTTATTTCATCAAATCCATACTAATACTTTTGACCAATGTGTATCTATTATATGGAGTATTTAATTGTGGAGTCCTGTGGCTTAGTAGTTAGCGCATTCACCTCGCGAGCCAGAGGACTCGTATTTAATTCATGGGCAGGGCGAAACTTAGGCAAGTTTCCTTATTCCACACGCCTCTGTTTACCCAGCAGTAAGTAGGAATCCGGTTGTTAGTTGATTAGTGGATCACTTTTCTGCTTTTTCGTTTTTCCAAAGAAAAAAATAATAACAATTTGGTCACTCAGTCCACAACTGTTTGTGGGATACTGCTGTGCGCAATTGGCTGTCGCGTTTCACCCACAGAATACACAGTCAATTCACTTTACAGTGAATTCTGTGAAGCGCTTTGAGACGTCTCAACAATCTGATGAGGCGCTATATTAAATGCAAGGATTATTATTAGTATTATTATCAATCCTCGTCTTATTCAAGGAATTTTCAATACCTACCAGTAGTTGGCTTACTCCTCTCCAGTTCCTTTGCGCTTTCAGTTTTTTAACCATAAAGCGAACACTGTTTATTTTGTAACTTTTGGGCCTCAAATCAAACTCTGTTTTAGTTAAACAGTGCGATTCAAGCATTAATCTACTGAGAAAAGTCTAATACACACTATCTCAGCCAAGAGTATTCATTTTTAGCCATCGCAGATTTTATTCACTATATTCCAACATTCCCTTCTTAATCCAGCGCTTATCGTGGTTGCAATCATTCTGTCTATTTGATGGTACAGTTCAGCAGAAAATGATGGAAACAAACCTGTTTGGCAGCACTGTGTGGCCAGTAAATCTGAGTACCAGGTGATTTGCAACCAAGTTTCATATCAATGTAAAGCCACGGATGGATCCAATTCAGAATCCTATTTAACTTGGGAAGGCACAAGAGAAATAAGGCTCCCAATCCTATTTGTTGTTCTTGTTTAAAACTGTAACAATGGAGGGAACCGGTGCAGGGGTGAAAGCACTTTCACCTCCAGTCCAGAAAGGCTTCTCTCCATGCCAACTGCACTAGACCTGAGTGAAATGAATTTGGGCAGTGTCAGCCCATTTGCTTGTGGTTAAGGACTTATAATTCACCATTTTTGGCAGCAGAGTGGCCCTCTCTCTCAGTAAGGCAATAACAACAGCTGGTATGAGAAATGGAAAAACTGAGACTGCCACGTTGGGGGAAGCAAGTGATCTTCTGAGGTCAGGGCTAAGGGACCTTGTTAGGGGTAGAATAGAAGCTTTACTCTGTCTATTGCATGTGCAGAAAAAGTGAACAAAAAGCAATAACTGCTTCAGTGAGACTAAAATCTGCTTGTTATATTCACATTTGCCACGTGAGATTTTCATATTGTGCAGCAGTATTAGATTTAAAAAAATGACAATTTCTATCCACCAAAACAATTCAACCAAAACTTTCAAAGGTTTTTTTCCCCTCTATTTTAGAAAAATGACTTTATTTTCTCCTAGCTTTTGCTTTTAGCCATTTTATAAAAAAAACTTGCAGAAAACTGCGATGCACTTCGGAGTCTGTGAGATGAGAAGGGCCAGGATGGGAGGCGGTCATCTTTCACACTGGCACGGAGGTTGAGCTTGTGTTAAAGGGGACCAATGACACCTCCTCCCACTCTCCCCCCCACCAAGAATATTTTCGCCGGCTCCCTATGTTCAAAATTTAGGCCGTATTAAGAATTTGCCGAATTCTAGACGCTCTGAAATGCTGCATAAGTAGAGTCAATACAGATCCAGGTGGCCTTTCTGCCCCTTAATGTGCAATCGCAGTGACATGTCTGGCTGCTCTGTGGTACAGTTCACCAGAAAGTTTTAACAAGAGCATTAACAGCTTCTGCAACAGGGTAAAGGCGGCATATTATGTAGCATTAATTATGCACATTTAAAAGTCACAGGTTGAACAATTTAATTAACCGCACGTCTGAAAAACAGAGCTCCAGATGCTATCCTGTGTGAAGTAAGCTATACAAATGCACATTGTTGTTGTTAGGGCAACAGTTACCCACAAAAATAAGCCTCTCAGCAGCTCTGGGATAGAGAAGGTAACATTAGCTGCTTTTCATTCATGTTTAATCCATTAGTTCCTGCTGGAAAGGGTGGTGTGGGGAGAATGTGATTGTGACTCTCCCCTAAAGTTTAATCACCTACCAATACTCTTGGTCTAGACTCATACATAAAATATGACTACATAAAAAATAATAATCCTTACATTTGGTGTACAGCATCTTTCATATCATGGGGACATCTCAAAGTGCTTAATAGGATATACTGTGTGATTTTGTGGACAAACGCAGTAGCTAAGTTGTATACAGGAATGTCCAAAGGTGAGGTTAGCTTGCCTTCAGAAGTGAACGAAAATGGAGAATACTCTCCTACCCCACTGCTCTACAGAAAACAATACATTGCCTGGGAATTGCAGTCTTTTTTCCCCCAGTTAAGCCTCATCATGTGCAGTATTTATCTAATCCTGCAAATGGGGAACTTCAATCTATGAGCTGAAATAGTGCCATCAAATATTAGCAATTCAAAAATTAACTATTTAATAACAGAATGTCCTATACCTTATAAGTGAGTGTCCCAGGAAAACATTCCCAGGAAATGATTGTGTTAGTTCAAATATAATACCTTCTGCAGTCCCTATGAAGATGGCATAATATACATATTGAAGACTTGAAGCACAATAAATATTGCTGATTAAAGTAAATGGGGAGGAGGAAATCACGTTAGTTGTTTTTCCTTACCACAAGCAGCTCACAGTTTCCTTTTCAAAATGTCAAATGCCATTATTTCCGAAGCTGCACTGAGGTCTCTTATTGGCTATACATTAGGTCAGTGAATATTAACTTCATTTACACTTGGCTGGGAATTGGCTGGTGTTAACAAAAGAATCCCTGCTGCTTCTGCTGAGGTGGGGGGGGTGGGGGGGTTAGCCAGGACCTGACAGAAAGCTGCCACTGAAGAAGATAGATGATGAAGCTGGCTGACCTTGGCCCCATGTACACCACCATCGCAGCCTCTCGCTCTTTCTCTCCCCCGCTCACTCTCCGCAACAAAAGAGGTCTCCGACATTCTCACTTGCCTTCATCATTATTGGTGCTAACTGGTCGAGACATCTAAATCGATTCAGCTCTGTACCTTTTAAACCCTCAAGCGTGCCCTCTTCAGATAACTAAAGCTTGGCACAGATGTCTTTTGTGTGCATGTATGTGTGTGTGTATAATCACTTACTGCAGTCTGCTGTACAGGATGCAGCAAGGCAGCTGAACACAGTGTCAGCCAGCACTGTGCTTCAACAGTGAAGTCCCTGGGCTTTATGCTCTGAAAGGGCTTGATAAATGATAAATGACAATTAGTGCTTGAACCTACTGCACTGGGGATTTCATACACTGTGGAGCTTAACCAGAAATTATATTTAACAAGGTTACATCCAGTTGTTTCAAAACTCTCAAAATCTAATTTAACATGGATGAGTACAACATATACAAAGCCAAGTAACTTAGCAATCAATCTGGTCCTAATGTTTCACATACTCATTAAGAGGCTGTCCCCCTGTATCACCATTGAAGACTGGTTTCAGGCGAGAGGAATTTAAGCTTTCGGGTTAGGTCCAGGAGTGATGTTTGAAACTGGGCACGGGTCCAATATTTATATCAACTGATACAAAAGAGACAGAGAGAGAATTATTCGAACAGGGCCATCCCTCATCATCCCATGATGGTATTAGCATTTAGCTGAGGTGACCAGCGAAAGAATGAATGCAACATTTGCATTGTAAAGAAATCTCCAGTTTGGGGAGTTCTTTGGTTTGAACAGCTTTTGACTGATAGGTGCAGACAGAAACTTTCCGTTTCATATGTACAAAGGCCTGGCCATCGATCACTGTCAGATTTAGCATGTTAACCCTTTATGATCTGAGACATTTTACACAGTGTAAGGCTCAGGCGGACAGACAACTGGCAACTATTTGCAATACGAGTCTATTGACCACTTTGAAACGACCCAGGGATATACACAAATGTTGTGAAAGGGTAACCCGTAGGGACAAAGGATGAATGCCCAGTCATTTGCTCTTCTTTTTGTTTTGTTTGTACTCCAAATAGTGCAAAGATTCCTGATGGCAACCAGTTGGCATTCAGAAGAATGAAATTATCCAGAGTTGATTAAAAACATTCAGAACACGTAAACAAATAGCAGGCAGAATCAAAGAAGCACTAAGATGTTATGCTATACATTTACTATCCACTGCCTAAAGGTTGTTATCCAAGTAGAAATTAGTCTGGATTGGCAACCAAATCAAAATCAGAAACACTGACTTTTAGCCTCCAGGCAAAGACAGGGACATCACAAGTAAAATGTTTGATTTGTCTTGTAAATCCAGTCAATCAGGAGAGAAGAACACATTATAGTCATTGGAGAGTATGCACCATTTCTTCTCAGTGCTGATCGTACGGAGAGAAAATGTGCTACTGCTCACTTGCTCGTGGTAATAAAAGTAAAGACACTGGCTTGCAGGTAACATGAGGATGCATCCTGTTGGTGTTCTAATAGATTCCAACACATGGATCTGTATTTAATAACAGCCCATATGGTTTGTGACACTCATCTCATCAGGAGATTATGGTTTCAAGCCATAACGTAGTATTGGAATTCACTGACTTGGTGATATCTAACCTGGGAATGGAATCTGCTCACCTTAAAGAAAGATATCACAGACTTTCAAATTTGTTGACTCGATATTATAATAATTAGATAATAATAAAAATAATCCTTGCATTTGATATAACATCAGCAGGATATTTCAAAGTGTTTCAAAGGATTTAGTATGATATGTAGTGACTGTATTTTTCAGGCAATCGTGGCAGTCAATTTATACACAGCAATGTCTCTAAACTAACAGGGTAATGAAATCACTTGATAAATCTAATGTTAGTGGATTCGGCTCATTTGTCAAACACAGTGGATGCTGCCCACGTAGCAATACACGAGTGGTGGAATTAGGTGAGAAAGAGTGAAAGTTGAGCTACCCATTTTCACAAAGCTGCAACTATCTATTCAAATAGTTTGTTTCCAAAGAAATTAAACTCCAGAACAGTGATGACCATTGAAGCATGCATAAAGATCGCTGTAGATCCCTAGTATGACATCAAGTGAATAGGTGTAATCACCATGACTTACAGCTTACACTGGCAGAAATTGTGACCAAAAATCAAACTCCCAAGAATTGTCTGGTTTCAAACTCTGGTTTGTTTCTTTACAATACATTCCAATTTGTATTTATATGGCTCCTTTGACATAAGGAACAGTTCAGAGCAGGCTGAATTTTGACAAATTATTAAATACAGTGTTTATGTCTTTATATAGGACCTTGTTTTCTGTGGGCCTTGAAAGAACCTATGGAAAACTGGCTTCAAAATGAAGACTGACTAAGAGTTTGCCACAATTCTGCATGCTCTGAAATGTCAAGAACATATTCCAAGATGGAATTTGAAGCCACAGATCTCGCTCTCCGCTAACCTCCTTTTAAGTTTTACCTCAAAAGGCAAAGAAGGTCATTGAGTACATTGAAAAGTTGAACACTATATTTTTTTACATAAGCAGCAATTCAGTGGCAAGAGGCGATGGAAGGTGAGAAGGAATGAAATATGAGCTGCCCCTTGTCACAGGCTATGATGAATGAACTTATCACAACATGGTTTAGCGAAGACAGAGGCAGAGCTCAAAGGGAGCTATATGAATGTACACAACTGGCATCCCATGAGTTTACTCAAAACTCATTTCCTTTTAATATTTTACGCAGCATGTTTAGAGTTGTATTAATCTGTCCTCTACTCCACAAAACAAAGCCTCCTTAGGCATTTCCTTCTAACAAGATTCTGGGAATAAAAGGCACATTGCATTGGACCAAGATTTCTATAAGCTTTTATAGCACCTGAAAAGAAAAACATTTTTTAACTGTTTGGTACAATCAATGGCTATTTCATACACATTTTTAAAGTTTTTTTTAATTTATTGCCAAGGTGAGTCACAATATTCAAGAAACATCTATTCAAATGTATATTGAATTTTAGATTGAATTAATTTGGACCTTGAATTTTAATTGTAACAGTGACCACAATGGTACTGGTAATGTGTGCTCACAATAGGATCTGTAATACTATCTGTAATATGCACCCACAGTGTGCCTGCTTTCTCTGGTATTCTGCAATCTTACAAATGTACCTGATTTTGGGCTGATGTTAAAAATAGTAATTTGTATTCATATTGTGCCTTTAATGCAAAGTAAATGTCTCAAAGCACTTTGTAAAAGGTAACCGAGATGAAATCATGTAGACAATATGGTACTGTTTTGCGACACATTTGTGATCCAGCAACTATCCTGTGTTCACACATACAAGTTTCCTAGTCATGAATGGTGACTCTCTTAGGCTGCAGACTTCCCTAATATCTGGGGAAATACATTCAAGTGATGTGAAAAGATGACCTGAGCTTACAGCCTATTCATAGCTAGAAACATGGGCAGCTGGCGAGGGAAAGTGTTTATATTTGCTGCCAGAAACATGGCTCGCTTCAGAGAAGCAAGGAACTCTCTTCTCAAGATGGGTCTGGACTTCTCTGGACTGAGCAGTGCTACTCGCTTTACCCTGCACTGCAGCATCAACAGCAGCAGAGGTAGGTCTCTATTCTCCTCCAGTATCTAGACTGCTGCTCTTCCTACTTCACCCAGGAGGACAGCACCAGATGAACAATGGACATCCTCACAGCTACCAACACTGCCTTTCTGGGATCTCCTGACAGATGCAGTGTATTGTCTAAAAGATGTTACCAAATATCACTGAATCTGTGGATTTGAACTCAGCCCCTCTGAGGTGGGAGTCAAACCGTCTGTCACTACTGCTACCAGGCTGGTCCAAGATTGGTGATCTGTGGTCATAAAGTTTCATTTGCTTCTTGCTATTTTTCTCAGTTGTAACAAGTTGACTAACAGCCAGGCGGTCTGGATTGCCAATGTCTCCATGTCTGGTGTCAGTATCAGTTTGTGATCGGTCGACCAACAGCACAGTGGGAGAAGTCAGCCAAAGTCAACTTTTATTACCTTGCACCCCAACCATAAAGAGTCTGTACCAAGATTTTATGTGCTTTCTCTAAGCCATGGTGAAAGTCAGACAATTTACATTGAACCTCATTAAAATTGACATTAACAGTTCTACATTTGTGTACTTCACTCTGTCGGTGATGTGCCTTTACCAAATCTTGTTTTTTTATTGTTGTTTTATTCTTTATCCATTTCTCTACATCAGTCCAGCCAAGAGGACACTATCCAAAACTAAAGAGAGCACTGGAAAACATGAAAAGTGTTATATCAAATACAAGGATTATTTATTTATTATTATCCGAGCCACAAAAAACATCTCCAGCAGGAGATCACCATCCAAACCAACAGAGCACCACTTGAGCCAAAATCATGCTTCGCCAGACAATAAAGTATCATCTTAGCTGAAAGGAATCGTCTGAGCCTAGAAGGCACTATCCTGGCCAAAAGGGCACTATTCCAGCCAAAATGCAAGCCTGATCCCAAGCCTCTGCCAGTTCTGCTCTGAAACTGATTAACAGATATTTTCATAAGAGCTGAGGTGACTCCCTACAATTTTCTTCCCTGTTAGAACTTCACACAAGCTCCCCACAAGCTCTTAGATCAGCGCAGGAATGTACCTCATGGGGAACTGAGGTTGTGTCCTACCATTCCACGGCACAGTGTGTTACAGCTGCAGTGCTCTGTGCCACTAATGCTGCTGTTACACCTCCATTAATGGCCTAAGGGAAACGCAGGCTTTTTTTCTTATTTCCTGCAATCATGATTACAGAATTTTGGGATAAAAAACTGCAAAGTGGTCAATATGTGGAGCTCAAATAATACCCCATTCAATGCTTTAAATAAGCTTCGGGCTTAAAGATGTGCCATCTATTCCAGGAAAGAAAACTGCACTTTTGATCTGTTTAAACCATTAAACAAATTTATCCCACTTTCCACACTGTACTGAGCGTCTGCACACTATTGATCCATGGGGAATCTTTGAAAGAAACTACCACTCTGTTAAAATCATTGTTTCAGTTCATTATTCTTTACAGTAAAGACACTTAAAATAAGGTTTTCTTTATTTTTTATTCAATAAAATGTCCAAGCTTGCTTCATCTCATCAATTGATCTGATATAGACCTGCTGACCGAAATACCATTACTTTAAATTTAGCAAAGGAATGTTATTCAATTCTGCAATAAAGGACAAGCAACAAATCTTGAAAGTTGCAAATGTATAACTTAATGAAACAATGTTAAGGATTATCTGGAATAAAATTCCACCTGGGTCTAGAGTTACTCAGGTGGAATTTGGCAAATATCAGTTGCAAGCATTATTATTTATTATAAATAGCATATCAACAGTGTAAATCTGGACCCATGTGAAATGTCACCCCTCTCGTTGTTAGTATCTGCCTCAAACCTAACTATTTCATGACCGAACATTATTTGGGATGAAATGTGCATTGTTTCATACCTTGTTGCTTATGATTATTATCACGAGGTGAGTTATGAAATAAGGCATATTTCACCCCATTATCTCCATTACTTGTGAGAACAGTTGGATTTCTCCATCCTGCTGATACATCCTGTTTGAAAAAAACACAACAATGTTGGAAACCTGAAATCAAACTAGAAAATCTTAAAATGGTACAAAATGCCAATCAGCTTCAGATAGAGGAACACCTTAACTTTTTGAGCATTACCATTCATTGACCTGTATCCCACGCACCATCTTTGCGGCTCTATCAGTCATTTGAGGAACAAACTTTGTAACTGGTGGCTCAATAAAGGGCAACCCCATTATGATGTGCTATACACAATTGGCTGCAGTATCTCACCCACAAAATATACAGTCGATTGACTTTACAGTATATTCTATGAAGCGCTTTGAGACCGCTAGAAGACATGACAAGGCGCTATATGAAATGCAAGAATCGTTATTATTATCAGCAACACTGAGGACCTCCTGATTGGCTTGCGCCAGCGCCTCCGCACCTCGGGCGCACACTCAACCTCACTAAGCCAATTAGGACCCTGGGAGTCTTGTATGACCCTGAACTGTCCTTTCTCCCCCACATCCACTCCATGATCAGCACTGTTTACCACCACCTCCGCAACATTGCCAGACTCTGCCACTGCCTCACCCCTCAGGCTACCGAAACCCTCACCCTCAATTCGTCACCTCAAGGCTCGATTACGGGAACTCCCTCCTCATTGGCCTTCTCAACTCTTCCCTTCACAAGCTGCAGATCATCCAAAACTCTGCAGCTCATGTACTCTCATGCACCAGGCTCCGTGACCCCATCACTCCCACACTCGCCCGACTCCACTGGCTCCCCATCCCCCAGAGTATCGAGTTCAAGATCCTCGTCCTCACCTTTAAGGCCATCCATGGCCTTGCCCCCTCCTACCTCTCTGACCTGCTGACTCCCTACCAACCTGCCCGCTCCCTCCATTCATCAGGCTCCGGTCTGCTCCATGTCTCCCACCCGACCCGCCCTACCATCGGTGGCTTCGCTTTCAGACTCTCTGCCCCCACACTCTGGAACTCCATCCTACGGTCCCTTCACCTCGCTTCCTCCCTTGCATCCTTCAAGGCCGGTCTCAAGACCCTTCTTTTCGACCGTGCCTTTGGTCTCCCTCCCACTTCTCTGCCTTCCCTCACCTCTACACCACCCCTCCCCCATGCTCGGGCTCTGACATCTGACTGTTCAGCGCTTTGGGACATCCTCCCGAACGTAAAAGGCGCTCTATAAATGTAATTTTGTTGTTGCGTATTATTAATATAAAGTGATGCATTAGAGCACACATTTGCTTATAATGGGATTGTCCTGTGGATCTGAAGCTAGCAGAAATGCAGGACACTTTGATTTCTACCTCAGACTAGCCAGTTTCCTGGGCATTTGCACAGTGTGTAGAAAACCATCCAATCAACTACTCTCATATGTGTTTCTAGTATGCGGGAAAATAGCCAGTACACACTGGAAGCCAGAGGTAATGACCCAAGAATGGGACCGGCGGCCGTTTTAACAGGTCTTGTTGTAACACAGTGTCTAATTTTATGGACACTAACTTATAATGGGATCAGCCCTTACTTGGAGGATCTGAACAACCTACAAATTACCAAATTGTCAATTCCAAGGTTTTACTTCTCACAAGTACTTGAGAAGATATAAATGGGAAAATGACATTCAGGATAAACACTGAAATCTCAGCAAACCCAACTCTGGAATAGGAAAGCTACTACTGAATAGGAGCAATTTTAAAACAATGGAAACATAGAGCTTAATTACAGAAATTAAGGTGGAAATTTACTTTATGAGTTTCCTCCACCAAAACAAATCTCAGGTAAAGCTTTTTCTGTCAAGATAAACGTGCCTTTTGTAGCTTAATTTTTGTTACTTTCACGACAAGCTAAACTTTTCCACCTGAAATAACTTTCAAAAGTTTCGTGACTTCCATTACAGCTGAAGAGGAGCAACTCTGAATATACTTTATACACTATTTCAATAGATGTTCAAGAAAGATCAAATGCTAAAAAGCCTGTCAAGACCACTCTTTCTACAAACCCTTTAAAACATACTTTTTCATGGTGTTAACTCCTCAATTTTATCCATTTGGGAAATATTTTATAGTTACTCTCTGAAGCCTGAAGTTCATTACAGGTAATTAAACTAGTTCATTCAATCATTTTCATTACATAACTCTCTTCCTTGCGACAATAGTATTACCCCCCCCTTCAGCATCACAAAACTCATAGTGTACCATGAAGTAGTATTTTTGTTTATCTCAATCTGGAGCTATACCTATATACTCCAATACTGTTCCGCTTTATTTTTGAACCAGTTGCTGTGCTGAGAAGTAAAAGGTGGCATATAAATCCAAAGTCCTGGGTCTGGAATGTCCACTGTCTCCCCTTATCTAATTCTGGAAAACATTAGTTGCAGGTTGGCAAGAGCCAAAGCTTGGATATCCCAGAGTGTGTGTTGGGGTACTGCTGGAGTCTAATCAGATAAAACCTCAAAGCTTGCCATTGGAAGCAAGTTTATCACTGCTTGTCCAGCTAGGATAAAGCTTTAACTTGTAGGGTTAATGGGAACTGAATGTAAAGAATCCCTGCCCTTTCCAAGTCCTGAGTTCCTATTGCAAATGATAGGAAAGTCATGGCGTGCAAAAGAAGTCATTGCATCTGTAAAAAGTCGGACTTCTTGAGAAAGATCTGGAGTTTACCGAAAGGGCAATTTGCTAAACAAAAACTGGATTTTTGTTTTATTGAGGCAACAGTGCCATAAAGGACTGTTCAGATCCTAGAAACAGGGCAGAGGAGAGCAACACAGCTGATCTACAGGAATGAACTGAGCGGCTAGATAAATTTTAACCCTGGAAATCTCCAAGGGAATTTTATAAGAGATGGAAGTTTAATGGCACAGGCAAAGTAAACCTGGAACAAGATTGTCAGATATATCAAAAGCAGCAGAACAAGTGGACAGAGGTTCAGGGTTATGATAGATTTTTGGGTAGACACTAAGAAGCACAAATATAATTCACCTAAAAATCCACAGTCACTACACTTCACAGCAAATCCTTTGAAGCACTTTGAGATGTTTTCACAATGTGATGACACTATTTCAAACACTAATGATTATTATTATTATAAGCATATCCTTAACAGAGATCAATCAACAGTTGAAATAAAGATACCAGGAAGAGTAGTTGAGGCCAGGTTAATAAACACATTTAAGATAAAGCTTGCTGCGGTAATCAGAAGAAAATAAGGTAGGTATTCTTGGAAGAATGAGGGGTCTTTTTATCCCAACCTCTCTTATGATCTCAACAAAAAAGGGCACCAAGCCTTGAACACAGTTGAACTGTAAGGAAAAGGATTACCAATAGTTTGTATTTGGGGTTACTAAATATAACCAAAATGCAGGCTGACTGTCATCTCTTTCTGCACTTTCTTAGCTCAGTCTGCTCTCCTTCTCCTCTATCCATTCTCACTTGCTACACAATTCGCACTTACTTGGGAAACTGGCAGCAAATGGAAACTTGCAGATGGGTAGGTTATAGGAGTTTAGCTGCAGTAATAGTGTAAGCTCAAGAAAGAGCAAGAAATCCCTGCCTGGAGAGACAGCTGCTTAACATCAGAGTGCTACCAGATGTGTTTGTGTAAAATGTAGAATGTGGTTGGTGAACTATTGGAAGACTGGGCTGGTGCTGTAGGCAGAGCAAATGGTAGGATCGTGCTGTTCTTTATATTCTTTCAGTAATAAACTTTCTCTCAAAGAGAGGCTCTATTAATGAAATATATGAAGGTTCTTACATCTGCTTCCTGGTTAAGTGCCAACATCACCATCTTGGTAAGAAGTGGCCAATTATGCTCAACAGCTCGTCAGCCTCGGAGCACAAATACAATATGAAGGCATCACTTGGGCACATATGTTTTCTTGAGGGATAATAATTCCTCAAGAAAAAAAGCAATATTAAAATTGGTCTCTTCAATCCAAGAGTGTTTGTGGGACACTGCTGTGCGCAGTTGGCTGCCGTGTTTTGCCCATAAATATATAGTCAATTCACTTTACAGTATATTCTGTGAAGTGCTTTGAGACGTCTAGAAGACATGAAAAGAGCTATATAAAATGCAAGGATTATTATTATTATTATGTTCTTCAACAAGCCTGAATCTAAACAAGGTTTGGAGAGGATGGAGAAAAGCTTGAGAGATAAAAGCATCTAGAAATTTGGGGCCAACTTTGCTTTTTGCATCAAGCATACAATGTTGCCGTGTATGAAACACAGCAATTTACAGCATTGAAAGGAGGCAGGCCTCTTTGAAAGAGTTATCCATTCAAATTATATTTACCTGCTTTTAACTCATATCCCTGCAGTAAGTCCTATTCAGATATCTATCCAGTTTCCTTGTGAAAGCTCGTATGGATCTTGCCTCGACCAAACACCTAACAGGACATTCCACATCGTAACAACACTCTTTGTAAAACAAAATCCTCCTGTTCTCCCTCTTGCTCCCTTTGAAACGTGATAACGCCATGTCAATTCACTTGCTGTAAGTGTAGCAGTAAGAAACACCTGTCCTATTGTCAGCACCTCCATGTTGACAACCCTCTTCTTAATTGTGCTCACATAACCCAAACCAGCCAATTAGCAATTGTATATTCAGGCATCACTGGCCCAAGCCTATGAGGCATAAAGAGAAGAAACAATACATCATAACTCCTGACATCTATAAATGAAGGTGATCTGAACCCCTCTAAGTGGCATAACATGGAAACTTTTGGAATTCATGATAAAAATAACAGCAGCAATATCTACTACTGTGGAGCACTGCTGTACACAAATTGGCTGCTGTGTTTACCTACAAATACAAGGCCTAAGTGAAATCATTTAGTGAAGTCCTGTGAAGCAACTTGAGACATCGCGACAATGTGATAAGGTGTTATAGGAAACGCAAGAATTATTATTACTACTATTTTGCAAGGTTGTAAAAGTATTTTGATTCTTTATCATTTAGTGAAAACACAGATTAGAGTCACCAAACACATCCAGTTTGGCACTTATTCTGTTTCCAGAACATCCTAAAGCAAGAAGTGAAGTCAATGCTGCATTCAAAGAGAAAGGATCTTTATACTAGAAACTTTCCATCAAGCTCATGGTCAGGGACATCCTGTTCAGAAACTCACCCTGCAGCAAACTGTTAGATCAACTATATCACATATAACACCTTATCACATTGTTTAGACATCTCAAAGCGCTTTACACAACAATAATAATAATCCTTGCGTTTGATATAAAGCTTTTCACGTCTTCTAGACGTCTCACAGTGCTTCACAGAATATACTGTAAAGTGAACTAACCGTATGCTTGTGGGCGAAACACAGCAGCCAATTGAGCACAGTAGTGTCCCACAAACAGTCGTGGACTGAAAATGACCAATTTATTATTGTTTTGGTTTTGGAGGGATTATTATCAGGCGTGTGGAGTAAGGAAACTTGCCCACGGTTTTGCCCTGCCTGGAATTGAACCCAGGTGTCTCGCTTGCAAGGCGAGTGCTCTAACCACTGAGCTACAGGACTCCACAAATTCAATATGAAGAAAAGATAATAGGCCATCATCTGTGCACATCAAATTATTTGGGGGTAAAAATGAATTCAAATTCTGCAGTGATTACTTTGTACTACCAATTCTGGCCTTGACATTTTATAATGCTTGCACTGCTCAACCCGAACCTCCTGCCATTGACTTGCACAAATTCAAATGAAGTTTATGAATATTAAAAAATGCTGTTTAATCACAATGACCTCAAAATCCTTATAGTCACAGTCCACATTCCTGGACCCGGCTCACAGGTTCCTCCTTACACGTTCCATCTGTTTCAACCTGTACCGTACTCACCATTGACACCATTGACTTTACAGTATATTTGCAATATACTGTAAAGTGAATTGACTGTACTTTGTGGGCAAATGCTACAGCCAATTGTGCACATCAGTGTCCCACAAACAGTCAGATTGAGTGACCAAATTATTATTATTATTATTTTTTGGAGGGATTATTAGCCCCAGAAAGCAATCCGCCAATAGACTAAAAACCAGGTTCCTACTTACTGCTACGGAAACAGAAGTGTGTGGAGTAAGGAAAAAGGTTTCGCCCTGCCTGGGAATTGAACCCAGGTCCTTTGGCTTGCGAGGCGAGTACTCTAACCACTATGCTACAGGACTCCTTGCATTTGGTATAGCACATTTCACATGAGGAGGATATCCCAAAGCACTTCACAGGATTTACCGTGAAGTGGAATGACTGTGATTTTACAAAATATAGTACTTTATCTTTAATGTGGACGCAGACAAAAGGCGATCAAATCATTACACACTCCTCTGCATACAGATATTCTTGAAAGGTGTTCAAGGGCACTACACAAGGTGACAACGTCCCTTTAGCCAAGACTTCAGATGGATTACAAGGACTATTGAATCCGGTCGAAGTTGAGTGATACATTGCTGCCAGCCCCAATATCCTGCTGGTGCTCATCTCACCCTTCAGCTAAGGGCTGTCGCTCGGCTTTGCTTCTACCACCCACTGCCCCAAAACAAAATAAGTTTGCAATTTACCAGTTTGTGCCTTTATGTGTTTGTATGTGTTTTCAAATATTAACAGGATTACTGAAAGGATGAAACGGTGCAAACAAGACATTGGATTGCTTCCAGAATAGCGTATTGCCACAAAAGATTGTCTTGGATTGGTTCCAAGGATGTGAAGTGCACTTCTAGACATACACTGCAATACTCCAGTGCAAAGATAATATTCCTCTAAAATAATAATAATGCCAACAAAACTGTGGGTATAAATTAACAGCCCTGGGTTATTAAAATCATTAACGCAAAAATCCAATTATAACTCACAGCTTCTTTATTTTCCCCCAATTTTCTCCCCTCCTCTTCTACAGCTGAAGTAGCAGTCAACAGATGCTGGCAGCCATCCAATATCTCACCCAGTGGCCATTTTTCATTCTAAATTCCAGACAGCAAGTGTCAGCAAGTTGTTTGACCATGAGAGAGCATCACAGCCAAGCCTGAACTTGCTCTCACTCGATATCTACAAGGTGCTCTTTCTAGGAGTCATTGGGGGCAGCAAACCTTCCCACTTGTCTCCTGTTAACCCTACCAGATAAAGCCCTAACCAGCAAAGGGAAGCTTGCCAGTCAGGTGTTCAAAATAACAAACTGCGTGTTTTTTTAATTGTTAATCTCCAGCAGTACCACAACATTCACTCTGAAGCCTCTTGCCAACCGTGCCCATTACTTCCAGGGATTAGGTGAGCAGAGTGTACCTCTGGGGAAATTTCATTGGATATGTGGAACTTTCAATACTCTTTACCATGTTGATGGCGATCCAGGAGAGACACTCTGACCCAAAAAAAAGCAGGAATCACAGGACAAGTCAGTAGCAAGAATCACTGCTTAGCTTACGAGTGCAACATTCAATTGGTATCACCCTGGCTGAGATATCATCTAACTCAGCATAGATTAGGAAGCTCAATGTGTAGCTCAATACCATGCCATGAGGTTCACTACCCCCTGAGTCATCTGGGAATCCACCCATTTTTCTTTGTTTCTAAATGAACTAATTTTTTTTAATATAAAAAAGCATTTGTCACTGTGAATGTTGTCGAACAAACCAATGCTTTGAATTAGCAATTCAAATTTACAAGGCACAAATGGCGAATAATTATGTTGAAATTCATAGAATCATAGAATTATACAGCACAGAAGGAGGCCATGCGGTCCATCTTCACTGTGCCGGCTCTTTGAAAAGAGCTTCCAGATCAATCCCACTTGCCCGCTCTCTCCCATAGCCCTACAAACTTGTCCTCCCCAAATAATTATCTACTTCTCTCTTAAAAGTTATTATCAAATCAGCTTCCACCAGCCTTTCAGGCAATGCATTCCAGATCCGAACAACTCGCTGTGTGAAAACATTTCTCATCACCTCCCCTCTGTTTCTTTTACTAACTATTTTAAATCAGTGTCCTTGGGTTACTTACCAGTGGAAATAGTTTCTCCTTGTTCACTCTATTGAATCCCCTCATAATTTTGAAAACTTCTATTAAGTCTCCTCTTAACCTTCTCTGCTCCAAGGAGAATAATCCTAGCTTCTCTAGCCTCTCCTGATAACTGAAGACCCTCATTTCTGGTACCATCCTGGTAAATCTCCTTTGCACCCTCTCCAATGCCTTTATATCCTTCCTAAAGCGTAGTGCCCATAACTGAACACAGTACTCTAACTGAGGCCTAACTAGTGTTTTATAAAGGTTCATCATAACTTCCTGACTTTTGTATTCTATGCCTCTATTTATAAAGTCTAGTATCATGTGTGCTTTTTTAACAGCTTTATCTACCTGTCCTGGCATCTTCAAAGATTTAATTATATTAACCCCCAGGTCTCTCTATTCCTCCCCCCACTCTTTAAGATTGTACCATCAGCTTATATTGCCTCTCCTCATTCTTCCTGCCAAAATGCATCACTTTGCATTTCTCCACATTGAACTTCATCTGCCACATGTCTGCCCATTTCACCAGTTTGTCTATGTCAATTTGAAGTCTGCTACTATCCTCCTCACTGTTTACTATTTTTCCTAGCTTAGTATTATCTGAAAACTTTGAAATTGTACTCCCTATACCCAAGTCCAGATCATTTATATAGATCAAAAACAGCAGAAGCCCCAATACTGACCACTGGGGGACACCACTGCACACTTCCATCCAGTCAGAAAAACAGCCGTTCACCACCACTCTCTGCATTCTGTCTCCCAGAAAATTCTGTATCCATGTTGTCACTGTCCCTTTAATACCGTGGGCTTCTTTTTTGCTTACAAGTCTCTTATGTGGCACTTTATCAAATGCCTTTTCAAAATCCATATAAACTACATCAACTGCACTACCTTCATCCACCCTCTCCATTATTTCATCAAAAAACTCTATCAGGTTTGTTAAACACGATTTATCTTTAACAAATCTGTGTTGGCTGTCCTTTATTAATCCATATTTTCCAAAGTGAAAATTAATTTTGTCCCAGATTAGTCTCTGGAAGCTTCCCCACTACTGATGTTAGGCTGACTGGCCTGCAGTTCCTGGGTTTATCCTCCTGCTCTTTTTTGTACAGTGAACTAACATTTGCCCTCCAGTCCTCTGGCACCACCCCTGTGTCCAAGGATGATTGAAAAATTGTCAGAGCCTCCGTTATTTCCACCTTTACTTTCCTCAGTAGCCTAGGATGCATTCCGTCCGGACCGGGTGACTTAACTAACTTGAGCACCGTCAACCCTTTTAGTATTCCTCTCGGTTTATTCTTATCTTATCCAATTTCTCTACCCTTTCCTCCGATACTGTGGCATTGGCTGCATCCTCTTCTTTTGTGAAAACAGATGCAAAGTACTCATTCAATACGTCAGCCATGCCCTCTGCCTCCACAAGAAGATTTCCTCTTTGGTCCCTAATTGGACCCACCCTACCTTTGACTAACCTTTTATTCTTTATATGCTTATAAAATACCTTGGGGTTCCCTTTTGTTACCCGCTAATCTTTTCTTATACAATCTCTTTGTCCCTCTTGTTTCCTTTTTCAGTTCTACTCTGTACTTTCTGTATTCTATTTGATTATCTTCTATATTTTGGACCTGACATTTATCAAAAGCCTAATTTTTCTGTTTTATTTTAATTACAATTTCCTTATTCATCCAGGGAGATTTGGATGCCCTGCCTTTCCCCTTTGTGGGAATGTATTTGTTCTGTCCCTGAACTATCTACTCCTTGAAGGCTTCCCATTGTTTGTTAGCTGTTTTACCTGCCAATCTTTCTTTCCAGTCCACCTTGGCTAGATCACTTTTTAACTAATTGAAATTAGCCCTCTTCCAGTTGAGTATCTTCACCTTTGATTGGTCTTTTTCCCTTTCCATAAGGACTCTAAACCTAATGATGTTGTGATCACTGTTGTCCAGATGCTCTCCTACTGAAATCTGCTCCATTTGCCCTACTTCATTCCCCACAATTAGATCCAGCACTGCTTCCTTCCTCATTGGGCTGGAAACTTACTGATCCAGAAAGTTACCCTGCACACATTTTAGGAATCTTTCCCCCTCCTTGCCCTTTACACTGTTATTTTGCCAGTCTAGGTTAGGATAATTGAAGTCCCCCATTATCACTACTCTATTGGTTTTGCATCTTTCTGAAATCTGCTTGCAGATTTGCTCGTCTATCTCCTTCCCACTATTTGATGGTCTATAGTATAGACCTAACAGAGTAACAGCTCCTTTATCTGCTTCTTAACTGTAACCAAATTGATTCTGCTTTTGGACCGTCTAGCACATTGTCCCTTTCCAGGGCCGTAACTGTGTCTTTAATCAATATTGCCACCCTTGTTTTGCCTTCCCTCCTGAATACATTGTAGCCAGGAATATTCAGCTCCCATTCCTGCCCTTGTTTGAGCCAGATCTCCGTTATTGCCACTACATGATAACCCTATGTGGCAACTTGAGCCTGCAGCTCACCAATCTTATTTGCAATTACGCACATGCACTCCAAGACTGACTTAGTCTGTTCTGCATTTCTTCCCCGTCTAATCCCTCCTTTTTCTGGATTACTCCTGATTACACTGCTATTCGTCTCTTCCAGCCCTCAATGTAACTTGTTTGTCCTCTCCAATGCTACATCCTGATTCCCTTCCCCCCTCAAAATTGTTAACCTCCCTGCGAGGACATTGGTCCCAGCCCTGTTCAGATGTAACCCATCCACCTTGTACAGGTCCCACCTGCCCCAGAACTGGTCCCAATGATCCAGGAACCTGAAGCCCTCCTTTCTGCACCATTTCTCCAGTCATGCATTCATGTGTTTGATCCTGCTGTTTTGATACTCATTTGCACGAGACACTGGGAGTAATCCAGAGATCACCACCTTTGAGGTCCTACTCTTTAGCTTTTTCCCTAGCTTCTGATATCCTCCCTGTTGGATCTCAGCCCTTTTTTTCCCTACGTCATGGATCCCAACATGGACTACGACTTCTGGATGTTGCCCTTCCCCCTGTAGAACATTTTGCACCTGTTCCGTGATGTCTTCAACCCTGAAGGGAGGCAACATATCATGTGAGAACCATGTCTTTGACTGCAGAAACACCTGTCTACTCCTTTTACCATTGTGTCCCCAATGACAATTGCATTGAGACTCTTCCCTGTGTCCCCTTGTGCATCCATTTGCTTTTGACTCCCCTCCCCAGAGGTGTAATCACTCTGACTGGTATTCAGTACAGATTGTGTCAGGTCAAAACAAAAAGGCAAGACAGATTGGCTGCTTGCAAACTGAGCAAGGATAATATTGTTTAATTTCATCACCTCGATTAATCTAATTACCGCAAATGACTCAAGTGCCAGCAGCTTTCCCATAATATACAGTAACTCCCTCACGACTCAAGGGAGCCAAGCCTGCAAGCTGAGGGTCTGGAGAATGATCACAAATGCATTGAAATGTAATCCGAGGTCATTGTATAACAGGATCATTGCTTTCAGAAAGTTGCACTTTGCTCTGTTGGCTGCTTTGCCGCGTCTGTCCATGGAAATATTATTTGAATCGCAGAGCAAAAACATTAACATTCTGCCTGGCTCAAATAACACAGACAACCTGCTCCTGTGCGCTCAACAGAGCAGTCTACCAGTAAAACAAGATCAGCAACAGTTTTGATATATTTAGAATATGTTACCATCATAAAACTAATGGCTCTCAGTTGCTTCTAATACTATATCTCCAGATGTGCACTTCAGCTTCTGGTAAAATTCAGTGTAGTGTGCTAGCTGTTAACCCCTAAAGTGCCAGTAACTGCATTCACTGTGTGACAAACTGAAAAGAACAGCAGTTTTATTTAGAAGATTTAAAGCTAATGGTTTGCTGTGTTTGTGGCATATTTCTTCCACTATTCCAAATCATACCTTCTACCACCGAGAGCAATGAGCTTCTCCCAGGAGATCACCAATGCCATTACATATTAAATGGTAGAAAGAGCAACCAGATAAGGACTCCCCTTAGGATTTTCTTCTCCACCTTGCAAGTATATCCCAGGTCCTGGTTTGCGCCTCTTTACAGCCAGCACAACCAAGCCCAGGAACTCAGAAGACTGTGGATAATCAAGCTTCCCTCTCACAACTATGTGAAGCTGAACATTGATCCTCCAACACACTGCTATGGTCACATCGTATTCATTGTTACTGCCAATGTTACAACAAAATGATTTTCTAACCTAACATAAGAAAGTATACAGGTCACAGAACCATTCTGCCCCCAATCAAATTGGCAAAGACTGCTCACACTGGTTATCCCGAAGGTTAGTATGTTATCCAAAGGTTGCAGATAAGCAGATTGTTCTATACTCTCTTCCTTCTTGAGTACCATGTGCAGAAATGAATCCCCACACCCAGGAGACACTCCATCAATTTCCATTAAAATCTTCTTTTAAGTAATGCACATTCATATAAGAGTCCATGCTTAGGAGATTGGTTCAGTCTGGGAAGATCTGAACAGATTTTTTTATCAATACTCCTCCTTGGTTGTTCTTTGAACTTGTTATCCACACATCAGCAAGTTGTTTCCGTTCACTATTAGAAGAGGATGCGTTGTGATCAAACAATGATTGTTTCCAGGTAAGATGCTAACACTAGCAACAGCAAGAATAATTCATGTAACCTGCAGAGAATGCTCGCAGTTTTAATTCTATTCCCTCTAGGCAACCCCTTACTTGCAGATGCTGCTCTGTCTATATAACCATGGAGAAGTGTGTAAACTAATAAAGCAGAAGAGAGCGGTAAATCAAGACTGTAACGCAGTGCTTCAAAGTTAACAGAGGTAGAAAAGCCAAAGGAAATGAATCAACATAAGGTGCTAGGGAAAAAGCATCAATAAGTGAATATTTATTAACGCATTAAAAATAAAATACAATCTGGAATCTGGAGGTACTAACTAAAATAGTGTATCAATACAAAACATTTAACAGAATCCTGGCTCTTACTCAGGAAGTATTGGTAAGAAAATGTATTAATCAGAGATTCCATTAAAGTAATAAGGATATTGTAAGGGCGGTGTACAGATGGAGTTTTTCTAGCTAGAGTTGTGAACTAATGAGGAATCTGTCATTTAATTAGAGTGCAATATCGACCGCCAAATTAATTTTCTGGCTTATCACTCTCTCCCTACATTAGGCATCCTCCAGTCCAACAGCATTATATTCAATTCCATTGTTTGGACAATTAGGGTTAGAGCCTCCACTGTGTGCTGTACGAACAGTGTTATAATAGCAGATTTTAATCATCCATAGATAGCCGAAGAAAAAGAAAATGATGATGATCACAAATGGGAAGTTTGTTTTTACAATACATTTAAGCTTGTTTTTCGAACCAATATGTATTACCATCCAAAAAGGTGGAGGCGAGGCTAGGTTCTGGGTAATGTAGGAGGTCGAGCAGGTGATCTAAATATCAAGAAACATTTGGGTCATATAACATAATTGTAACTAATATGAGATGAAGTAGGAAAAAGAGAAATAAAGAGATGTAAAGAGAAATAGAAGAGGTTTTGTTATATAAGTTAATGGTATTCAACTAGAAAAAGGAAAATTTCAGTGAGAAAAAAGGGATCAAGTCCAGAATTACTGGATGAGAAAATTGGCAGATAAAATAGCAGATCATCAGTGGGAAATATTTAATTACGAGATGGATAGAACCTAGGTTAAACATCTTGTTCTGGGGTTCATGAAGGCTAGGCTTGCATAGATTAGATCAAAAAGAGACTTACAAAAGAAGCCTGTAATGAATATAGATCTGATAATACAAAAGAAAACCAGAAAGGTTTACGAAAAGTACAGAAGGGAAGCAAAGCAGAAGATTAGAAGGGCTAAGAATAGATGACGAGGGCTAATGTAAAAAGTATTTTCAAAGGCTTTATCAATGTATAAAAGTAAGAGGATCATCGAGGAAGGGTCGGGACTACTTCGAGTTTGATGATGGCAAACGTATGGATGGGAATGAAGAAATTGCATATTTGCTTAATAATTAGGGATATGCCAGAAAACTAAACGTCACTCAGTCTCACATCAGCTGTGTGAAAACTTCCATAATCCACAACAAAGGATCAAATGAGGAACCATTTAGAAAGTCAAGGGTCAATTAGGAACAATCTACACAGATTTGTTAAAGGCAAGAATGTGTCTGATGAATTTAATAGAATTTTTTGAGGAAACAATGGAATGTTTAGATCAGTGATGGCCAATTTTGGTCGGACAACAAAATACATTTTCTTGATTGAATATCTCTTGATATATGGCATACATCAAGAAATATTCAATCAAGAAAATCCTGGAAACACAGCACCAATCGAATACAGTCTTATGAAGACTATTGCGAATGTTCGGGGGGAGTGGAGGTGGGGGCCTCATTGAAGGCCTTACGAGCTTGCCTTCAAGGCCCTCCACAGCCTTGGTCCTTCCTACCTCTGTGAAATGTTAACCCCATATCAACCTGTCTGCTTCCTCCACCCAGCAGGCTCCGGCTTACTCCATGTCCCCCCGGCTGGCCTGCCCCACTATCAGCGGTCGGTGCTTCAGCCTCTCTGCCTCCACCCTTTGGAACGCCATCCCACAATCCCTTTACCTTGCTCCCTCCTTTGCCTCCTTTAAGGCATGTCTCAACACACTCCTCTTTGATCGTGCTTTCGGTCACCCTCCTATCTTCCCTGCCTTCCATCGCCCTGATCCCAAACCCCAGCTTGGGTGCAAATCCCTGACAGTCTAACGCCTTGGGACATTGTCCCAACGTGAAAAGGCACTATTCAAATGTAATTCATTGTTGTTGTAATTTGGCCGGCACTGGATATTGTGCCTATAGATTTCTAGAAGGAATTTCAATGTTGTCATACAATAGGCCTATTGCAAAGATTAAGCCATATGTTATTTTAAAGGAAATGTGGAGCATGTATATAGGGCAATTCAGCCCCTCAAGCCTGTTCCTCTATTCTATAAGATCATGGCTCATCTGTACCTCAGGTCCAATTACTTGCCCTTGCCCCATATCCCTTGATACCCTGACCTAACAAATCTCTATCCATCTTAATCTCAAAAATTTGAATGGATCCAGCAACCACAGGCTTTTGGGGGCAAGATTCAGATTTCACTACCCTTTGAGTGAAAAAATGTTTCCTAATGTCACTCCATAGCTCTAATTTTAAGATAACAACAACGACAAGATTACATTTGTATAGCGCCGTTCACGTCGGGAGAACATCCCAAGGCACTGGAGAGTGTACTGCATTTTAGACCTGAGCAGGAATCAAGGGGGGAAAAGGGAGGGGAGGGGAAGGAGGGTGGCCGATGGCATAGTCGAAGAGGAGGGTTTTGAGGCGGGACTTGAAGGAGGCTAAGGAAGGGGCGAGGTGGAGTGATTGGGAGATGGATTTCCAGAGGTTGGGGACAGAGTGGCTGAAGGCTCTCCCGCCAATGGTGGGGCGGGTGGGTCAGGGGACGTGGAGCAGGCCAGAGCCGGCTGAGCGGAGGGAGCGGACAGGTTGATAGGGGGTTAGGAGGTCGCAGACATAGGGTGGGGAGGCCATGGAGGGCTTTGTAGTTGAGGACCAGGATCTTGAACTGGATCCTCTGAAGGATAGGGAGCCAATGGAGTTGGGCGAGAGTGGGGGAGATGGGATCACGGAGTTTGGTGTAGGAGAGGACATGGGCTGCAGAGTTTTGGATTATCTGCAGCCTGTGGAGGGAGGACTTGGTAAGGCTGACAAGCAGGGCGTTTGCACAGTTGAACTAGATAATGCCCCCTTTTCTCCAAAAATAAAATTAAAAAAGATAAAAAAAGATATAAAACAGCATATATATATAATAATAAAAAATAAAATGCATGGAAAGTATATGGTAAGAGCAATGGAATGTTTCTCGAAATAGAAAGATATAGCAAATGACACACCACAGGAATCTCTACTTTAAGGCCTTACTTAATTTGAAACATGTTCAAGGATTATGGACTGAAGCATGGGGCTAAGTTTGTTGATGATTCAAAATTGGGGGCATGGCAAATTGTGAGGTCAAGTATAGCATATTACAAGAAGACTAATGGAGTAAATAAGTGGCAGATGGAATTGAATGAGAAAAAATGCAAAGTTGTGCCTTTTGGGAAGAAGAGCAAAAAAAGGAAATATATCCCAAACACCAATACAGGTTTGTGTCAGGGAAGAGCAAAGTAGTATAGGTGGTGCATAAAAGTGTGAATGCAAGTAGAAAGGACCATAACGTATGAAAATCTAGATTTTAATTATATGGGGCAATAAATACAAGAACTGAAGTAATGTTATATTTGTACAAAGCATTGCATTCAGACTATTATGTACAGCTTTGTCACAAGATTACAGAAATGATATCACTGCCTTAATGGCCTTAAAGTAAAGATTCCTGTGGTGTGTCATTTGCTATATCTTTCTATTTCGAGAAACATTCCATTACTCTTACCGTATACTTTCCATGTATTTTACTTTTTATTATTATATATATATGCTGTTTTACATCTTTTTATATCTTTTTTAATTTTATTTTTGGAGAAAAGGGGGCATTATCTAGAGAGTACAGTGGAGATTTACTAGGATGATATCAGGGATGGCAGGTTACAGATATATAGAGAGACTTGAAAAGTTGAGACTGTTTTTTATGGAGTAGAATAAGTGAAGGAAGTGAATGAATAGAAATGTTCAAAATGATGAATCATTTTGAGACATTTTGGATGACAGCACTGAGGCTGAATGATATTAATAATAATAATCCTTGCATTTGATATAGCACTTTTCACGTCTTCTAGACGTCTCAAAGCACTTCACAGAATATGCTGTAAAGTGAATTGACTGTATATTTGTGGGCAAAACGCGGCAGCCAATTGCACACAGCAGTGTCCCACAATCCCCAAATTTAAGAAGCAACGTGAACAAAATGAATCAATGGAAGAAGAGGTTGTAGATGGAGCATGGCTGAGTCAACTAGAGACCAGAAGGTCTTGTGTATGAATGCTGCTTATTCCACCTTTCATGTGGGATACAATAAGTAGTGTCTAAACATTGTAGTTTAGTATTATCCTTGAGGAAAGAGTTAGCAGCATCATACTGGGGTTGAACTGGCTCCAAAATGCAATCAGTAATATAAGACAAGGAGAGACATGTTCTCAAAACTGCAAGGTGGAACCCTAGTTTGTAGAATGGTCCTAGCTAGACAAGCACCATGGTGTGCATTGACAGAAACTCAGGCATCTAAGACACAAAATTCCAACTAGTCTCAGCCTGTAAGAACATTTCATCTTAACATTTTAAATTGTGGAGAAGTCTTCAATTCAGTCTCAATTTTGAAGCCAAATAGTTTTAAAAGGAGCCGGCTTCCAAATTAACCCGTAGGAATTTTCCACAATTCTACACAATCTCAAATGTTAAGACAAAATGAGTCTAAACAGGTTTGTAATCTCAATAACCGACAGCTAACATTTCCATATCCAGTATAAAGGAGCACTTACCTTCGCACTCATCTCCCTTCTGTTGAAACCCCGATTTGCAGATACACTTCCCGATGGGAACCAGCCACTCGCCCTCGGCACTGCAGTGCATCTTAGGAAGGTTGTCTGCCTCCTCCTCGGCGTCAGTGACACATGTGCCTCTGACCTCCACCAGGGATGAAAACTCCGATCCCGTCACTGTGTCCGGGAAAACCGCCAAATTCTCGATAATGGGCCAACATTTTTTATAGTATACACGCACGGACACCAGGGCAATGCAGGCGCCCACATCCTGGAAAGCCAAGTAGAATCCTTTTTTCAACAAAGGCCCAATTTCACGTACCTCAGTGTTGAGCTTCATTACACGTTCCCCAAGGTCCCCTTGAGTAAAACTTTCATCTGCTGCAATAGTGTCTATTTTGAGATACTGACTTTCCTTAATACCCCTGCCAGTTCCTGAGTCTGTCTCAAAGTAATATAGGTTAAATGTCTCTTTGCATATCCCCAGTACTCCAGGAATGCTATTACAATCCCTTAGGGTGAACTTCATTTCCACAAATATCCTCTGAGCAGTCCCTCGTGCTATCCAGTTCGTCCGCAGCCAGTTGTTCTGATTAGGTTCCATTACTCGGCACACCTGGTACGTGCGTATGGGGATGTAGTTCTCGTCTACTCCACTGATCTCTTCCCACTGAAAGACAACAGTGCAAGATGTAACCTTACCACAGAAAGCAATAATAATCCTTGTATCTAATCAAGTGCCATCACATCGCCGGGACCTCCTCAAAGTACTTCACAGGACTTTACTGTAGGATGTAGTGATTGTATATTTGCAGGTGAATTCGGCTGTCAATTTGTACATTGCAATGTCTCACGAACAGCCATGAAGTGAGTGATCAATTTTATTTGTCAATAATATCAGATTAAAAGGCATTCTGTTTGTCCGTATGGACTGTATTTCAAATACTGTAACAACAAAATAAAAATTGACACCAGAACCCTTGACCTGGATTCAAAGCATTGAGTTGTTTTACTAAATGAAGAAACTTATGCATGGCACCACTCAATAAATGTAGCAAATTTGTATGTAGAATTGTTATGTCAACAGTTTAATGCCCTCCCCCCTTCATTGTATCACTGGCAATTTGTAACTTGCAAGACATACATTTTTACTTCACAGGACGGTTAGTTTGATGTACTGGAAATGTGAACTTTACCATAAAGGTTTATTCCGGATGGCTTCATAAACAGTAAAACATTTTAATTGAAGGTCACCATTTCAAAACTGCAAAAACATGTGTGGTCTGTATGAAAAATCAATCGATCACAGCAACTTGCATATCTGCCTCTCCTTAAGGTTATACTCAGTTGATCGCAAACTGGTAGCAGCTGAGGGCTATCCTGGGTTATTATAAGCACTGAGGTGCCTCGGCTTTCTCCCCCATGGGATGGCGCTGTGCCTTTAAAGCCATATTTGTTGGCAACAGGTTAAAACACTATTGTGCCAATTTCACCGCTGCTAATTGACAAATTATTGAAAACAAAATGTTAATAAACCAATTTATTACAAATTTATTTTTGAACAAACAGTTGTTTTATTAACTCAGCAATCCTGAACCTTATCCATGTTTTTGAAGGAGGCATCAAGGGACAACTCAAGTGTCTGTCACAGCAATCATCTGCTTCCTCCTCCAGTGTCAACTATGTCCATTCCCTCCACAACAAACACCTCAGTGTCAGGCAGGGACAGGAGACCACTGTTTGATCCTGAGATAGTGTGCAATTGAAGCAGGATTGCTGACACAGCCCCAGTGCTGCAGAGGATGCATTATTTTGGTGAACGCATATTTGAAGCTGCGATGTTGAATAATGTATAAAAAGAGGAAACAAATACATCATTTAAAATTTCCAAAGTCTTTAACAACAAGATTCTGATCTTCCTTTCATAAGAGGAGAGGGATTTCTTTAATGAATGCTGTTTACACCACATTAATGAAGAACAAACTCTGGCTGGAGGAATCTAACTAAATAGGCTTCAGGTTTACTAAATTCCCTCAAAGTGCTACTTGGAAAGACTGCAGAATGTAATAATTACATTTTCCCACTTATAGCTCAGAAGAAAAGAAGCCTAGCTATATTTTAAACAAAATACTGTCTTAAACATGTTGAGATTGTGAGAATTTTCCTGTCTACCAGTTTTGCCATGAGAGTTAAGTACAAAATGTATGCATTCACAGAGATCTTTACCAGTGTGTTTACCCAGTCACAGTCAAGAGGAGAATATATAAGCCACAAATGGCAGTAAAGCAAAGATGATAGAGTTATCAGTGTGGGAGATAATAGGATTGTTATTGGGGAGACAGTGGGATTCTTATTAAGGAAGATGATAGATTGTTATTGGGGAAGTCAGTGGGGTTGTTTCCATGGAAAGATGCTAGGATTTGTTGCTGAAGAAGAGTGTTATTGTGGGAAGAATAAGGATTGTTATTGGGAAGACAGGGTGATGTTATTGGAGAAGATGGTGGGTTATTATTAGGGAAGACAGGTTATTATTGCAACAACAATTGCATTGTATAGCAGCTTACACGTCGGGAGGACGTCCCAAGGCGCTGGACAGTCAGGGGCTTGGACCCGAGCTGGGGATTGGGATCAGAAGGGGTGGAGGGCAGGGAGGGTAGGGGTGGGAGGGAGACCGAAGGCACAGTCAAAGAGGAGGGCCTTGGAAGACAGTGGGTTATTAGGAAAAATGGTAGGTTATTATTAAGGAAGAATGAGATTAAATGAGCCAAAGGCCCTTCTTCATCCATACCTTTCTTGTGATCTCTTGCAATAAACAAATTACATACTTCTCCATATCAATAAATTTCTGTAGCTCATAGCCATGGAGTGAAGAAATTAATTTATGAGTTACTGTCTTTTAATTTCTCCTGTGTACATGCTTACCTTGAATTTCCATTAACTCTCTTTGCTGTGTTTAGAGATTTTTGCATTTCATTTGCATTATCCATTGATGTGCATTTTATTGTGCAAATTTTATATATTTTTAAAAACATTAGCGAACAGCCAGTGAGAATTTTTCTCAATCATACATGTTGAAGCATTTGCTTAAGAATTTTAGTTTAGATTGGGTGAGAATTTCAATTTAATGTAGATCAGTATTTTAAGAATTAACTTTGCTTAAGCTGTTTAGCTGAATTGTAACGGGAGAATGATTCAGAGATTTCAGGGGGACTGAGGCATCATGGTCGGGTTGTTTTTGACATTAGAATGATGCATCGTTGGACTACATGCTATTGTTAAACTTTGCCAGCATGAAACATGTATTTGTAATCACTTTAACACTGTAGATTGATGACATTTTGTTAAGTGACAATTATGCTGTTTATAGCTGTGCATTGTGCCTATAATGGAAAATTACTCAACATGTGTACTGCTGTACAAGTTTTGCTAATGATTGTACTTGTGTAGCTTATTTACTTGCCAGAAATGAATAGGGTCTGTCTTTTCTAATGTCCTTGCTTTGGCTCGTATATTTATGTAGAAAAAGGAATGTGCAACATGTGCCCTGTGCTTTGTGAGAAGTAAGACAAAGAAGTGGTATCTGTGTAGGATAATTAGGTGATGGGAAAGTTTGTTCAAATGAGATAGTCATTGTTTAGTGAAGAGTAAAAACCAGAAAACGGTTTCTGTGAGATAAAGAAGATGGTCCCGAAGGTTGTGAAAACTTGTTTGTACACGTGACTTGACTCTGCTAACTCCCTATTCACTACACTTCCCAATTCTTCCCACCACAAGCTGCAGATCATTCAGAATCCTGTAGCTCATGTCCTCTCCTGCACCAAGATCCATGAACCAATCATTCAAATCCTCACTGAGCTTCAATGGCTTCCCATCCCGCAGATGATCGAGTTCAAGATCCTTGTCCTTAGTTTTGAAGCCCTCCATGGTCTTCCTCCTCCCTATCTCAGTGACCTTGTAAAACTTTACTAACCTGTCCGCTCCATTCACTAAGCAGACACTGGTCTGCTCCATGTCGCTCACCCTGCCCACTCCTCCATCAGCGGTCAGGCCTTCAGCCTTTCTGCCCTCTCCCTCTGGAACTCCACCCCTGAATCCGTTCGCCGCACCCCATCCTGTCTCAAAACCTCAAGACAAAGGGATTGTGGGATGGAGTTCCAAATGGTGAGGGCCGAGAGGCTGAAAGCCTGACTGCTGATGGTTACAAAAAATACCGCATAAAGAAGAAACTTCCTGCAACTGTAGATTCTGTTCTCTGGATCAATAACTATACCTTTCTATATGATACACATTGCTATAAATAGGTTGTAAAATTAAATTTCATCTGTCTGTGTGAGCTTGATTTTCTCAGGGCCCAAAACCACACAAATACTCGCAAATGTTTGAGTCAACAATTTAATTTATATTAAATACAACTAAATACACAATTGACCCATTGCAGTCAACAACTGGTGTCAATTCTATCATAATAATTATAATAATCCTTGCATTTGAGATAGTGCCTTATCACTTTTTCGAGATGTCTGAAAGCGCTTCACAGAATACACTATAAAGTGAATTGACTGTATATTGCGCGTAGCAGTGTCCCACAAACAGTCATGAATTGAAGTGACCAATTGATTATTGTTATTATTATTTTTATTATTATTTTTTGAAGGAATTATTACCCTTGGAAAAGCGATCCTATATACTGCTAGGTAAACAGAGGTGTGTGGACTAAGGAAAATTGCCCAACATTTCTCTTTCCATCAGTCTGACTCTCCCAAGTTAGCTTCGATCTGTAAACATATTGCAGCTTTTTATTGAATATGTCATTACATTTTTAATAAACTGGATTTTATTGTCTTGTAGGCACTGGTGAAGGCTCATTTCACTTGTGTCATTAGTGCAGATGATCTGATATGATCTGAATGTATAAAGTGTCATTTTACAAAATCCCTCTTCACAATAGGTCACTTGTCAATTTCAAGTCAGTCTGGTGAACAGAATCAGACTGGTTTACAAAATAAGTTGATGGGGTGTTGATGCAAAATGCATGCAATATTTTTAAAGGAAACAAACACTTGAAAGAAATAAAGGAAAATTAGACATCACCAGAATTTTTAAACACAATTATGTCATTAAGAAAGTCTATTAAAGACACAAGAAAAGGAAGTGAGGAAATTTTAAAGTTTTAACTTGTCAAATGAATCTTTGCAAAATCAACAGGATGAATGCAATGTTTGATGTTGCAGTAACGTGTTTTTTCTAATGGGGAAAAGAAATAAATTATTCCAACTTTAATTGTACTTTAGAAAATTCTACATCAAAGGATAATGCATGTAAGATTATTGTAAATATGTAAATTTAAGGATTATTACATTAAGTATACACACTCAAATTCTCACAAAAATACTCTATCAAACACATGGACTTAGTCTATCTCGTACCAGATATTGCTGATTTCTGAGGATAACCTGTTTTTAAGGACTTCTCTATGTCAATTAAACATCATTTGTTGATGACAACATAACGTATTTTATTACCTTTCAGAGGATTTTTAAAAAATGAGATAGAAATAAAGAGTTAAAGACTCCAATTGAAAGAAAACAGGCAATTCCAGTACAATGACAGCACCAATAATGCCAGAGGTAATGAATGAATTAACTAAATAAGCGCTGCCATGTGAACCAGAACAACCAGGGAGGTATGTATTGACCAAACCACAGTGCAAAGAGACAAGCTCAGACCACAAAGCTACTCAATACAGTCACCTTTTGCCAATATAAAAAATCTCTTTTATGTGACTGCATCGAAGATAAAGTTAAACCTTTCTGAAGAGCAGGGTTAACACCCTTTTTTAATTCCCATTTTTGAAAAGCCCCCTGTAAAGGGCCAGGCAACTTGTGGAATGTCCAAAGCATTGATAATCTTTCACCTCAGACAAATAGCTACTGAAGCCTTTCCACAGATTCCAGACCACAGGGACTTAGAGAACTCTCAAAGGAGGCAATGCTGAAAACCTGAATGTAGGGGACACGAGCCACATTGCAGGAAAAAAAGGTGTCTGTTTTACTACAATGTCTGGTACATTACAATGGGCACTTTTCCTCTGACCTCTTAGGAAAAATGATCAAATATCATATCTATCCATTCAGCAGACACTGAAGAAACGCATCACTGAATGGGCAAATTTACCAACTTATGACTAGGAATGAGAAGCCTGAAATTCTCCCTAGCCTTAAGTCCTGAACACCATTGTATTAATATTAATGATTGTACAAAATTTTGTGAAATATTTTATTTAGAAGCTAGTTTCCATTTTTTTCAACAAAAAAACCTACAGAAAACTGTTTTCAAATTTTATGAAATTTCCAAAATTTTGCAAGAACTTAAATTTTAAGACAACAATCTTAACAATGACAAAAACAATTTGCATTTATTTAGTGCCCATGCAGGGTAGTGGCTTGGAGCACTTGACAGTCTTAAATTCTAAGACTAAATTAAATTGCTGGTCTCTAATTGGTAAATTTACTGACCAGGGGAGAATTACACCTAATTTACACTAGTAAATTATTGTAAGTTAAATTGTAGGTTTGTAAGTTAAATTGATGGGGATTGATTGATAAATTAAATTGATCTGTGATTGTAAGTTAAATTGATGGGCAAGAGTGAAGTGAGCTTTGCTCTGTATTATCATCCCATACCTGAAATGGAAATGTTTGAAGCTAATAATGAGTGTACAATCCTCCTGCATCCACATCCCTCACCTCAATAAAACCAATAAAATAGTAACAAATGTAAAGCATTCAGCCTAACATCTGTTTTGTCATTTTATTAGATCATGAAAGATGTTATAATCCCATTCCCCTACTCCTTCTTCATATTCTTATTTCTCAAGTATCTAACAATCTTCCTTTTAAACATCTAACTCAAATTTGTGGGGTGATAATAAAGACTACTGGGCCTAAAAAGTCCAATCTTTATTGATAGTCTTCCACCTCAGCTAACTGCCTTCTCACCAAGTTCCTCAATCCTTTTCAATAACAACTACAAGTATTTACACAGAGCCCTCTCGCAGAGTAATCTCGGAGCGATTTTCTTTCTTTCTAGAAACAGACTCAATTGTCTCCTCATGCCACATATAATGCCCACGAAGCAAGACATGTCTTTGGTGAGAATAAATTTTTTTAAAAATATTTTTAATAAAAGAGTAAGGAGAAGGCTGCTTTATTCCCATTGTTTAACAGTCAAACATCATACCCATTGACAAAGTGAAATTGGATGCTATTCTTTGCTTCATGTACCCATGTTGGTAGACATTCTGCTGCTTCACGAGACAGCTGAAAGCTTTACAATCATAGATTTTCTGTGATGTTTAATCTTATAATTTTCTATCTTTGTTATTTTAATGTGTATACTATGGGCACAATTGTTAATTCACCCCATATTTAAGGGATTAAGTATGAAATTTAAATGGGGAATTTAAACGAACCCACAACCTACATTCTGTGTAGTTTTGTCAGTTCTTTCATTCTTTAATCTATCCATTTATACAATTATTTGGAAGCCAATGTTTTCAATTTCAAGCACAATCCAGCTCATAGTTACACTACAAACACCTCAAATGCCTTGGAGGAAGTGAAACAGATTCTAGTAGATATAAGATCACTGGTGGCCTCAAGTTTCTGCTTGCTTTTGGTTGAACCAGTTAGTGGAATTCTTTCACAACCTCCCACAGGAAGGCAGTGTAAAGGGGGCATATGTTTGTCAAATTAACATTTTCCATTTTACCTCAAAGATGAGCAAGGCAGTTGTAAGAAAAAAAATTCTCTCACCATTTGGAATCTATTTCATGTTTGTTTTTAAAAGAGTATATCTGCAATTTTTACAGCCAGTTACAGATTATGCATGGATTTGATTTTTTAAAAAAAAATGCAATTGCTTTCGAATATTTGTTGCATTAAACTTTAAAATTTTGATTAATTAGCCCTCGAAAAAAAAGTTCTAGCTCAGACAATTACAACATCATATTCCAGACCCAATTTTTAAAAAAACAAACTCATTCAAAAATGTTGTAAGGACTTTTTCGTGTTGTAATGAATTGTGAAACAATTATTTCCTGAACTAAGCAGATTACTTTAAGGATATTAACTTTTTTTTAACGTTTCTTGAGTGGGTAATAAACTAAATGAACGTTATATGCTAAATCCTCACTACTCTGATTAAATTGAACCGAGAGATAGTCTTGCATGCTCACAATGCACGTCTTACAGACGTGTGATAATGCATTGATGTGGGTATAGCTGTTGTGTATGTAACGTAACACTCTCTCTTAGATTAACTCCAATTATTTCAAACACTCTGTATCTTCCTCTCACTAATTGGGGCCGGAATATGGACACAAAGGGAAACTGTGATGGATTACATTGAAATCCTCTTGAAATTGAAATGTGATCGGCCATACAACAGGGATATAAATATATATGTGTGTATATATTGTATGTGTGTGTACATATATATACATATACACACACACACTCGTCTTCCATCCCGAATCAGGCTGGAGATCGACATTATTAGCGAAACATTGATGTGAAAAGGCTTGGAGAGACCTGAAGGCTTACCCCATCAGAAGGAGACGAGATCCACTCCAAATTGGTCTGCTGCGCTTTGGAATCCAGCAAAACAACTGTGTTTGGGGGGAGAGGAAGAGAGAGAGAGAGAAAAAAAAGAAAGTGGGTGAAACTGCAGGCACCTACTTATGCGGACACACTTTTATTTCCGATGCACATTTTCAAAACGAGATCAAAAAGAAACCAATCGCCAGTTTTGTGCAATGTGCAGTTCCGATCCTGCAAAAAGCGTGTTATTAGATACAAAATGCGTTCGTTAAAACAACATCTGGAGCGAGTGAAGTGTTTTACGCCCCGATGTGGGGCAACGAAAAAACACTGAAGCCACAGCGTTGCATTCGTTCACTGTGCAAAACCCGCAGCTTTTTGGATTGCAGAGCGATTTCAGACAGGAGTTCGCATTGCTCTTCTCAAATGCCAGTTTGCATGTCCCAAGTAGTCATTTGCTATTTTAAAATAAATAGTAATATGACAACCACTGTATCTCTGAGCCACTCTCTCTCTCTCGCTCTCTCTCTCGGTCTTTCCTGGTGTTTGATCCCCCAAAACCTCTCCCCAATTCGATGCAAATCCATCATCGCAGCTAACAATCTGTGTTTGCTCCTCGCTGTATACGGGCTCGGGAGTTTATTTTCATTGGGAAATGCATAGCGGGCGATTGGGGGCGATTGGGGGCGATTAAAGCAGTCTGAACGAAAATCTTTCTCGGCATCGAAGTTTTATTCTCCGACAGATCCGCTCAACTTCTTCAGGAGACGGGACGTTCCTGGCGACTTGTTTGCAGACCGAAATACGGTGCAAACGTGGAGAGAGTGGCAGCACAGGGCGATCTCACACACCCTGATGTACACTGATGTCCAGTTTATATCTGGATCAATGGGAGAGGTGTCTGACTGGTCACAGATGGCTGAAACTGCCTGAGAGTTTATTAGACTTTTTTTAATATACATACAGAGTAGTGATTTAACTGTACTATATATATACACACACACATATATATATATACATATATATATATATGGAACCTAAATGACTGCCGCCGATTGCTATTTAACTCAATTTGTTTTCTTATCTTGACTTGAAATTGTCCTTTATGAAAGCTACTTTCTGCATTGTCAGTGATCTGAGAGCTGAGAGATCCCAGTCAGCAAATTGCTTCTCACTGGAGAGGCTCTCTGTCTGTCTGTGTGTCTGTCTGTCTGTGTGTATGTCTGTCTGTCTGTGTGTCTGTCTGTGGGCTGTGTCCGGGCTCTGTATAAACTCTGTCTCTCCCCACAAAAGGCAAATTACGGGAACCATACAAACTAATGCCAGTCACTAAACGTCTGGATTCCCTTTGCTGGAGGCTGGGACTCCCTGATCTGCACACGCCTGATTTTACACTCATGTCCAGTTTATGTCTGAATCAATGGGAGATTTAAAGATCCCTTTGAGCCGCCTGGCAGGTCATAACTGGGTGAAACTGCCTTAGAGGCGAAGCCGTTTTGTTTTCGGAGGGTGTGGTGGTGCTCGGGGAGAGGGGAGGTGCTGGGGAGAAGCTGTTGGCGGATGATTTGGACCTGGTTCAGGCTGATCCGGCTTCAGGTGGGAGTCGGGGTGGGTGAAGAGTAGCGGCAGCCCGCCTCCAAGCGACAGGTAAGGCGCACAGTCCACAGCCACACACCAGCAAAACACACACACACACACACCCTGAGCAAACCCTGCAGATCAATACATGTTGAAACCAAGAAAAATCCCAGCCTTGCTTTTTTTTAAATAAACACACCTGCAATGCCCGGTTTGTTTTATTTTTACAGAGTGCAGTGTTTCAAGTTAGTGCACACACACCCACACTCACCCACACACACACACCCACACTCACCCACACTCTCTCTCACACACACACAGGCATCGGAAAGCTGTGTTGTGGTTCAGGCTCATGGAAAACATTAAAGATCAAATCCCTCCTGTTTTAGCAATGAACTGCAGAAAGGACTCCCTTCTCACCCAGGAGTCAGAGTGAGTCGAGGCTTTCTCTCCCGAATCCAAGGAGCCGCTCTCCCATCTCTGTTTTATCACTGACACTGTGAAGTTTGCAATGCATCTCAGGTCAGGTTTATTTTAGCAAATACGGTCAAGCACGGGAAGCTGCACCGTACAGTATATCACAGACACACTCAGCGCCTGCCTTATCCCAGTGCGATGACCAAAAAAAAAAGTGAAATAAAACTGGGCGCTGGTTTTGCAAAGTGAAATAAAACTGGGCGCTGGTTTTGCTTTCAATGCAGATCGTTGGATCGTTTGAAAGAAAAAACAACACGAGAGCCAGAAAGAGAGAGAGAGAGAGAGAGGGAGAGCTAAGAAATAAACAGTGGAAAAAGTCACTGGGTGCAAAAAAAAAGGCAGCATCAAAAAAATTAAAGAGAACTGAGCAGTGCCAGAGGTGGCAGCTCACTCTCCTGCTCTCTCGATAACGCGCTTTCTTTTCTCTCCTCTGTCCCCAGTGGGAAGGAACAGTGCACTATGTGTAACTTTTGCGCTCATGTCGAAGCTCTCTCTGCTCTCTCTGCTCTGTGTGTGAAGAGGCTCAGCATTTCTCGGCATTTGCGTTGCAGAAGAAATGTAATACGCGCGATTCCAAACTTTTAAGGCAACTTACAACTGCTGCCCCACAGCCCCACAGCCCCGAGCTGCTGCCCCACAGCCCCACAGCCCCGAGCTGCTGCCCCACAGCCCCACAGCCCCGAGCTGCTGCCCCACAGCCCCACAGCCCCGAGCTGCTGCCCCACAGCCCCACAGCCCCGAGCTGCTGCCCCACAGCCCCACAGCCCCGAGCTGCTGCCCCACAGCCCCACAGCCCCGAGCTGCTGTCCCGGCGATGGACAGACAGTGGTGAGATCGAACCCCGAGACCCCAAACCACGCCGCAGGACTCTCGGTTTTCTTTTTGAAATAAAACATGTCTGTAATGTTGTGAGTGTGTACCGACTGCAGACTGCGAGCGCCCTGTGTGTGTGGGGGGGGGGGGGGGGGGAGTGGGGGGGGGGGATTTGGTGGATAACCAGTGACTGCAACAATTTCAATCCGCGGCCAATATATTTTCGATTTCAATAAGAAACGGACAGAGCAGTGGGGGGTTACACCGCAGTGGGACTGCACTTATACATAATCCCGTTTGGGAAAAAGTGTGCAAGTGCAGCGGCGGCGCTGCGGGCGATTTGCAACCGGAGCTCTCCGTTGCCTTTTGCCATTTGCTCCGTCAAAGGAAAAGTGGGCACCGAATGTGCCGCAACGACGTGAAAGTGCGAGGTGTTTTGGCGTTGTTCTCTGAATATCTCCCAACTCTGTGTGTGTGTGTGTGTGTGTGTGTGTGCACACGATCTGCACAGTCTCCACTGCACTGGACCCTGGGGGTGGACGTCTTTGGATTGAATTCCTTGCAATCGGAGGCAGAGTGTGTGTGTGTGTGTGTGTGTGGGTGTGTGTTTTGTTTTGGAAGGGGGAGAGGACATGGAAGGGAAAGGGGGAGCGAGTTTGCCACTTGTGTCCCGTTCCGAAGAAGTACATCGCGCCCGGGGGGGGTGGGTGGGGGTGGGGGGGGGGGGGTCCCGTGTCAGAACGGTTTGGGGAGAGGGGGAAGAGGGGGGTGAGGTCCTTACCTTCTCTTGCAGCCCGAGTCAGATCTGCAAGAACGGCGGCGAGCAGAGGGATGCAGCAGCAGCACGTAATCCAGAGAGCGCGGCTGAGTTGGGAGACCATGGTGTGCGGTGTGGGGTGTGGAGTGTGCGGTGTGGGGTGTGCGGTGTGCGGTGTGGAGTGTGCGGTGTGAGCCGATGGAGCCGCGGACGTCTCTCTCTCCCTCTCTCCCTCTCTCTCCCTCTCCCTCTCTCCCCCCCACACCCCCTCCCCCCCGCGCTGTGGGTCCGGGACTCTGACGGTCACTGCGCCCCCACACACACAACACACACACTCAAATAGCGCCCGCCCGGAGCCCGCGCCCCGTCAATCACCCGCCGGCCGCCCCGACTGACAGGCCGGCCGCCCACTCGCCAGCCGCCGGGGCGGGGCCGCCGCCGCACTCGGGCCAATCACAGAGCTGCCAGACAAAGGGAGGCGGGGCGAGGAGGAGAGGGGAGGGAGGGAGGGAGGGAGGAGGAGGCGTCTTCCCCGATGGGTCCGGTCAGTGGCTCGACTGGTGCCCGGACACACGGACAGACCGAGTGGGGGGGGGGGGGACTGAGCAGCTGCGATGAAGTCGGCGCAGGGGGAGCAGTGACTGACCGCTCGGGACACACTGAAGTCACTGGAGGGCTGCGAAAGGGCTTCTTATTTATTTTTACGCGCGCACGCACACGCTCGCAGCGAAGCCGCGGAAAATTGGCACAAAGCGAACCAAGTTGCACTGGTGGGTGTGGGTGGGGGTGTGTAAAAAAAAAATGCAGCCCCTCCAGGGAGTGCAGGCAATCCCCCCCACACCCACCCCACCCCACCCACCCACCCACCACACACACACACACACACAAGCAGCGTTTGGAAAGGATGCAGAAAAAGAATAGGATCGGTTCAATCAGTTACTTTGCAACGAAACTGCAGTTGCTCCAGAGGGGGAAAAAAAAGGGGCTTTTAAAGGATTCAGCAAAAGCTGGAACCAGCAGCAGTCAAGAGTTCATTCATAATTGTGAAGCTTTTTGTCGATGAAGTGTGCTCGGTGCAAGATACGAGATCTAACGTAGGGAAAAAAAATTAGTAGATGGTCACTCTTGAGAACTGGAATCGTTCCAGGGACAGAATTTATTACAAGAGCTGGAAGAGTTACTGTGAAGTGGACATAATGACAACATAACAATAATAATGGTAATCCTCGCACTTGATATAATGCCTTATCGCTTAGACGAGACATCTCAAAGCGCTTCGCAGAATGAGCTGTAAAGTGAATTGCGAGTGATTAATAACAATCCTTTGATATAATTTGGCATCAATGACGATGTTTCATAGCTCTACGGGATTTACTGTGAAGTGTAGTGATTGCATTTTGTGGACAACACGTGTAGGTAGGTGGAAACAAAGAAAAATGCAGACCAATAACAATTCTTTCTCCTTTTTGTAATTTCTCTCTTTCTAAAGAGTTCACGGACAGACTGAGAAATGGCTTCATAAGATACCGGCAGTACTCTTTCCGCCTCCCCATGTCCCGGTGACTTGTGGGCCTAGTGATGTGACCATCAGCAGATACACATTCCAAGTGGAGTCACTTACTATAGTTGTCAAATGCAGTACACTATTCCACTGAAATTATTGGCATTCACACTCGTTGTGGGTTTGAATCCCAAACCAGAACTGAGTTCCTCAACTAGACTTTGCAATGCTGAGAGAGTGCTGCATTGTTGGAGGTGGCATCCTTTGGAAAGACAATAAGTCAAGGTAGCCCATCGCCTTTTCAGGTGAACGTTAAAGATCTCATACCATTGCAGATGATGTTCTCATATGCACATGCCAGATACCCTCACACCTGTTCAACCATAACTTGGCTGAGTGTATAAAATAATAGCTGGACATCTTTAATTGTGTATTTAGCTATTCTAAGCATAAGCACCTTTTAACTAATTAAAATCTAAAATGAATATATTAGTAAATGTACATTTAAACTAGTGGCAGGAATTTTTTCAAGTTGGGTATTCACTGATGTAGGAATTAATAGAGAGAGAAAGCTGAGTATTGTTTGGGGAGAGAAAGAAAGACTCATTCTCTGGTACTATAGTGACAATATAACCATTGGTTGAAGACTTTTTTGTTAGTACTGTACATTGTGTTTTGTATGATAACCTGATATCCATACTGTTTCATATTCTACAATTGGACTGATCCCAGTTAGTGTGGGTATCAAGCTCTTTACTACATAACAGAGAAGAAAGGGAGTTTTCCCAGTGTCCTGGCCAAGATTCTTCTTTCACTCAAATTCACAAAAGAAAGTTTATTTTTGGCCAGTTCAGCTTATTGTTTTTTTGTGGGGGTCTTGATGGCATAGATTAACTATTATATTTGTTTAGATTACACGGCAAAGTAACTCAACATGTAAAATATTTTGAGGCACTTAAATATGATGAAGCACTTGCATCAAATTGCAACTATTATGTGTAAACCTAAATATGCTGGAATTTGCAGTATTCCAATTTGTCTTCCTGCTCTCTGGCACCAGTGACCTCCTGTCCAATGATGCAAACACAAATGAATAAACTTTACACAGAGCATTCAGCTTTTACAAAGCTTTATTTCCGTTTCACTCCAAAATATCTAGTTGAAGTGTGCATTAAAAATACTTGCCTGACAGGAGATGGGATCTGATCTTCTCCAGTAGTACTACATTTAAAATCTTAATCAGCTTTGCACCGAGTAGTGTTAATCCTTTCCACTCAAAGCACACGCTAACTGCTATCTAAAATGCGGTGTTCCTGATCATTTTGACTGGAAAGTCCCTTTTAACAGCATATTCCTGTAACCATTTTGACTGGTTCCAGTTCAGGTCTGTGGTCCATGAACTCTACAGCTCAAAGGAGACGGTCAAGCAAGTGGCCAGGATAGAGTGCAGTGTAGCCCCTCCAGCAACATGCCTTTAAAAGCTATCTCAACAATTTTAGAGAAAACTTGCAGGGATGTTATAGCACAAAAAATATATTTCATTTAACTTCAGCTGAAAATGTCTGCAGTGCTTTTTCAGAAGGAGTTTTTTTTATTTTACTTATTCTTCAAGCAAGGTTGTTAAGCTGTTTTTTGTCAATTTTAGAGACTCCTCCCTCAAGTAATTTTCATTCTTCCAGTGTTCCCATAGATTTCTCACTGCCCTCTTTCTCTCTGAAGGCAGTGTCTCAGGCTCAGGTGTGGTTAAATATTGGCAACTCTCCAGGATCTAACACCAGTAGCCCTTTTCCACATTTCAACCCGGCTAGTGAATGTTAGTGAACTCTGGAACTGTGAGGGGGATATTGCTGATACCATCTCTGCTGTGGTCTACAAACATGCATACCCAGGAGTGGCAGGAGGGGGAATGGGGGCCTGGGGGGGGGAGGGGGGGGGGGGTAGGTGGGGTCTCCTTTGAGGTGAATTGGCTCCAACGTGCATGCTTGGCAATGGAATGCTGGATTCAAATCAATCCTCTGTGGCGTTCTTGGTAATCCATTTCCTGAGCCAGGGGAGTGTGCAGTACTCCAGAGTTCACTGTTGATGACAGACCAGCCAGCATGGCTCATTGGCAGGACTTGGAGGGGCATCAAGAGCAAGGATCACTTAGCCAGATAGTGCTCAGTGGCAAGTTGTGGGTTTTGCTGCTTAAACTCCCAACACACACCCTGGGTCCCAAGCCATAGCTCTTACCAACGAGCGCTACATAATTACTCTCCTGAATTCTGTGAGCAGTGTATGCCCTACAGAGAGAGAGTGTGCATTTCATTCAAAACACAGGGATATTTCTGTGGGCAAGTCACTCGCATATGTGACTCTCTCAGTCTGATGTGGATATATTTAACCCTTCATAAAAGAATCTATGTAAGTGCAAGTTGTTAATATTTATATATTACATTTGTATATGTGTGTCACATAGACAAGGGAGAATGTTTAGAGTGTAAAAGTAGTAAAATTGAATCAGGCATGACAAATGTTATTGTGTAGATGTAGCAAAAATTGTATATCCAAGTAATAATCGATGATATTTGACTTTTTGTATTTCAATCAACTGGATTTTGACCGAAAGTTGTAGCCAGGGGTTAGGGGAAAGTCAAAAGAAATGGTTACAGAGGGCATGCGACACCCAAGGGGTCATGACCTGACATTTAGGGTGAGGTAGCATGGGTCAGGGCTGCAACCAGCGTTCAATGGGGGAAGAGAAGATGAGAAGAAAGATGTTACAGTTCAGTCGGACCCGGATCAATTGGTCTTCACTTTTCGTTTGAGACTCACTGCCACTTTGGAATGCAAGGCAAGAATCGGACTGATCTCTTCCCCACTTCCCTCAAAAGTGGGTCAGTTTATTGTGGAATGAAGATTATTATGGATTTGAGATTCCTTGAGAAATTGGCAGTCTCACTGAAACAACATCCCACTTCTGCCCTGTACGCCCACCTCTGTCGGGGCTCGTGTTAAGGCAGACAGTGTGTTAATCCAAGTTTGATTGATGTCTACATCAAATCCTTTTGAGTTTCTTTTTTGCCTTTACACCTTTGTGACTGCATCTTTCTTTATTTTCAACTTGCTCCTTTGTTTTCAGACCTTCTTGTATTCCATTGGTGGGTCTGTTCCTGCTTAAAGAAGATGTTTTGTGTTAGTTTTCTTGACTTCATCAATGTTTACTTTGTTTAGCTTTGGCACTTTTTATGTACCGTATTGTATTACGAATCTCACACAGATGAAAAGCTGATCCTGGTCACACCAGTCTGCTGTATGAACTGATCCAGCTAAATCCTCACCCACACCCTTCATGGCATGCTGAATTCAGTCACTATGTTCCCCTACCTTGCCTTCAAGCATAAAAGTCAGAGGTATTTTTTGAACCATGTGCACACTTAACATTTATACCGCATTATGTATTTATGTTCCTAATCTCCCTACCAAAAACCTTCTACAATGAAAATCTGTCACAGACAATAGTCTTTATTCTCTGATGTGCTCACCTACCTAGCTTGCAAATGAACAACAAAGCATTTACTCAGATTTTTTAACATGCAACTTGTGTAGGTGTATGTGATAACAATTATACATCCACAGTTGAGGCAATTACAAATAAGTCATGATTATCTCTCACAATTGAAATTAATTGTTTATAAAACTTTGAATCTGTGATTCATTAGGTGCAAAAAAACATCGCTTTTTAGAGTTAAAAAAATGTTGTTTCAAAATGAGAAATGAGGGCTGGGTGGAGCAGGGGCTTGTACTTTGGTCTTTCACTCTGCAACCATATTTTAATCCACCCAGGCTAGATTGCCTGCTGGCTGCAAAAATGCTATGTTAAATGAGCTTAGGCGGACAATTCCTAGTCGATGTATTCTCACAGTACAAAGTTGCTTTTAATTTGGAATTAAAGTGGCAATCTTATTCAGAGGTTGCTGGTGTAATAAATAGAACATGTCATAATGGTGCAGACAGAGTCGTGTTGAATAGAGGGAGCTTGGTGCTCATATGACTGCAGAAAATTCACAAAACAGAATGATATAGTAAAGCTCACAGTTGCATAATGGATACAGAAGCATAGACATAAGATTTATATTTCCATCAATCAGTGATCAACACAAATGGTGAAATGTTGTCTTCAGCAAGGACCCCAAAGGAGTTTGTAAAATCTTTATTTTACTGAAGAAATTTCATTTCTAGCCTTTTTTTGCCATGCATGTATAACATTTTGGTTAGTTTCTAAAACATATGTATAGTTTCATATGGGTAACTATTTTCTCTCTCTGGTATTAAAACTTCAAGATAAAGCCCCATCTAACAGTGAAATCATCAGTGGAAAACTATTGAAAATTCCTGCTAAAGTTGTCTCAGTGACTGAGGTCAGCAAAAGAAAAACCTTCAATCTGACTAAAATTCTGTCATGGTAAATACTATACTTTTAGACAGTGGAGTCTAAATATTAGCATATCTGCCAACTTCTGATACTCTCAGGGGAAAGTCTACGTGAAAAGAAATTGGTGGGATCTTCTGGCTTTTTCACAGCTCCATGTTACTGTAGTAAAGTCAGATTTCCATCAGAAATAATTGATGATGAAATGTTATGTAACACAGCACATACAAAATAGGTTTTAGAAATGACCATCGATACATCACCTACACTCCAAAAGCTGTGTTTCTAACTGAAGGGTGGTAACCTTGCACTCCGTTTCAGTTTAATGCATTAGAATATACAGCACAGAAAAGGCCATTCGGCCCAACTGTCTATGCCGGTTTAACTTTTTCTCTCCCCTTCAGAATGCAAGCTATCATCTACACGAGAAATAGAGTATTTGGAGACACTTCTATAAGTACGGATAACAATGAGGCTCTTTTTATCAAATCATTCTCTATAATTGGCAGCTCATTATCATTGCACTACACTTATGTCTTATTTACTTCTAAAAGCACAAATTTGTCCATTTCCGTAACACTGAGTTTATTGCTAAACAGTATTCATCTAAACCAAAGCTCACCACTGCTGACCTGAAATTAAAGGTAAACTTCAATTGCTTTATGATCATGTTGCTCCACAAGTGAGAAAATAATGAAAAATATAGCTGCAGATTATTTTTAAAAGAATCTAAGGAGCCAATGAAGTTTTCGCTGGGGTGGAGGTCAGAATCGTCTGAGGAGCAATTCCATTTGGGCAAGATTTATTCTATTTTCTTAGCATTCCAGTGTCCAGAATTTGACAAATTGTTTTAATTCAGTCTTAACGCTAAAGCCATTTTTTGTAGTTCTTAAAATAAGCTTACAGAAAGACAGCTTCAAAATTAAGATTGTGTTTAGGAATTGGCCAAATTCTGGATGCTCTGAAATGCCACGGAAATGGAGTAATTCGAAACGCAGGTAGAATATTTACCCAATACAAAAATAATTTTAGACGATGACATTGTGAGGTTCCCCGATGGTACAGTTGGCAAGATCGCTAGCCAATGTCTAATTGAACCATCTAAAAAGTCATTCCCCAGATTGTAATGAGCTAGTTGATCTCAGCTGGAAAATAGGGAATGGGGAGGGAACAAACATCCAGGCGTCACTTCAAGCTTCTGCTAACCATCCAGTCCCCTTGCTTAAACTCAGATTTTATGGATGACAGGATTCTCTGTCCTCACAGTGAAATATTACACATACTGGAGTCTTATTAGTATCAGTTTATTAATATAGCAACAGTGATTTTTTTGTTTATAATCCGATTTTATGATAGATCCTTCTTTCCAGGTTGATAGATACACATTTAAGAAACAGTTTAATGCTGTAATGGGAAGACAGAGGGAAGAGTAGAAGCATAATGTTAAAAGGATTAAAGGGCTTTCTTCTTCATCTGTACCTCCATTATCAGAAGAAGATTGACCACATGGGCAAGATACTAGAAGATGTACTCCCAACATAAATAAGTATCTTCAGGAGAGGAAATATGGGAAGAGAAATGTTTTTTTGGTGGAAACAAAGGAAGCAGCACTATGTATGCATGCTATGTTCCCAATGCAGCTGAAACCCTGATCCACGCTTTCTTCACCTCCTGTCTCGATTTTTCCAATGCCCTCCTCACCAGTCTCCACCATTCATAAAATCCAATAAATTAAAAACTCCACTGCCTGTATCCTAATTCTACCAAGCTCTGCACCCCCATGCCTTCAACACCCCCAACACCCCTTGCCTTGCCAGACTCCATTGACTCCCTATTGCAGAATGGATTGATTTCAAAATTCTCACATTCATGTAAAAAGCACTTCATTCCCTGGCTCCTCCCTATCTATCTCAACCTGCTTACACCCCACTCTTCTTCTCGCCCTTTCAGTCAGCTGGTTGGGAGGGCCTTGCACATCCATTGTCCCCTTCGTTCCCCCATCAATGGCTGTGCTGTCAGCCACTCCACCACCAAAACCCTTGTAACTCTGCCTCAATCCCTCCACCTTGCTCTTTACTTGCCTTTCTTCAGATTGCACCTGAAGACTGTCTCTTTGACCTTACAGTAAATGCCCCTCTCTCCCTGGCTTGGTTTGAAGCTCTGCCACTGCGAAGAGCACCGAGACACTACCCTGCATGAATGATACTATACAAATACAAGTTGTTGTTGGAAGGAAAAAGAAAAAACTTTGATTGATTTCAGTGAATTGGATCATGAACAATATCACATGTCAATTACTCACAAAATGGCCTGACATTCTTAATGGAAAGTAGAAAGGGTGTGGATTTTCCATTTAAAACATTGTTAGGTCTAATTTCATGCGCAATATAGATAATTATAGGAAGCTGTTGTGATTTGCTTTCTGGTTTGCTTTCTTAGAGTGTCCCTCAAACTGGAAGGAGATTGCCACAGTTTTATAACTCATCTAGAAGCTTGACACTGCTTCTGCTGCATGAATATGTTTATTTGTTAATACTCCAAATTTGTTAGATAATTCTTCAATATTGTATAAATTTATTATTCATATTAGCAGTCAGGAGGTTCTAGATTGAAGTCCCCCACTAGGATATTGAATTCACAGTCTTGGCTGACACGCTAGTGTGTAATGGTTGTAAATCCAAGACACAGTTTAGATTCACTGGTTCCTTTATTTAAACCTGACCCTTCCACTCTCTTCCACAATTTTCCCAGTCACTTTCCTAGAATCCTTTTATGCTTGCTTCTCATTGTCAATGTCCAATTGCCAATTAACGCAATGTGCAATGTCTTCCTTCTTTTAGTTTCTTCTCTTTTTTTTTCAATCTTGGATAATGTGGCCCATTATCATTCTTTGTGGTCTTTTTATTTCTCTTCCGCATCTGGTTGTTCTTATTGTTTCTGCCACTCCTTGATCTTCTTTCTGCTTTTCCTTTTCCTCCTGTATTTTCTTTACTTTTCTTTGTATGATTTCCCATGATGTTCATCTATAATTTTTTCCTTTTTCATCATTTACTCAATATGATCTGGGGTTCTTATCTTTCCCCCAATTTTTTCCTTTTATCCATCCTTCCGTTTTTAAGTTTTTCCTCTGAAACCATACAGCTTCCCCATTTTTGAAAGTTTTTTCCTTCTATGGCTCTTGCCCTTGTTTCTTCCAATTTCTTTTTCTTGGTACCTGTGGTCTCGATTTTGTTTCCTTCCATATTAACCAATCTCTTAATCTTCTGGACATCAACATCTGTGTTGGTGACTGTCCCTGGTCATTTATCGGTGTATTTCTGTTGGCTAGTAATCCCAAATCTTTGTTTGATTCCTCGGCTTTCTTCCACATTTTATTTATTATCTGTGCTGTTCCGCCATCCCATTGTTTCGTGGATATCCTGATGACAATGTTCTGTGATCTATGTCCCACTGTTTATAATCAGCACTCGCAAATAGTGGCCCATTATCACTTATTAATTCTCTTGGTGTTCCATGCCTGGATAATATTTCTTTAGTCTCGTCTATTACTGTTTCTGCTGTTGTATTATTTAATTCTGTATATTCACTATACATCAAGATATAGACTACAATGAATAAACTTTCCCATTATAACTGAACAAATCTATTCCTATTTTTGTCCATGCTGTGTTTGGTCTCTGGTGCCCCATTAAAGGTTCATGCCTTCTCTGTTTTGATGTATCACGCATGTCTCACACTTTCCTACTTAGTCCTCAATTTGTTTACTTATGCTCAGCCCAAATCTCTTGCTCTTCGCTTCACTTTTTCTATTCCCCAATGCCCTTCATATAAGTTTCTCAACATTTTTTTTCTTAACTCGCTTGGAATTATTGTCCTAAGCCCTCTATATATTATTTCTTTTTTGATGTATTTCACTTCTATACTCCCAATATGGTTGTACCTTTTCTGGTGCATCTTTTCTATTTTCTGGCCCATCTTTGTTCAACGTTGTGTAAATTTCCTGACTCACTTTATCTTTTAATCTATTGGTGTAGGCATTTGTTATTACTATTACCTTTTGTTGATCAATTTTTAACCCTTCTTGGGTAATTATATGTCTTAAGTATTTTACTTCCGTTATTCCTATCCTGCATTTTTCGTTGTTTAGCATTATATTTTCTTCTAAACATTTTTTTTAATACCTTCTCCAACCTTTCATTGTGCTATTTCTGTGTTTTACCATATATCAAAATAATAATAATCCTTGCATTTGATATAGCGCTTTTCAAGTCGGGAGGACACACTTTACACACTGTAAAGTGAATTGACTGTATATTTGTGGGTGAACGCGGCAGCCAATTGCACACAGCAATGTCCCACAAACAGTCGTAGATTGAAAATGACCAATTTATTATTGTTTTCGGTTTTGGAGGGATTATTATTAGGCGTAGTGTGGAGTAAGGAAACTTGAATTGAACTCAGGTCTCTCACTCACAAAGCGAGTGCTCTAACCACTGAGCTACAGGACTCCACAACCCTCCACTATCCTTTGACAATTTGACTTGCCAGTACCCCGAGGAGCAATCTAATATTGAGAAGTAACTAACTCCATGTAGTAAAGCATCCACATCTTCTAAAATGGGAATTGCATAATGTTTCCTTGTTACAGCCCTGCTTAACTGTTGTGGATCTAAACATATCCTTTAATTATTTGTCTAGTTTCTCTATGATTACTATTGGACTCATTCACTCATGGTTTGTCCAGTTTTTTTTATTATTTGATCCCTTTGATTTGGTCTAACTTTTCTTTTTATTGTCTCTGGTACTCTTCTTAATGGCTAAATTACTGGTGGTACTATTCTCTTCTAATCTTATTGTGCAATCTTCTTTCAATAATCCTCTGTTTATGAATACCTGTTTATATTTTGCTACTATTCTTCCTGTCTGCCTTGGTTCACTTTCCTCTATTTTCACATTCCCAATACTTTTTAACATTCCCGTTTTTAATATAACTTCCAGTCCTAATAAAGTATCAGCTTTTATTTTTGCAATGTAGAATTTTATTCTATATTTTCTTCCTTTGTAGACACTTCCTCTCTGCAACTGTTTGAATGTATCTTTGTTATATGCCATTAGGTTAACTTTCTTTCCCCATGTTTTCCTTGTTTGGTTCTCCCAACTTTATATATTCTTCCCATGGTATTATACTGGCCTGTGCTCCTGTATCTAATTTGCACTGAATGACTTTCCTTACTTTTTTTTAAACACCATAAATATACCATCCACTCATTTTTTTCTTTTGTGTGTACTCCCTTCATGAGTTCCACTGCTTCAAAATTGTACTCTCTTCTTGTTTACTTTCTCTGGATGCTATATCTGAGCTGTCTCTCCTTTCAGATTCCCTTGATTTAATTTGCCCAATTTTAGTTCTCCTCGGGTTATTTGGCCTCTTGTACTCTCTTCTCTCTGTTTCACTTTTCCTCTGTGCTTTATATCCTCTATATCTCTTCACATTTTTTTGTTGTCTATTCCTGCATAATCTTGCATTATGCCCATATCTTTTACATTGATAGAATTATTTTCCTTCTGCGGGATATCTCCTACAAATGATGACATAGGATGTTCTAATCTGCATTTACCACATTTGTCCATTCTGTTTGGCCTCCCTCTTTTCCAATATATTCTCTGCACTCAATACTCTTCATCTGTATCATCACAACTTTGTCTGTTGGCTAGTTCATCTATTTCCATTTCTGTTTCTCTCTCCATGTCTCACATTTATTTTTGTCACCTCTTCAATCTCCATTGCCATTTCTGACATCAGATCCTTTTTTTGAAAAGCTTTCCTCTTAAACTACTATCTTTTATGCCAACCACAATCTGGTCATGTATCATTTCCTCTCTTAATATTCCATAATTGTAATTTTTACGTAGGGATCGCAGTACCACACAGTACTGATTGAATGATTCTGTGATTCCCTGCTTTCTTGTTCCAAATTTAAATCGGTCAATTATCACATTATTTTTCCCACAGCATCTTTCCATCATAATAGTCATCATCTCATGCACTGGCATGTCCACCTCCCTTTCTTGGGTTGCAAAGTATTCCCTTGCTTCCTCGCCTGCCACATTCAAAAAAATCACAGACTGCAGTTCCTGCTGCAGATTCATTATGTTTGCTGCTCATACAAAAAAATAAAGTCTCTTTCAAACCATTTCCAATTGTGCCATAAACTTCCAACCAACTTTAGTGGTCTTAGTATCTGTACATACCTTGACATGGTATTCAATTTTGCTTCTCTCAGCATTTGCTTTTCAATCCGTATTCCATCTCGTAGTCCATTTCACTCCAGGTTTCATTTTCACTTCTGACACCATGTAATGTTTGTAGATCCAAAACATTTTAGATTCACTAGTTCCTTTATTTAAAGCTTACATCTCCACTCTCTTCCACAATCTGCCCAGCCACTTTCTCAGAATCCTTTTATGCTTGCTTGCTTCTCATTGTCAATGTCCAATTGCCAATTAAGTCTTAAAGCAATATGCAATACAGCTGCGTTTGCCTACAAAGTCACAACTTTGCTGCTTTGAGATGGTTTTATGCAATAAGCACTACAGTATATCAAATGCAATAGCTTTTAGAATGTCATGGATTGATTATCTTCAGTCTGGTATAGTTTCAGTTCTGTTTCTACCATCATTCATTTGCCACTGTGTCCCTGCTTCTGTCAAGGATTGAAGAAGGTAAATAAATTCTCCACACACATATTCGGGGAAGTGAAGTAACCAATGTTGTTCACAACAAATTTTAACTTTATTTTAAGTACAATAAGAGTGAGTCTACCAAGGTCAGTGAATATATGGATCTTGATAGGTGTGAAAATTGTACACACTGCTGGTCCATAAAGTGACATATCTCAGTGGTATGATTTTATAACCAATTAAAACCTTTGGAGAATCACCTCTTTAATGTAATGCTCCTTACAGGGTCAATTTATAGTTCGGCTGAAGGGGTTGAAAATCAATACATTCCCCGAGATGCATGAACTTTAACTCTGGGTAATTAAAGAGACAAGGGAGCAGATCTGTGAAGCATTGACAGATATGTGAGGGAGTCAAATGAATACTGGGAGTTTCCAACAAATTGGAAACAAGCAAAGTGGTTCCTGTATTGAAGAAAGGTGACACAGCTATACCTAATTAGTTACATATCCATTGGTCTAACTTCAACAGTAGCAAATAATGGAATCAATTGACAGGAGCAAAATGGAAGAGACCTTGTATGAAAATCGCCTCATAAGTGACAGTCAACATGACTTCAGAAAGGTTAGATCCTGTCTGATGAACAATGTAACATTTTTTAAGAAGATTATATCACAAATTGACAATGGAAAGTCATATAATGTAATATTCCTATATTTTCAAAAGTCTTTAATAAGTGCCACAAGAGGGACTCTTTTAAAAACATGGTTCAAATACAGAAAGGAGATTATTCTGGTATCCTGGCCAATAATCCTCCAGGCCATTTACTTCATGGCAGATTGTGGGCCATTGTGTACAAATTGGCTGCTGCATTTCCCTGCAAATATGAAGTCACTGCACTTAATAACAGTCACAAGTTCAGTGTTTTGAGATGTACTGACATTAGAGAACCTGTATTAAATATTCTTACTATTCAGGTTAAAATGAGAGAAAAAATAATTGGGCTGCCTCAAAATATAATTGGGTATATTGGGACCACTCCTGTTTCTTCTATACATAAATAACCTGGATTTACAAATTAGAATCAGTGCAAAGTAATTTAATGCACAGTTGGCTCAAAGCTGAGTGGGTGGAGAACTATAGATTCAGAGGAGGTAGCCCAAATCCTATAAACTCAGCAGTGTATGCCTCTGGTCTGATAACTGGCAGTGAAGTTTAACAAGTAAGCTACTGGAGAAACCAGAAACCCTGGGAGCAAAACTAGTTCATTCTCCAAAGCCTTAACAACAATAACAAAATTACATTTGTATAGCGTCTTTCAGGTCGTAAGGTTACCCCAAGGCACTGGACAGACAGAGTTATGGATCAGAGCTGAGGGTTAGGGTGGGGGAGGGGGATGTCAGAGGGCCAAAGAGGGGAAATCGAAAGCACGGTCGAAGAGGAGGGTCTTGAGGTGGGTCTTGAAGGTGGCGAGGGTGGGGGCGAAATGGAGGGACTGCGGGATGGAGTTCCAGAGGGTGGGTGCAGAGTGGCGGAAGGCCTGCCCGCCGATAGTGGGGCAAGCAAGGCGGGGACGTGAAGCAGGCCGGAGCCCGCTGAGCGGAAGGAGCAAACAGGGTGGTAATGGGTTACGAGGTCGGAGACGTAGGGGGGAGCAAGGCCATGGAGGGCTTTGAAGGTGAGGACCAGGATCTTGAACTCTATCCTCTGTGTGATGGGAAGCCAGTGGAGTTGGGCAAGGATGTGTGTGATAGGGTCACGGAGTTTAGTGCGGGAGAGGACACGGGTTGCAGAGTTCTGGATGATCTGCAGCCTGTGGAGGGAGGAGTTGGGGAGGCCGACAAGCAGTGAGTTTGCATAGTTGAGCCTCGATGTAATGAAGGTGTGTTTGAGGGTTTCGGTGGCCTGTGATGTGAGAGAGTGTTGGAGCCGGGCAATGTTTCAGAGGTGGGGAAAGCAAAGCGGGTCATGGCGCAGATGTGGAGTAGAAAGGATAGTTGAGGGTCAAACAAGACCCCAAGGTTCCGGACTGGCTTAGCAAGGTTGAGTGTGCAACCATGGATGGTGATACTGTCAGCGCCTGAGGTGAGGAGGCGCTGACGGGAGCCAATCAGGAGAGCCTCGGTCTTGTTGACGTTCAACTAAAGAAAGTTAACTCTCATCTAGGACTTGATGTCTGAAGGACATTCTGGAGTCAAGGATGGAGGCAGAGAGGTAGAGTTGGGTGTCATCTGCATACATGTGGAAGTTGATTTTGTCAGAGGTTCCACTCTTGAGTGAGATGCCAAGCCAAGGTACTTTGCCTGTTGAGGTGACTGTTAAAGATCCCATGACGCTATTCAAAAGACAAAACAATCTTTTCCAGTACCTTGGCTAAAAATCACCAAATTTTAAAAAAATGTTCATTCACTTCAAATGGGTCCTAATTAATAGGATAATTGGACTGGACTTGCTATACCCCAATTGACTGGATGTGATGCACTATATCAAATGCAAGAATTATACATTGATTGCCTTTATTTTGATCGACATGTTTGTTGGGCAGGACAGCCCTTTTCTCCCTCTCTTTTCAGATACAGTCACAAGATCCCGCTGTGCAGCCTACAAACCTCGGATTGATGCTTCATCCAAAGGATGGCACCTGTGACAACGCAGCATTGCCTCAGTACTGCGGTGGACTGGCAAATTAGCCTAGGAGCTCAAAGTTCCAAATCGGGGCTTGACTGCATAGACATATGACCCCCGAGAAAAAAGTGTTACCCCTTGAGCCAGGCTGACACCTCTTTCGCTCAGTTTTCTTATTTTTGTTCCGTGGCATCGGAGGTGATAAAAGTATCGGTTTCCCTGTGCCATCATTTTTGTAATGTTTTTGAGAGTGATTATATAATCACTCCAAACTATTTCAAATAAAATGGATGTGTCATTTTTAATGTGTAATTGTCCAGTTAAAAAGTGTCTTGAATGCAAAATAATAAATGCTTTTTTACCGTTTAAATCTTAATAAAAGGTTTTCTTAGAAGATCAAAGCGCTGCTTACTATGAAATGCCGCAAATCACCTTGCAGGTAATTACTGTTGAGTGGAGCCATTATTATTGTAGGACAATGCAGCAACAATGTCTTATTTACAGTCTCAAGGAGATTCACCAAATAATCTGGAATACTATTGGCTAGAGCACGAGGAGAAACTCTTCTCTTTTTGAATAGTGATCGTGGGATCCTTCATTTCTGCCTGAACAGGCAGACGACACCTCCATTTAATGTATCATCTAAAAAGCAGCACATTGGACGTTGCATGCTCCCCCAGTCCTGTACTGGAGAGTGTTGAGTTCATGTCCTGACATGGGGATTGAATCCACCATCTTCTGACCCAGAGGCAAGAGTATTACTCACTGAGCTAAGTTTACACTTTTACACGGTACTGCCAATCGTTTTCTGAAAGTGTGTCAGCCTGGTCCTTACATTACAACCATGCATTGGAGAATCTCTCTCTCAGGCTCTCCCTTACAAAATGTTTCCTATATATCTTCAGTTTTCCAGGTTATTTATGTATTATCCTTCCGACATCTACACATTGAAATCTTTCCTGTGACATTATGTTTGTGAACACTGAAATGCAAGAAATACTCCTAGTTATGATAGAATACTCTAGGATAAAATAGAAAGCATTGTGATATGATAAATATCTCCACAAGGAGGATAACACATTGAATGTTGAAGTCAGTAGGGATGTTTTATCACATATTTATCTCAATGCCTGCCATTGCATTTGTATTCTAACACTTACACTGCTTTGAGGTGTCACTACAACGTCATATCTGCAGCAATCTGATTTTATTTTTGTTGTTAAATCTCTTCAGAGACGGAGTATCGATGTGTGTGTGGTGTCAGCGCCATTGTTTTCACGGCAGATAATGATCCATTGCCATATTCAGTGCGACATCTTATTGTGGATGGACGGAGTGAGTGGCTAGGAGAAATGCATCTCTGATAGCGTGGAATCCTGCAGCCTGTTGGTTAGAACACTCACCTCGCAAGCGAGAGGACCCGGATTCGATACCTGGGCTGGGTGAAACCTTAGGCAAGTTTCCTTTCTCCACATACATGCCTTTGTTTACCTAGCAGTAAGTAGGAACCTGGTTGTTAGTTGATTGTCAATTGTTTTCTGGGGGTAATAATTCCTGCCCCCCAAAATAAATAAAATAATAATAATTTAGTCACTTAATCCACGACTGTTTGTGGATTACTGCTGTGCACAATTGGCTGCCACGTTTCATCCACAAAATACAAGTCACTACATTTTACAATATATTCTGCGAAGCTCTTTGAGACATCTCAATGATGTGATAAGGCATTACATCAAATGCAAGAATTATTATTATTATAATAAGTACAGTAATTGACGTTAAGGATTGTATTATCTACCTCAGGTTTCCAAAAGCTTGTGTAAATAGAATTTTCAGCTCCAAAAGATTAAGGTGCTACAGCAGGGCAGTAACAAAGGAAAGAGAAATAAAAGAAAGCTCAACAAAGTCTGAATATTGCAGCAATTTCTGTGCTTAATTTGGAATTATTCTGCTCTCTGTTGTGTGTTCCTTGGAACAAGTAGCAAAGCACTGTTGCTCTGTTTAGTGAGTTTGTCAGATTGATCTCTGTGTACCTCTAACAGTAATGCAATTTAAAAACATATAAAATGACAAACTTAATTTTGAATTATATTACATTTGTTTTTAAGGACGCACAAATTTCATTTGCTATACTCATTGAAAGGAACAGAACAGCACAGTGATGAATTTGTTACATGTGGAGCATGTAAAGCAGAATAACAGCCAATGTACTTTGGTTCAGGAAACATCATAATGTCTCAAGCACCTTGCAGATAATTACTGAAATTATTGAATTAACCACACAACAAGTTGCATTTCTACATTAAGGAATTAATGTATTATGCCACTTATATAAATTGCAAACTGCAGACACTTCTTATTTAATTTATTTTAAAAACTGCTTCAGCACATCAAAAATTGATCCACTTTTCCCCCTCTCACCAAAATAGCCACATTTAGAATGTTGAGCAAGGATTAAATAAAACACATGGACTTAGTAGCATGTTGAAGAGACTTAATTGTTTTCTTTCCTGAAGCATTATTGAAATTTGGAATTCAATTAATGAAATCAAATTATAATTGATTTAGTACTATAATATATTTATCTTATCAACTCACAGGAGTGAGGTGCCACCTACTTAACATTAACTGTTGCTCGAGGGACTCGCTGGTAGAGGGTCTCGCAGGTAGAGTTCAAAATGTGGGAGTGGAATAAATGAAAGCTCACCCACCGAAGGTGAGTTAACACTCAGCAGGGTACACTAAGGTCACTTGTTTGCTCTAGATAATGAAATGCTACTGTAAAACAAAAAAGTGTAGTGCATTTTTGTATAAATGTATCATCAGATTTCTGAGAACAAGGATTTTTCCACTATGAATTACAAGCAGTATGTAGAAGGATTTGTGTAGTTGATTCATCTTGCTCCTACTTTTTTGGTTGGATCTGTCCGCTAATAATTGACTAAACCTGGCAGATTTTGAGACTATGATTGAAGATTTTCACACATATATGTGTGTGTGTTGTGTTTGTGGGAGAGGACATTTGACTCATTGAGACTGGACTAAAGACAATTTTTGTCTAAATTCCTATTTCTAGCCTAATGTTAAATGGGCAGAGATTTTGCCTAAAATAAAAGTTGCTGGGAACACTCAGCAGTTCAGCCAGCATCTATGGAGAAAGGAATGTGAGTTAAAGTTTCAGGTCAAAGGCCTTTCATCAGACCTGAAATGTTAACTCACTTTCCTCTCTCCTGACCTGTTGAGTGTTCCCACCGACTTCCCTTTTCATTTCAGATTTCCAGCATCTTCAGTATTTTGTCTTTAGAGATTTTACCAAGAAGATTTCCTCAAATTTCCAGCGCTGACTTCAGACAATAAATGTAAAAAAAACCCACTCATGAATGCAGAGTATCTCATCACTTGAAAAAGGGTATTTTTGTGTCATTTTAGTGTCAAGAGTCTGCTGCATTCTGATAGCAAGATTCATTCAAATCACAAGATATTCCACTCAATAAGATGCTTTCTCTAAGATATGCATTAGCTTGTACACAATTACAAGAGTACTCTATTGAAACAGTGAAAGGAAAGGTATAATTTCTCCAGAAATCATTTCAGGGAACATTGAACTTCAGAGTTCTAAAAACCATGAAACTAAATCTAAAACAGAATTAATGGCAGTTTCTGGCCCAAGTTATGTAAAAAGGATTTATTTTTTACCAGGATTTTTCTAACCCTGACCTAATAACACAGTTTATAAAATAGGAGTTGTCTGGAGTTTGTCAGATGAAGTTTCATGTCACCTTTTTTGTGACACATCTATATGTCTGATTTTATTCTCTGGCTGCTCTTGTTTGAAATATGCCACAAATAGGACTTTTGCAAAATATCACAGGAGCTGCATTGTAAGTTGTTGAAGGCATCCATCAATATAAGATTGAGAGTCATAAAAGAAGTGTGTTAATATCAACAGAAGAGGTGCAATAGAAAGGTTCCATTAAGAGGGGTGCTCAGTAACATCAAAAGAAAAGGTACAATTAAAAAATTGTAATAATATCAGCAAAGCAAGTACATTGGAAAAGATACAGTAACTTGAAAGGCCCTATAAATTTTATTGTAAATTGTATTGTATCGACCCGAGACACTCTTGCATACAAATACACAGTCAGCTATTTCACAATAAACTCTATGAAGCTCTTTGGGACATCCTCCCAACGTGAAAGGTGCTATACCAAACGCAAGGATTATTGTTATTATTAAGATGTATCATGAATGATGTCCCAAGTCGCTAGTTAGACAGCGTTTTGGACCCGAGTCGGGATCGGGGAGAGTGGAGGGCAGGGAGGGAAGCAGGGTGATCAAAAGCACGGTCAAAGAGAAGGGTCTTGAGATGGGTCTTGAAGGTGGCGAGGGAGGGGGTGAGGCAAGCGACTGCGGGATGGAGTTCCAGAGGATGGGGGCAGAGTCGCAGAAGGCCCACCCACCAATAGTGGGCTGAGCGAGGCGGGGGAGACGTGAAGCAGGCTGAAACCCACTGAGCGGAGGCAGCAAGCAGAATGTTAGGGGGTTAGGGGGTCGCAGAGGTAGGGGTGAGCAAGACCATGGAGGGCTTTGAAGGTGCGGACCAGGATTTTGAACTGTATTCTCTGTGTGATGGGAAGCCAGTGGAGTTGGACGAGAATGGGGGTGATAGGGTCACAGAGCCTGGTGCGGGTGAGGACACGGGCTACAGAGTTCTGGATGATCTGCAGCCTATGGAGGGAGAAGTTGGGAATACAACATATACAATGAGTAAAGGGACAGTAACAACGACCAAAAAAGTTTAATGAGTAAAGTTATGTGTCAGCCTGGCTCAGTTAACAGCACTCTGAGTTAGAAAGCTGTGGGTTCAAGCCTCACTTTGGGACTTGGAACTCACATAGTTTAAAAAGACACTCCAATACAGTGCCTAAGGGTGTGCTGCGTTGCTGGATGTGCCGTCTTTTGGACGAGATGTTAAACTGACTGTCTGTTCAAGGGATACTATGATACTATTCAAAAAGAGAACCTCCTGATGTCGTGGTCAATAATTCCTACAATAAAATGTGTTATTCACTTCATGACTGTTTATGGGACACTGCTGCATGCAAATGGCTGATGTGTTTGCTACAAAGCACACAGTGACTACACTTTACAATATATCCTATGAAACGCTTTGGGACATCCTTCCGATGTGATGCTCGGTGCAAGGATCATTATTTATTAGAATAATAAATGCAAGGATCATTATTTATTATTATTATGGAACAGTAATACCAATAATGGAAGTCTGCAGGAATAATAGCAAACTTGTTACTGGTAGTGGTCTCTGCCACTTTTCCTGGCAACCTGTTCCATTTGTTCATTAGCCTTTGCATAAAGAAAAACTTCCTTGTATCTGTGCTGAAATTGCCCTTTATAACCCTAAACGCAGAAGCTAAGAAACAAGAGTAGGACATTTATCCCCTTGAGCCTGTTCCGCCATTCTTTAAGAACATGGCTGATCTATACCTCAAGTACAATTACCAACCTTTACCCCATATCCCTTGATACCCTGACCTAACGGATATCTATCCACCTCATTTTCCACATTGAATATGTGAATGGATCCACAGCCTTTTGGGGAAGAGAGTTCCAGATTTCCACTATCCTTTGGGTGAAAAACTACCTTCTGATTTTACTCCTAAATGGCCTAGCTCTAATTTTAAGATTATGCCCCCTTGTTCTGGATTCCCCCACCAGAGGAAATAGTTTCCCTTCTAAACTCAAAGAAATAGAGACCAAGTTTATGCAACCCATCCTCATCTGTGCTGTACCCCCTCCAGAGCTAATATAACGTTCCTAAAGTGCAGTGCCCAAATCTGAATGCAGTACTCCAGACGAGGTCTGACCAAGCCTCTATACAGTTGAAGCATCGTTTCCTCTCCTTTATATTCTAGCCCCCTTGAGATAAAGGCCAACATCCCATTAGCCTTTTGATAACTTTTTGTACCTGTGAGCTTGTTTTTAGTGATTTGTGTATGTGGACACCCAAATCCCATTGCTCTTCCACACTTCTTAGTTTCTCACTATATTGAAAATATTCTGTTTTGCTATTTTTGGATCCATAGTGGATGACCTCACACTTCCCCACATTGAATTCCATCTGCCACAGTTTTGCTCATTCACTTGATCTGTTTAAGTCCCTTTGTAACTTTCTGCTCCCATCTACAAAATTTACTGTGCCTCCTAACTTTGATATAAAACTCTATATTCCTTCATCCAAGTCATTTATATATGGTGATAAGCTGAGGCCCCAGTACAGACCCCTGGGGAACACCAGTTATCACATCCTGCCAATCAGAGAATGTTCCCTTTATTCCTACTCCCGATTTCCTGCCTCCCAACTAATTACCAAGCCACGTCACAAGATTACCTCCGATTCCATGGACTTTCATTTTTGTTGGTAACCGCTTGTGCAGAATTTTATCGAATGCCTTCTGGAAGTCCATGTAGATGACATCCAATAGACACTCTCTTATCCACCAGGTTGGTGACCTCCTCAAAAAATTCAATTAGATTTATCAGACAAAATGACCTTCTTTGATTAGCTCATACTCATCCAAGTGTTCAGTCACTCTCTCCCTGATGAGAGATTCCAGTAATTTCCCCACAACTGACAGGTCTGTAGTTATCTGGTATAAATCTATGGCCTCGTGTTTTATCATCTTGATGTATCATAAAGTATTGATCTGGGTTTATTTTTTCAATCCCTCTTAAAATGTTATACACCTCTACGAAGTCTCTTCTGAGTTGTTTTCTCTCAAGACTGAAGAGCCCTAGCTCGTTGTTAAGCTTGTAGCAGACAAAATATAGACAAAAAAGTACTTCAATGTATTCAATGTATTCATAAACAACTATCAAGTTCATTTTATCATTGGATTTGGTTGAAGGTTTTTCTCTGATCTCTGAAGTTAAAAAAAGTCTGTCTGAGAAATGACACAAGCTTCCATTCGCAACCAGAGGCAGTATTGAGCAGTCCTAGCCTAGAATGCCCAGTCTCACTGCTTAAACAAAAACAATTCATTGCAGCTTGATGTAAAGAGTGATACAGACAAATTGATTGCAATTGAAGGAATCGCCATGCTACAGTAAATGAAATATTCTTGGATTCAATTGAAAGACAAAGTTACATTTTATTACACAACCCAGCTTCTTCGCAGGCACAATTTTGTTGAACCGGAAATTTAAAAAAAACTAATATTCTTTCCTGTGTTTTATCTTTTGCTTATCAAATAATGATAATGCATTCAGTGCTTGTGAAATATTTGTGTGACATATCTTAACCTGCAATACTCCCAGCCTGCTTGAATTTACAGACTCTAAAGTGGATTCCTAATTTGTATTGACATAAGATAGCATCATCACACAGAGATCACTGAAACATATTTTGAGCTGAAATTCAACACTTGGTATATTCTTTCTTTATCAGAGAAAATCTATAAATGCATTGGAAAAAATAAAGGCTTTGTATTGTATGAGGCTTCTTGTTGACTGTTGCTCGCTGTGTTGAATAATGCTATAGGCGAGTTCTCAGTTGTTGTTATTTCTTTGATCCTGCTTCATTTGTTGTTTTTTTTTATGAACTGTACTGGTTATAAGTTGCAGGACTGGTGCAGTATTGATGTTTCTCATCTGCTGGTTACAGAGCAATTCTATTCAGATTGATCCTAAATATTGTTACATTGCAGCTTCTCAGCTTTCCTATTTTCTAAAGCATTTTAATTTGATCCAACAGAATTGAAGAACAATTCTTTGGCCTTGGTAACTCTTGGTCTAAAATAAGACAAACAACAAATCTATTCAGGGTTTCTAGAGGGGCCCCAAGACTGAGTGAATTAAAACTCAATACAGCTTAAACATATGAGAGGTAATGGAAGAAAAGCAGCAATATTAACAACATGGTCCAATAATAGGGTCTTGTAATATCAGCATGGGTAATGTTACAAACAACCTTTCTGTTTTATAAAGTATACTCACGACAGATACTAGTGAAATTAAAGTTGATGTTTTGGCTCCAACCATTCTTTCTAACATAAAGAATAATGGATATCTGGGACTGCTCATAAAGCAGTACTCTCATCTAGGATGTCAGATGATATCAAGTGGTTTTGAACAGTTATCTGAAACTCAGAATGAGATTAGTACTTTGAAATCACTCATATGTGTCCAATACACCTCTAATGTATGATTTGGAGTTGGTTGAGGGAGTTTAATTTTGTTTCTGCTTGCATTTTCTCTTCAGTGGCTGCTATCTTTATTGACCATTCCAAGTTTATCTATTAATGATCTTCAGATAATTATTAGAAAATGAAGAAAGAAAGAGCATACAGTTTTATAGTATCTCTCACTTTGAAACATTTTACCTGCTTCATAGGTAATTTGGGTCGAATGTAGTGGCTGTTTTTGCAGGTAAAAATGACAGCCATTACATCAGTAAAGTCCCACAACCAAATTCATCTCCTTACCAGGCAGACGGGATCTTGGTTTAATATTTCATCTGAATAAAAACAGGATTCTTGGCAATGCAACAGAGTTGCAGAATAGACCATTGTTTACTTTATTTATTTGACATCTTACAATATTCGAAGGTTGGCAAGTTGTTGAATTCAGTCTTAACTTTGTAGCAGGTTTTCTGTAGTTCTTGAAAAAACTATTTTACTGTAGTTCTTAAAACAACAACAACCACTTGCATTTATATAGTGCCCTTCCTGTATGGCAGTGTCTCAGAGAACTTAACTGTGACGGAGCTTGACGCCGAGCTGTGGGGAGTGAGGAGGTGACCATAGATCGAAGAGGAATGTCTTCAGTCATGATCTAAAAGAGAGGAAGGAGAGGACAAGGCAGAGGGATTAAGGAGGAGAGTTCCAAATCTTCGGGGTGTAGTGGCTGAAAGTGCAGAAGTGGAGGCGATGAGGGACAAGCAGAAGGTCAGAGCCATCCAAACGGGTCGTGGAGTGGGGGAGAAAACCGGTCAGAGGGTGTGAAGGGATTAGTTTTAAAGGAACTACCACTCTACAGAACTTAGGACTGTATTTAAGAATTTATCAAATTCTGGATGCTCTAAAACGCTACATGAGTAGAATACATATAGAAGACCTAGGCGAAGATTTTCCCTGGAAGTATATTAATGTTGGGTTCAAGAAACAGCTATAAAACTTAAGCTTCTATTTGTTAGTTTAATATGGTGTTCACTGAGAAATGGAAATTTGTCCAATCAACAATACAAACCATGGAGAATCTACCTTTTAGTGAGACTCAAAAATCACCTGAAAGATTTACTGCAGGGAAAATTGGACTTCATGTTTTCCACGATTGACACAATGCAACAGCAAACTGAACCGATTTTCCAATTTTATTGTTCAAATTTTCATTACTTACATGTTCATGTGCACTACAGGTCTGAATATTCAGTGTAGATCTGACCCATTCAAATAGCATGCAAAATATGAGCAAATATACAGATGTACAGAGACAACAAAGGTTAATAGTCTTAGCACCCAGTGGAAATATAAACCTGAATGGTATTCTGTTGACAGTCAGTGCATTTTAATCATAAAACAAGTAAACTTAAAATATTTGGATGTAATAATAATAATCCTTACATTTGATATAGTACACATCATCGAAACATCTCAAAGTGCTTCACTGGATAAAGTGGATTGACTGGGTATTTTATGGGTAAAACACAGCAGTCAGATTGAGCACAGCAATGTCCCACAAACAGCCATGGAGTGAGTGACCAATTTTACTTGGGGGATCGTTAAGAATGAGTAAAACGGAAAATTCATGCGTTTCCTAAACACAATTATATACAACAACAACAAGATTCCATTTATAAAGCGCCTTTCACGTCAGGAGGACGTCCCAAGGCGCTGCACAGTTGGGTCAGGACCCGAGCAGGGGGAAATTGTCAGGGTGAGGGGAGGGAAGGGAGGGAGCAAGGAGGGGGGAAATGGCCAGGAAATATAACAGTCATTATACAATTGTATGATCAGAAAAATGATAGTGGCAAGTTACATTCTGATCAAAATCCCTGTCCACAGATTTCAGCACAGAATACTAACACGTTTCTATTCATTTTGACAGGTGCATCCAGGAGCACTGCCCATTGTGTTTCTCACTTCCCAGGCATAATCCAAACAAGCCCACAATGTTACTTGGTCAGGCCAAACAAAGCCTTGAGGAGAAAAACTTGATTTTTACTGTAGACATTTTGGCCCCTTTGATAGAAAGGAAATGCGAAACTTTGATTTACTATTCCTCCACTTTCAGTAATGTTCTAGAATACAGTCTCGAATTCTGGTCTGCTTCCACCAATGCAGAGTATCACTTTACTGTTTCTACAGCTGTGTGGCATTAACTACTGACTGCTCCCAGCTCTAATGATCAGTGGAGTGTGTTAAACCACTGACCCAACCAAGTGCTACCTCCAGAGCACAGAAGATGTCACTGCCTTTTGGCTTGATTACACCCAACCAATTGATGTACTAACTCTGATTATCTACTTATCACCCCAGAGTTTTACAGAACCCATTAACTTGTTCTTAGCCTCTTTATGGTTAGTTTGTGCTAGTCAGTTGTTTGTAGCTGTATGCTTCTTCTCAGAAGGGAAAGGATATTTATATACCCATTAATCAACCCCTGGAATGGTTGAATAACATTTAGAAAAGTAAAACTTGCATTTTATTCAAACCCTCACTCATGGTCTTTATAGATCTCTGATGTGTAAAAAAATATGATCTCATGATATATTGTTTGGATATAGTTATACTGTTTCCAGATGCAAACAGTGGGTGGTCTCACTTGAAGCAATATGTTCCCAAAATTAGTAAGACTAATTCTCAAGCCTGAAAATCCTTAGCACTGACAAAAGTTAGCTAAGTGTATACATGGTGGTTTCTATAACAGTGTTTAGTGTTCTGCACTGAGGTATGTAATTGAGATCTTTTGAAAACTTTGGAAAATACACCCTTTAGATCTTTAGAAATCGTGAAGTCATGCCAAGGACATAACTTAATGACATTAGACTATTGGATCAGTGTTCGCCTTTCTCAACTCTGCAAAATGACCATGTCTCTCATGATACAAAACACTACAGGCCAGGAATTTGCTGAGCGAAGGGAGCGGTGGCTGGGCTAGTAGGGTGTAGGAAGTCGAAGAGTAGGATGGGAACATCACCACCCAATAACTCATCTGAATGGGGATGTGCATGATTTAATATTTTTTAAAACTCACTAATGCTGTTCCTGAGGCTTCTTCCATGATGGTGCATGCCAATAGATTGATTCTGAAAATAATCTTCCACCTGAATAAGGGGTTGCTTGGTCATATGGAATCTGAGAAATTTGGGTTTGCCTGTCTGCAAGGGGTAGACACTTTGATTCTATCCACATGTCACTGTTTTTCTTTAAGACAACTGGAGTCTGAAACTGAAATAGGCTGTCTGATTTGGAGTCAAATAATCTCAAATAGCCCAATGTGAGTGTTCAGTGGTTGATTTCAATTTGCACCTCTTCTCTCTTTTCTACTTTGTGGAGTTGTAACCCCAGCCAAAGAAATTTGCAGTTATAACTATGTGTACATGGACGAACTGGGTGGAAACCTTAGCATGATACAGAGACTTTAGCAATCCCAGAACCAATGATGCAGTGCGGCGAGTTTTGGAATTGAGCACATCACATTACATAATGTGTCTGATTTTGCCGTGAAAAAAAATTGATTAGATTTGTTGCCTCAATCAGTGAATGTACCATTTATTTCAAAAACAGTTATTGTTTTATTATTATTATCTCTTGATTTTGAGAGTTGTTTTTAATATTCTTATTTTCGATGAACTTACCGGGGTGGGGGGCTGGGGGGCTGGGGGAGTTCTGTCAAATCTTTTTCTTCCACGATTTTCTCCCTTTTTTGTCAGAAACTCAACTGGATTTAACATTATTTGTCCTGTAAGAGCCAGCCAGTGCTTTACAATGGCTCTGTTGCTAATGCGTGGACAGATTCCATTTTATTTACTATGTTTTGTTTGTGGGACTTTGCTGTGTGCAAATTGGCTGTTGCATTTCGCCTCCAAACTACACTGCACATTATAGCATATCCTGTTTAGTTTTTTGAAACGCCGCAATAGATGCTATATCAAATGTAAAGATTAATATTATTATTATTTTTGATTGTGAATACAGGAGCTGTATGAAAGTATCATATTAATCTTTTAAATGTTCCTGAATCTCAATGTTAAAATTTTTGTTCACAAGATCTTTTCTATTTCTATCACCGGTGGTGCCAACATCATTGTTCCTACAATTTCCTACAGTTGAAAGTGAACAAGACTGAGGCCCTCCTGATTGTCTCGCGCCGGCGCCTCTGCACCTCAGGCCCTGGCAGTATTAACCTCCATGGTTGCACACCAACTCACCAAACCAGTTAGGAACCTAGGTCTCTTGATTGACCCTCAACTGTCTTTTCTCCCCCACATCCAAGCCATGACCCGCTCTGCCTTCCCTCACCTCCATAACATCGCCCGACTCCGCCACTACCTCACCCCTCAGGCCGTTGAAACTCTTGTTCATGCCTTCATCACCTCCAGGCTCAACTATGCAAACACTCGGCTTGTCGACCTTCCCAACTCCTCCCTCCACAGGCTGCAGATAATCCAGAACTCTGCAGCCCGTGACCTCTCCTGCACCAAACTCCGTGCCCCCATCTCCCCCATTCTTGCCCGACTCCATTGGCTCCCTATCCTTCAGAGGATCCAGTTCAAGATCCTGATCCTCACCTACAAAGCCCTCCATGGCCTTGCCCCACCCTACCTCTGTGACCTCCTAACCCCCTACCAACCCGCCTGCTCCCTCCGTTCAGCCGGCTCTGACCTGCTCCACGTCCCCCGACCCACCCACCCCACCATTGGTGGGAGAGCCTTCAGCCACTCTGCCCCCAACCTCTGGAATTCAATCCCCCAATCACTCTGCCTCACCCCCTCCTTAGCCTCCTCCAAGTCCCGCCTCAAGACCCTCCGTTTTGACCATATCATCGGCCACCCCCCTTCCCCTCCCCTCCCTTCTCCCCTCCCTGACTCCAGCTCGGGTCTGAAATACTGCACACTGTCCAGCGCCTTGGGACGTCTTCCTGACGTGAAAGGCGCTATACAAATGTAATCTTGTTGTTGTTGTTGTTCGGTTATACATTGCCATAATTTGTGGCCTGGTTCTCATTTTCTCTTATTGAGATGCATGGACAAAACCCAATTCTGAATTAGTAGTTGCACAAACAGGCCGGATTCTCATCATCTCCCCAAATATTCCAGTTTGGCAGTCAAACTGCAGTTCAAGGTTCCAGGCATAAAGTAACATCTGGTCTTTCAGCAATCACACGCAATTGCAAATGCAGACTTGCATCACTAAAATAATTTTGGAGTTCAGCTCCACTGTATGCTGTGCTGTACATTATTGACAATCAGATCATCCATCGTAAATGAATCTGAAATGAAATAGAAATTTTATTTCTCCCACAAGTTGATACAAATAGGGGTGACATTTCTGTTTTCTTTCCGGTGTATTCATCATCAAACCAACCATCACCCCATCCCCATAGTTATTTATTTCTGTTTGGAAAATACAATAAAAAGTATTTGTTATAAAATAAGTACTCTACTCCTCACATAATTCAGAAGTAAACATTTTATTACTGATAGATTTGGGCATTGTCTTTTTTTTCATTTGGGTGTTATTTTATCAAGCGCTGTAATATATATATGAAACACAGTTATATACATCTTCGTGTCATTGCATTGCCCTATATCACATGAGTTATGCAATTATTTCATGTGTCGTCTGGCAGTTCAACTGAATATAAAGAACATTTCACTTTCAATGAAGAATAATTCATAGTTCCATTTAGATCTGTCCATTCCTTCTGTTCAGTAGGCTCTGGCCTGGTCCATGTCCCCTGCCCAGACCTCTCCACCATCAGCAGTTGGGCCTTCAGTTTTTCTGCCGACATCCTTTGGAACTCCATCCCCCATTCCCTTCTCCTCGCTCCCTCCCCTTGCCTCCTTCAAGGCCTTCTCTTCCACGGTGCCTTTGATCACCCGCCTATCCCATACCCTCTCTGACGTCCACTATCCCTGATCCCAACCCCCAGCTCAGATCCAAATTCCTGACTATCCAACACCTTGGGATGTTCTCCCAACATGAAAAGCACTATACAAATCTAAATCTTGTTTTTTTCCTTATCAAAATGCTTCTCTTGATGATGGCAGCTGTAGACATAGGGTGAAGTTCCACATGTATGTGGATGACACCCAAATCCACAGCTCCATTTCTATTCTTGATTCCAGATCCACTGAAATTCTGTCTACTTGTTTGTCCAACATCAAGATCTGTATTAGCCCAAATTTCCTGCAACTCAACATAGATAAAACAAAAGTCATCCTCTTCAGATCCCATTAATATCACCCCCTGTCTGATTCTGTTCTCCTCAACCTCCTTGGCCAATCTCTCAAATTCACTAAACTAGTGCACAACCTTGATATCTGGTTTGATCCTCAGCTCTCCTTTCTCCCTCATATCTGGTCTTTGATCAAGACGGTTTTCCATCATCTCTGCCTCACCACATAACCTGGCTTTGAACTCTATCTAATACTCAGTGCAACCAAAGTATTTATTCATGCCTCCATTACCTCTCAACTGGATAACTATTCTATGAAGCTTTTTGCGACTTCTCACCGATGTGATAAGGCGCTATATCAAATGCAAGGATTGTTATTATTACTATTACTGCTGCTGCATGCACCCACAAAACACACAGTCACAGCCATTCTTCTGATGTGAAAGGTACTGTACCAAATGTAAAGGACTATTAGGATTATTATTACATTATGTTCAATTCTGGGAAGAGTTGTCAGTTGTGAAGAGTTGTGAAGAATGCAAGCCATGAAATGGTTGTGTTTTTTCATTAATACATTTACACTGTTTAGATTTGGTAAATTTGTGTTGTGCTTGTGGCGGATTATAATCAGAATTGACCTTATCTGTGTATATTCATGTTAAATGTAGCTGGTAAAGGCAGATAGTATTATTCTCGTGTGTTGTTCTATGTGATTTTATTACCCTTGTTATTCCGAAGGTCTTGACAGTAGAACACAATTTCATGCACCATTTGTGCCATTTTCTAGTAAATGTGATTCCTTTACTCTCTGTTTTTATTAAGGAAAGTAATTAGATAGCTCGAGCTATCACAACAAATGTAACAGTTGCACACCAGGTTTGCCTGAGATTGTCAATTATAATAATAATCCTTGCATTTGATACAGTACCTTATCACGTCATTAAGACATCTCGAAGTGCTTCACAGAATATACTGTGCCAATAGTCCCACAAACAGTCGTGGATTGAGTGACCAAACTATTATAATTAATTTTTTTTAATGGATTATTAAGCCCGAAAAGCGATCTGCCAATCGACTGGGTTCCTATTTAGGAGTAAGGAAACCTTGGCTAAGGTTTCGCTCTGCTCGGGAATCAAATCCAGGTCCTCTTGCTTGCAAGGAGAGTGCTCTGGCCAATCGCTACAGTAATCCATATGAGCTACAGAATTCCACCTAATTGCATCTGACCCTGCAAACCTTTCAAAACATAACTAAAAATAATGGTTAGAATTGGTCTTTCCTGTTGGAGATTAATGGCAATGTTTCCAAGTGTCCTGTACCTAGTCCCTCCATCGGACGTAAAGGAAGTGTGAGTTTATCCAAGCGCAGACCTGATTAGGAGACCTCAGTCAGACTGACTCAGATTCCTGACCTGGATTCGTTGTGCTCCCCAGTCTGAAATACAACCTGTGTACAGCAATGAAGTTCCCTTTGCATCTCTTTGAACACAAACTGGGGCATGTAACTGAGATCTTCAACACTTTTGTTTGAAGGGAGGGGTTTACATACTGTAAATGACTACAGACGTATAAGACAAAAGAAGTAATTCCCCTGACTCTAAATGGTTACCTTAATTCACAGGTGGTTGAACTTGAACTACCCTCTGGGAACATTCTTATGAATTCCCGTAACAGAACTGGAACAAAGGAAGATTTTTGAAGTATTGAAAAGTCCCACAATAGCAACAGGAATGCGGGAGGGGGGAGGGTTAAACAAAACAACCTATTAATTTAAATGTATCCAATCGTCCTGTTTACTGAGTTGTTCAGTGTCTTGACCTACACAGATCTCCAATTTTGATCCAAGTTATTCCAAGTTAGCTAGTCTCATTTGGGGTACCATTACAATGTTACAATTGGCATCATTGATCAGTGTTGAACTACATTGAGTCAGAGTTGATGCTCCTGATTGCTAACCAGCAACACTTGTTGAAAGTGTGTTGAAGTGTGTGTGTGTGTGCGGACAGGCAACATGCACACACATGAAAAGCTTGGTTCCCATGAAATTGTACCCCAGTAGTACTATAAAATAAGTCAACAAATTAAGCTGAGGAACTTAGGGGAGAATATTCATAGGGTAAGAAATGAATAAAAGCTATCAAAGGGACATTTTCTTAGTGTTTAACAGAATATTTTTCCTGGCTTTCTGAACAATGTAATAAGGTGATGCAATTCATTTCTAAAATGTTTTTTAAAAAAATCATGGAAGTGTCTTTCATTACCTGCGTGACTTCATGACAATGGAAACTACACTTGTCATTCTATATTGACACTGGTGTAGTAACACTAACTGCACTAAAATTATTTTTATTTCTGGTTGAGTCCTGTAGCTCAGTGGTTAGAGCACTCACCTCACAAGCGAGAGACCTGGGTTCAATTCCCGGCAGGGCGAAACGTTGGGCAAGTTTCCTTACTCCACATGCCTCTGTTTATCTAGCAGTAAGTAGGAACCCAGTTGTTAGGCAATTGGTGGATTGCTTTTCCAGGGATAATAATTCCTTTCAAAGAAACATAATAATGAATTGGTCACTTCAATCCACGACTGTTTGTGGGACACTGCTGTACACAATTGGCTGCCGCGTTTCGCCCACAAAACATACAATCAATTCACTTTACAGTATATTCTGTGAAACACTTTGAGACATCTAGAAGACGTGATGAGGCTCTATATCAATACAAGGATTATTATTAATATAATTATACATTTGTTCTGGAAAAACCAAGACAGAACGTCTTTAAAGGAGTTTACGATGTACATTTCTGTTTTGAATTTTACCATGACTGCTATGAAATGAACAGAAAGAACATTCATATAGCAAAATACAGCTACTAGTAACGTGGATTAGACTCGGTAAAATCAATCACACACTGATATTCAGTACCATTTCTCCAAGTCTTTCTCTGCTCCATATTTCATGAGTCTCCTGTCGTGCCATTTCCACCCTGTTGTGCCATTTAATAAAAAAAGGAAAGTACAAGAATATTGCATATAATTACACATTAGAGGGTCTAATTTGCAGTATTTCTCATTAAAAATACTCATTAGATTCCACAATAAACAATCTAATTTGTGCAAAAGGGAACTCCTACTGGGAACTGGAAATAAGTCGCACCAATCCATGGGAACATTACTCCAATGTGATCCATTTTTGGAATGAAATTTCCGCAAATTAATGGAATTCGAATGGTATTCCTTACAGAGAAATCCCATTAAGCAATTCCACAAATTAGGTGCAAGATAAATAAAATCTTGGAGTTTGTTTGGAAACTGCAATACAATTTCTGGGAACCACACAAATGATTGCAGCTTCACTCTATTACAACATTCAAACATACTCATTGCACTTTGTAATGATGAGAAAGTTTAAGCAAGGGATAATATCAGAGGATAGACAGTTAGATGACAAGTTATAGTTTAAGATGCCCTCACTTGTATCATAGCATGGTCATACATTTTAAACAAACCTTTCTTATTGTAATTTATTTTTTCTCTGTAGAAAGGTATGAATTTGATTTTTAAACTGATAGAATATTCAGGTGGTTCCTGAGGGCGCTTAAGGTGATGGAGTTGGTAATTGTAGGTTTCTTGTGAAACTTATTCAGTAATCTGAGATCTGCCATGTTTCAGAATGCATTTGGCATGATAATTTGCAGCGTTTTAAGTGATAACATCAAATGGCTCATGAAACATCACTAATGAAAACTAATTTCAAATTAAAGTTCTCTGCTTTTACTACTTTAGCACTAGTGCCCTACAACTTTGTACAATGACAGGATTTGAACATCTACTGTATCATATTAAGCTCAATGCTGCATCTTCTGGTTACAGTAAGGGTAGCTTGAGGTAACCCCACTGTAGTACCACATACACCTTACCATAAATCCTGTGAAATTTTTTGAGATATCTCGACAATGTGGTAAGGTGGAACATCAATTCGGCATATTTATTATTATACCGCTTTAAGATTTCTGGCCCTTTTGTTGCCTCCACACTTCACATTCCATCATTGGTTCCCATCACTCTCAGTTCTCTCGCTCAGCCCCACTGTTGTGCAGCGCTCCAAGATGCTATCCTGTGTGAAGAGCATTATGTAAAAGCAAGCTGTTGTTTTACCATTCAGGCATTTAAAACAGGCAACAATGTTACCTTTTATGGGATCTGAGGAGAGAATGAGGAAGCACATTCAGTAAAGTGACATGTACTTTATCAAAGGTACCTTGTGACTAGCTGCTCAAATGCTATTAATACAACTATTGCATTGGTATTGGTCTTTTTAAATTATCTGAACGAACCAATAGATCTTGAAAACAGCAATGGAGTCCACTAAATTGTGCTTATCCAGAGTTAGCATTCATCAATCCAGAAAGGTTTCATTGCTGTTAGTAATTAGTTCAAGCAGATATTGATCAGCCCTTTAATTTGTGATGCAGTATGTAACAAAAAGGTGCCTTTCAGGATTGTTTGCGAGTTGCACACATTAGCTCTCTAAATGCATGGATATTCTGATCGAAAAGTAACATCCCCAAAGACATGATTGAAAGATATAACTATCTAAATGATAATTTAGTCTGGATTCCTCATTGCTACCATATTCTATGATTAGACATTGCTGTGTAATTTAAAAATTTTGATTTAATAATTCCTATAATCCTTACATTTGATATAGCACGTTTCACATCAGGAGGACATCTCATAGTGCTTCACAGGATGGACTCTAAAGTGTGTTGTGTATTTTGTTGATTAACACAACAGCCGATTTGTATACAGTCACCAGCAGCCATGAAGTGAATGACTAATTTTACCTGGGGGATTGTAGAACTGGACAGTTAATACCTTCTCTTTTGAAATAGTGCCATTGGATCTTTAACTTCCACCTGAACAGACTGATGGGACCTTGGTCTAACATTTCATCCAAAGGACAGCAACTCCAACAATCAGTGTTTCTCCAGCATTGCATTGGCATGTCATCCTAAACTATGTAGTTCAAAGCCCCAACCTTCTGACTCAGAGGCAAGACTGCTACCAACTGTGCCAGGCTGAACACAAGCCAGACTGATATATATTTTACGTTTACAATCTTGCATTAGGTTTGTATCTGGCATTCATTATATCTCAACAGGGAGGATAGTGAGCCTGCTGTTCCAAACCCCTTGCTTCTGATGACAAAAAGCAACATGTTATAACGGATTTAAGGTTTATCACAACTGAATTTGTTAAGAAAGATCACATTTTTCATCCTAGGATATACAAACTTGTTGACCTTATAACTTCTGGCAGTGAGATTGAGGTCTCATTAAATGAGGCACACAATTGGTGAACCATTCCTTTGCACAGTGTATTGTACATGATGTACCAGAAATATCCCATTGTTAAGTGGTACAATACAAAATTACATTTGTTATAGCACCTTTCATGTCGGGAGGATAGCCCAAGGCACTGGACAGCCAAGGATTTGGACATAATGGAGAGCATAATGAAGGTTATTCTTAAAGTATTTTGATTCACTGTGAAGTGCTTTGAGACATTGTATTTGATTAGATGCTTTGGGGTGATTTAATGCAATAAAAATGCAAGTTCTTTGTTTCAAATAAACAGCAGTGGGATCACAGAGAATCCAAGGGAGAGGGGAACAATGAGCTGGGTGTAACTACAGGAGTCTACAACAGATGGTGCTTATTTCAAAACACACTTCAAACCTTAGAAAATCTGCAATTATGTAGACTGACAAGATTTTCCACAGCGACAACATATGGTATACAGACCCCACCCTTTTTTAAAGATTCCCAGTTGTAACCTAAGATGACTGTAACAAAAGAAAACCATTGCACTCATTTACTTGATTCCCTTAGTTTGATCTCTATTCAGTACAACTAATAACTTTGCCCTTCTTTCTAATACCATCACTTTTAAAAAAGCAACAAAAATGAGAAGGTTATTCTCTACCACTTGATACATTTATCAGCCTTTGGTGGAGGCATGTTGAAAGAGAGTTTATAGATTTTAAATTCTTTCCTGAAACCTGGATAGAAGTTAGAATAGAAAGGAAAAGGTGCTATACAAATGTAATTTTGTTGTTGTTATAAAAATAAAGGAGATAAACTTTTTTTTAGCCATAACCATTTGCGAAGGAAATCCAGTGGTTCTGAGAAAATATATGGTAAAAACATGACAGAATCCATCTTTTTTCCTCGTCTCCTGGAGGTGATGACTTTAACTGGAGTATGGTTCCATTTATATCAGCAGTTTTCTGGTTTCTGTCCAATTGGCCAGAAGCAGTTTAGTACAATAATAGGACGACTGTAAAGTGGATATTTTGGACAGAGGAGATCTGTTCGGACAAAGGATCTACCTGAACTTCTTTTGTGATCATGTAAGTTTTTGCTCAGCATCCAGAGACTGCAATGCTCTTGTGGCATTTCCTGCAAGTCAGGGACAGATCAATGGTGATTACCAGGCATTCCAACTTTTCTGCACTTATTTTTGGAATAGTGTAAAGGCCACCTGCCCTTAAAACTACTTTAATTTGCCTTCCCACCCTCCAAAACACACACACACTGAAACAGCTGGAATTGTGCTCCCAGCAGGTCAGCATGCTCTAGCCATGTGTTTCACCCCCCCTCCCGCCCCATGCACACTCACTTTAAAACGGTGGGAGTCTTGTTTTCTTTAGGTCAGCACTCGAACTGTGCATTTCACTGCAACTGGAAGACTTTATTCATTTTAAACTTTACAGACTTGCTGGCCTATGCAACGTGCCTGCTCTTACCATCCACTACCAGCAGGGAAGCGTGATCACAGATAAGTAAAACCATAAACCATTCTTTCCAGGCCAGAGGAAAATAGCACACAGTCTGATTAGTTGCTGCTTTGTGATCACTCAGCAAAACAGAGTCCTCACAAATCTGTTGTTATCCTGTGGAACACATGTGGTTTGCCCACAGTTATAGGTTCAGTAATTTAGTCTCATAACATTTTGTGCCACTTTCCCAATCAATTCTGTACCATGTCAAGGTTAAATATGTTTTCTTTTGCTAAATGTATTTTGACTGATGTTTGTCAATAACATAGTCATTTATAAAAGTACTAGTGTGTCAGCTCTTGACCTGTAGCAATCTGTAGTCCAATCTGCAGTTCAATCAAGAAATTTATTGAGCAGGCATTCAGCCCATTGACTGGAATGGGATAACGTGAAAATGGGCGTGCTAAGAAGGTCTCAGATGACACAGGACATTGTGAATTATCACTAGCATTACACCTCAGGTAATGTTTCCTTTGCTAAAAGGGAATTCTGAAATCCGAGCCCCAGAGACACCAAAAGTTCTAATCGAAGGATTTTCTGTCACACACAGGCATCTTAATTGCCAAAAGAGCCCGAGTAAAGCCCACATTCAGAGATAGAATCTTGTCTCGGTTTTCACATTTTATGTTATTGATCTCTTCTTGAATATCTGAAGAGCATCCTTCCCCTGTCACATCAGCGTGAGTTGTTTTGAAGGATTGCCTGTGAGACCTGTACTGACAATTCTGAAGGGACACTGTATATACCTGTGTTGCAGTCAGGAATTTAAATTGTAAATAGAGGTTTTTGTCTTTTCTTACAGTTCCAATCTGTTTTACAGGCAGAGAAAGATAAAGGTTTTGCTGTTTTTAGTGCAATTCATATTTATACATTAGGAGGAAATCTATCCATGTGAAGTATGGATCTACCCTCCAGCATTTTCTCACAGCAAATTAATTGAATTGTAGGGGAGCCAACAGATCACTACAAAATACATTAACCTCAGAATTCCCTCTGATACTGCTAGATTTCAAAGTGATCAATAATATTACTCAGAACGTGATCCTTGCTGTTTATTTGCTGACACGTGAGAAAAAAGTACTGCAGCTTGAAACAATCCAGGCACATTAGTTATACAGCTAAGTCATAAATGCATGTTGAACATATAACAATGAATGGGTGTGAGGGAGGTACAAGGCAATGCTGCAGTTAAGAGGGTCAGATGACATTGTAAGTGGCAATGATTCCCCAAGATTGTGTTACTGCTTTTAAGTATCTTCTCAACACAGGTACCTATTATTTTCTAAATAAGCTCCAGCCCTCCAAGACATTCTATAATAAATAATATTAATCCTTGCATTTGATATATTCAAGATATTTTCAAGTTTCCTCCACCACTAACGGGCTCCCCCGTCCTCCCCGACACGCTTTGCAGATACTTCACTCTGACTCTCACTGCGGGAAAATGCAGGGAATCCGCTCAGCTGCCACTGCCCTTCCAACTTCCAACCCCTCTCTACCCCCACCCCACACAATTACCCATCCGAAAAGTACCCATCCCTCCTTCCACACCTTTGAACCTGTCACCCCCTCCTCTGTCTTCAACACGGTAATCTCCATGAAGTCCACCACCTGCTCTCTCGACCCCATTCCTACCCCTCTCCTTAAATCCCAGCCTCCACCTCCTTGCCCCACTACTCGCCAACATCAATAACCTCTCTCTGTCACCTGGTACTGTTCCTTCCCCCCTTAAAACAGCCACTATTTCCCTACCTTTCACACAGCCTCCAATTCGTTGCGGCAAATGGCTTCTCCTCAAGCCCCCGCACTGTCTCGTGCAGTGTTCCTCAGGGTTCTGTCCTCAGTCCCCTCCTCTTCACCCTCTACGTGCTCCCCCTTGGTGACATCATCCGCAGACATGGGGTAAATTTCCACATGTTTGCAGATGACACCCAACTCTACCTCTCTGCCTCCACCCTGAACTCCACGACTACTGGCGTTCTGACCAACTGCCTGTCCGACATCAAGTCCTGGATGAGGGCCAACTGACTCCAACTCAACGTCAACAAGACCGAGACCCTCCTGATTGGCTCGCACCAGCGCCTCCGCACCTCAGGCGCTGGCAGCATCAGCCTCCACGGCTGCACACTCAACCTCACTAAGCCAGTCAGGAACCTGGGTATCTTGTTTGACCCTGAACTGTCCTTTCTCCCCCACATCCAAGCCATGACAGGCACTGCCTACCACCACCTCCGCAACATTGCCAGACTCCGCCATTGCCTCACCCCTCAGGCTGCCGAAACCCTCATCCATGCATTCGTCACATCAAGGCTCGATTACGGGAACTCCCTCCTCATCGACCTTCCCAACTCTTCCCTTCACAAGCTGCAGATCATCCAAAACTCTGCAGCTCATGTACTCTCACGCACCAGGCTCCGTTATCCCATCACTCCCACCCTCGTCCGACTCCACTGGCTCCCCATCCCCCAGAGGATCGAGTTCAAAATCCTCATCCTCACCTTTAAGGTCATCCATGGCCTTGCCCCCTCCTACCTCTCTGACCTGCTGACTCCCTACCAACCTGCCCGCTCCCTCCGTTCAGTGGGTTCCGCTCTGCTCCATGTCTCCCGCCCGACCCGCCCTACCATCAGTGGCCGGGCTTTCAGCCTCTCTGCCCCCACACTCTGGAACTCCATCCCATGGTCCCTTCACCTCGCTTCCTCCCTTGCCTCCTTCAAGGCTGGTCTCAAGACCCTTCTCTTCGACCATGCCCTTGGTCGCCCTCCCATCTCTCTGACTTCCCTCACCCCTACTCCACCCCTCCCCCATGCTCGGGCCCCGACACCTGACTGTTCAGCGCTTTGGGCATCCTCCCGACGTGAAAGGTGCTCTATAAATGTACTTTTGTTGTTGTTGTCTCAAAGCACTTCATGGAATATTCCGTAATGTGAATTGACTGTATATTTGTGGTCAAAACGTGGCAGCCAATTGTGCACAGTAGTGTCCTACAAACAGTTGTGGTTTCAGTGACCAAATTATCATTGTATTTTTTTCTTGAGGGATTATTATCAGGTATGTGGAGTAAGGAAACTTACCCAAGGTTTCACCCTGATAGAAATCAAACCCAGGTCTCTCACTTGCGAGGTCAGTGCTCTAAACACTGAGCTACAGGATTCTAAACAAAAACACCAACTTGTTCCTTTCATCATCAAACGAACATTCAGATAACACTCAGAATTTGCATAGTGATGTTCCAAACTTTCGATTCCACATCCAAAGTATATACTTTTCAGCTGATGTTTTTGTCTGTTTGAGGAATTGAATGAAACCAGTGACTCACAGAGCAGAGTTAAGCTCATTTTACTCTGACAAAAAAGAACTCAGGAACAAATATAATAATAATCCTTGCACTTGACAAAATATTTATAAAAATTTGAGTGGTTATTATCATTGATGTTTAATATGATGTGATACTGAAATCTAATTTATAAAATTCACAGAAGAATTTGTAAAGAAATAATCCTTCAGCTTCCTGATGTTCTCAGGCCAATTCTATGAACTCCACTTGGATGTTAGCTTCCACTTCTATAAACCTGAAGTGTGACCAAAGGAGACAGGCTCCTGGTGTCTGGCAAGACATTGGCATCAATGAGTGCCAGTGGATCAGCTTCAAATGTGTATGGATACCTTTATGATCTGCTGTTTATTAATCTTTTTCTGCATCTAGAAAAGTAGACCCTAATGTGAAGCTGTTATCAAGAAAGCCAATCCAATACTCAGTTGTATCTTAAAGAGATTTGACCACAAATTAAAGCATTATTCTAACCCTTGTATACATAACAAATAACAACAATAATAATTTACAGTTATATAGCACCCTTCATGTGGGTTAGTGCATCAGAAAACTTAATAGTGGAGGAGATTAATACCAAGCCAGGGAGAGAGGGGAGGTGAACATAGGCACAATTGGAGAGGAAAGTCTTCAGATGTGATCTGAAGATAGGCAAAACATGGGCAAAGTGGAGGGATTGAGGTAGAGAGTTCCAGAGTCTTGGGACATAGTGGCTGAAGGCATGGCCACTAATGGTGGAATGGACGGGACGAAGCATGTGTAAGAGGCTGGAGCCATCTGAAAGAAGCAGGTGGGTAGAGGAGTGGGATATAAGCAGGTCAGAAAGGTAAGGAGATGGCAGGGCATGAAGTGATTTGTATGCGAGTGTGAGGACTCGTAACTTCGAAGTTTTTAAGACCATGCAACGAAGGGCAGTGAGTTCTGAGACATGGAGCTCAAAGTTATGAGGAGAGAATGCGTTTTTATAAGAAAAAAATGTTGGAGGCTGAAATATGATTCTGGAGGCTGAGACTTGGATTATTGATAACTATTTAACTTGGAAAATGAGAGCAGACAAGAAGATGTAAAAAGCCTCAGAAATTATACCATCAGAATAGTGGATACGGTGCATCGATTAATTACTTCAGAAAGGAACGCAACAAGTAGCTGCTTGAAAGAAGTATTGGTGGATAAGGAGACAGCTGAAAACAGAATTCAAAACATTTTGCATGATCACAATGATTTCTGTTTTGTTGGGGCCAGGGGGGAGTTGGATGGGATGTTAATAATCCTTGGATTTGATAATACATTTCACAGCATTTCACACGCATTTACTGTTAAATGCAGTGACTGGGTACGTCTAGAAAAGCACAAGAGCCAATTTGCACACAGCAATGTCTCACAAATAGCCATGAAGTGCGTGATGAGTTTCCGGCTTGTTGGCTAAGACACTGAGAAACTCCTTTCTTTTTTCAGATTGTGTCTTGAGATGCTTAGTTTCCAACTGAACAGACAAATGGGACCTTGACATCTCCCCTGAATGACATGTTTTGTCTGCATAAGAATTGAACAGTAAATATGTGGAAGTCGCTGGGAATGCTCAGCATGTCAGGCATCATCTATGGAGAAAGGAAAGTGAGTCAACGTTTTGGGTCCATGACCCACCCTTCGTCAGAATACCCTTCGCCTTTCTATTCAACTTCTGTTTTTGTTTCAGATTTTCAGCATCTGCAATGTTTTGCGTTTTGTAGATATGTGGAGAAGGATAACTGTTTTTGGAGATCTGATTCGATTACTTTGGGAGATCAATGAATACCTGCAACGACAACATTTGTACACATTTACTTCGCACTTTTCACGACAGGAGAAATATTTTACAGAATATTTTCTCCAGGAGATAAAAGTGGGTAGAGTGGGATCCATGAAACAATATGTTTTACATGGCTGTGGAGGAATAGACTTGATGTCCTGAATAATAATTTTGCTTTCCAACTTTTGAATATTGTTACATTCTAAAAATGTACATAGTGGCCAATCATCAATACATTTAAAAGAAAATGTGCTTGATCCAAAATTCTTGCTGTCTAATTTTTATTGTGTATTTTATTATGCATCATAAAAATTATGCTGAATTAACAAAAAATGCACCGCATATATCAGGTTTGTTGAGCAATGATTCACCCTGGAGCCCACCTGATAAGACTATCTTGAGGAAGAGTTTTCATCAGGAAAGCAATTAGTCAGCTGTGCAGAAATGTAAATACAATCCAGCTAATTGGTTTCTTGTTAAAACCATCTCTCTCTCTCTCTGTCTTTAAAAACTATCTCAATCTTACCTCTTTGACCATGCCTTCAGCCCTTACCCTCCTTTCCTCCCCTTGCTCTATGTTCCACACCATCCCTGCGAATAGCATTGAGAACATTCTCCTATGTGAAAGGCACTACATCAGTGCATGCTGTTGCTGAATGATTTGGCCTCTGCTCATAAGTGAGTCTTTAAAACTTGTTGGGGAAGGGACAGCCCAAAAGCTTTTAAGGGACCATTTTAATTAAAGGGCCAGTCACAATCCCTATTTAGGTGCTCACAGGCAGCGCTTACCTCAGCCTTATCCAATCTGATTTTGAAGCAGGAACATAAATCAAACTTCCCACTCTTAATGGCTCTGGTGCTTAAAACAATAACAAATCAACAACAATAAAGTCTGAGTATTATTTATTTTCAGACAAAATGTTCATAATCTTGCTGATATGCATACACTAATCACCTTGCAGCAAGTGCAGCATCTTCAAAGTGTTTTGATGAAAGTATGATCTCCACGACAACAAATTTGTTTCACCTTAATTACTTGAATATTTTGACTAACTACATTATAATGGTAGCATTTAAAGACCACAGAATATGTAATGGCCTTATAATCGTAGGTACGATTAAAGGAACCACCAGTCGGAATGTTAATCTCCATCTGTTTGGTTTCTCTTTCAGAGCACTAGCTTTATTGTAAGTATATTTTTATACCACAATCATCACCTGAGACTCATTCTCAGCTATTCCATACTACTGATTTCAGGTGCGCCTTGAGTGCTGTTTCTGGATTGGTCAGGAGAAAGGTACCTTTGTCAGTTAATTGGCTGTTGATGATATTCAGTCTGCAGTGAACAATATTCGAGCCCCACTGCCTGCCAATGTACTTTCAGTGCTAAGCTGAGCAGGCCAGGGGCAACTTAGCTGAAATAATTAATCCTTACACTTGTTATAACAGCTTTCATGTCAGGAGGTTGTCCCAAAGCGCCTCACAGGATATCCTATAAAGTGCAGTGACTGTGTATTTTTGTGGGCAAACACAGCAGCTAATTTGTGCACAGCAATGACCCACAAACAGCCATGAAGTGATTTTATTTGGGGATTGTTCATATTGAAAGCCTGGCATTCAGTCTCAGATAAAGTTTGTGGAATAAAAATATACTTACAATAAAGCTATCTCTCTGAACTGGGTGAAACTCCTTTCTCTTTTCAAGAAGGGAGCTTCTCCTGGTGTCCTGGCCAACATTCCCCCCAAAAAATTGGTCATTCACTCTATGGCTGTTTGTGGGATATAGCTGTGCACTCCGAGACACTATCCCGTATGAAGGCTGCTAAGTGAGTGCAAGTTGTTGTTCCCTGCTCATTCACCCCAAAAATACAATCAATCCACTTTACAGTATATCCTGTGAAGTGCCTTGAGATGTCTTGATGGTGTGATAAGGTACTATACCAAATACAAGGATTATTATATTATTTCTGTGGACTCGATTAAAATTCAGTGGAAAACTGATCCAGCTTCAGAATTAGGCTGGAACTGTGACTTCCCTGTGAGAAGATACTCATCCTGTAGTGTTAGTATCATTCGCACAGATGCCCGTGTTGAGCAAAACAGTCAGAGAGAACTCGTCCACCCTCAGAGAACTGATTTTGTGAGACAGTGCTATGTGTGACAAGGTGAGAACATATACAGCGCACAATACATCAATGCTCAGTGCTGGTAATGTGATTGTAATACCAGTGCTCAATTTTTCAATGGTTACTACCTGTGTGGAGTTAGCAAGAATGATCAACTGTTTTGTCACCATTAACTGACATCTCGATTGCATGAGATCACAAGAGAGGTTTGAGTGAAGAAAGTATTTTGGACCATTTGATTTCATCCTTCCAGAATACCCACCCTAACATCTTCCCATAATCAAGCTATTTTTTAACTGTTCCCACTTTTCTGGCTTCTACTCACTTCCTGGTAAATTGTTCCAGCTGGTAATTTCCCTCTGTGTAAGACATTTACAGCACAGAAGGCGGCCATTCAGCCCACCATGTCTGTGTTGACTCTTTTAAAGAGCAATTCTTTCAATCCCAATTACCTGCCTTTTCCCCATAACCCCTGTAGTTTGCTCCTTTTATATCCTTTTTGAAAGCTAATACGCCTCAACCACTGCTCCTGGTTAAGAAATACTTCCTGTTATCTGTCCTAAAAGTGACCTTTAAAATTCTGAACCAGTATATTCTTTGCTGCTACCTTGACATAGCTGGAAATGCTGTCGGTGTTTATTTATTGTACTCCATTTGGCATCAAATATTGCCTCTAAAAAAGCTCCTCAGATGTCTCTCTTTTCAAGAGTGGAAATCCCTAGCTATCCCTTTCCACATATTTATAAGCAAACGTTTCATATTCTCTCCCTCCACCAAAAAATATTAGCATTTTAAAGTGTTTAAAATTTTGCAAATTTTTAAATAAGGCCTGAAATTTTAAGCCATTTTTCTGTAAGTTCTTTTAAGAAACACAGAAAAAAAGATTCAAAGTTAAAGCTGAATTCATAAATTTACCAGTTTCTGGAGACTTTGAAACAGCACATAAATTGAGTAAATTCAGACCCAGATAAAGTTTCTTCCGTGGCCTTTCCAAAATGATATATGTTGTGAGGCTTCATCACAGTACGCTTAGTCCCACAGCTGGTCAAATGCCTGATGTAAATAAAAGGTTTATTAATAAAAGGTTAATAAAGGTTTGGTCAGAGAGGAAGAAACACCGTAAACACCAAAGGGTTAACTTTGGATGAGCTCACTCAGAAGGGCAAGATCAGGCTGGAACTCGGTAATATGCTCAGTTATAGCATATTCTTTTCACACTTAAACATTCATATCAAAAACTAACTACGCAGCATGTGTGATACCGCAGAGAGTAAAGAGGAAGCTCAGTTTGGTACAAAGTCATAATAATCATCCGTGCATTTGATATAGCGTTTTATAACGTCCTTGAGACATCTCAAAATGCTTCACAGGATATATTGTAAAGTGGTTTGACTGTGGGGGAAGGTAGAGCGGGTCATGACATGGATTTGGGGTAGAAAAGGCAGTTGAGGGTCAAACAAGACGTCAAGGTTCCAGACTAGCTCAATGAGGTGGAGTGAGCATCCGTGGACGGTGATGCTGCCAGCGCCTGAGTTGTGGAGGTGCTGATGGGAGCCAATCAGGAGGACCTTGGTCTTGTTACATTCAACCTCGGTTTAACGTCTCATCCAAAGGACGGCACCTCAGACAATGCAACACCTCCCAGCACACCTTTGGTATAAAACCTTTGGTTATTCTTGACTTATACACTAATCTTATGGTGGGTCTTAAAATAAGAAAATGTCAAAGTAATTAAAGTTAATGTGATCGAGGCTGATCAAAAAAGAAGAGCTGAATGTAGCACCTAAATAAAACACAAAATAAATCACTCTCACCTGAAAAACATAAACAACATACATTTCTATAGCACCCTTCAGTAATACCTTGGAGCATTTTACCAGAGATGGTGCCAGTTACCAAGTAGGATGTGGGGGAGGGAAGTGCTGACTAGGTATGGTTCAAGAAATATTTATTTGGCAGCTTTTGAAAATAGAGATTGAGTGAGACAGATAAGTTGGGGGATTGGGGGTGGGGGGAGTTCCAAAGGTTTGATGCATAGTTGCTGAAGGCTGAGCCACTAATGGTGAGGTGGAGTGGGTAGGGGATAGCCTGAGTTTACTGAGCAGAGGAAGTAAGGATCATAGAATTATAGAATCATAGAATTATACGGCACAGAAGGAGGCCATTCAGCCCATTGTGTCTGTGCCGATTCTTTGAAAAGAGCTATCCAATTCAATCCCACTCCCCCGCGATCTCCCCATAGCCCTGCAAACTTGTCCTCCCCAAATACCTCTACTTCTCTCTTAAAAGCTGTTATCAAATCAGCTTCCACTACCCTTTCAGACAATGCATTCCAGATCCAAACAACTTGCTGTTTAAAAAAAGTCCCCTCACCTCCCTTCTGTTTCTTTTAACAACTATTTTAAATCGGTATCCTTGGGTTACCAACCCACCCGCCAGTGGAAATAGTTTCTCCAGGATAACTGAGAATGGAGAAGAACACAGAAATAGGGAGGTGTGAAGGTATTTGTAGATGAGAGTGGGGATCTTGAAGTTCATCTGCTGGATCTCAGCAAGTCAGTGAAGCTAAGCAAGGATGGTGGCCATTAACTTGTGAAGTTTCAATTGGGTAAGGATTTGGACACCTGAAATTTTGATCTGGAGCTTCCAGTTAGTGGAACTGGGGAGGCCAGTGAGGAGAGCATTGGTGAAATTAAGTCTGTAATGAATGAAGGTTTTGAAAGCATTGATTGAAGCTGTAGAAAATATTGTTTTGGTCAGGAACCAGATGTGAGAGAGGGAAAAAAACTAAACTAAAAGTTTGCACACTATTTCCATGAGTTGGAGAGAGAGACCAGGAAGGTTGAGGACGTCAGAAGCAGAAGCAAGGAAATGTTGGTGGGAGCCAAATAGGCTTCTGTCTTTTATATATTAAGATAAAGAAATGTTAAGCTAATTCAGGACTCAATGTCTGACATGCAATCAATGAGAACATCAATGGACAAATCACAAAATGATGGTGCTAGGACGCAGAGCTAGGACACTGATGTTCCTTAAAGAGTTCCTTATAAATCTTAAAGAATGTTTTATGGAATATGTACATTTTAAACAATAATTTCTCATCTACTGATACAAAAAGTTTCATGTTGCTTTAAATCTATATCTGGGAAAATATGGAAAACAGTATGGCTCATAAAACAACAACAAGATTGCATTTACAGAGCGCCTTTCACGTTGGGAGGACGTCCCAAGATGCTGGACAGTTGGGTCGGGACCCGAGCAGGGGGGAAATGGTGAGGGGAGAGAAGGGAGGGAGCAAGGAGGGGGCAGAGAGACGAGAGGGGAGTTGAAGGCACGGTTGAAGAGAAGCACACTTACTACATAAAGCCTGTGTGATATTGGTAGGAAGTGGGTGGCAAAGTAACAAATGTTTGAAAATAGGTTCCTTGCAAATTTAGCAATTCATTATAGTAACCAGACCCATCAGGTACCACTGCACATCTGCAGATGTGAACACCATCACCAGGAGCATACAGAGAGTAGCATTTTCTTCCTGTCAGAGATATTGTCCCATAAATGACAACACAAGGATCACTGGAATTCCAGCTGTAAGGCTATTTCATTACTTTAAAAAGGAATTGCAATGTTCCATTCAGCACTACAGATGAGTAAAATAGGCTTAGAACGTCATCAGATTCTAAGGCCATTAAGCGGGGAAATCTTTTGTTCAACCTCTGAGGCTTAGCACGTGTGGGGCCTTTAACTGGGTTTGACCACAGGCTAACTCTGTAACCAGGTCACAGAGGGCCTGCCTCGGTGTTGGTTGAGAGTGCTGAGAAGTTTGTGTTAGCAAGTGTCACTGCAGTTTTTTGTCCCAGTAAAAGAGGGTTGGCCAAATATAAGAATTCTCTGCTTGAGCTTGTATCCACAGTCTAGACAAGGGTATCTACCTGAAAATTGAAAAAGATCATACTCATTCCATCTACATAGATGTGGATGATGTGGGAGTGGGGGAGGCGGGATCTAAGATCCTCTGAAGCAGTCTATTGTTATCAATTGTCTCAACATGTTTATCAACATTTTGTTAATTATTACCAGTAATGATTAACACATAAAATATGAGCAGCAAATGTTCCTTAATCATTCTGCATTTTATGCACATTTCACTTCACCTGCCTGTGGAGTACCCTGGACCCTACTGTTGCGTAGAGTTGTGTGAACGTGGGGCTAATTGATAGTACTTATCACCAGTAATAATTAACAAAACAGGCATGACAACATTCAGCCCAATACTCTAATTACTTACCCATTGCTTATGAACATGAAGAGTAACTAACTACTGTATCAACTAATCCCAGAAATCTTCAAAAGGAAAACCATTATGGGAGAGGGACAGGTAAGCTGATTGCATTTAAACTTGGAGAAATACCTATTTAAATGATAAGGAACATTTGGTTAAAATGCAAATCAGTCAATCCACTTAAAATCTTGCGAGTAAATAACAATTTTGTTATTAATCATCTTTTTACCTCCAAGCTTGTCCACTTTTTAAAAAAATCACACAGCAGGAAACTGAATAACCTATTGGATAAAAAAATTGATGTTTCTTAACACATTGAATCTGTGAAGAACAATTGCATTGTTCACACCTATGAGTTTGTTTCTTTGGGGAAAATAATAATCATAAACATTGTGTTTGGTATAGCACCTTATCATATTGTTAAGATTTCTCAAAGTCTTCACAGATAAAATGTAAAGCGGCATGACTGTATTTTGTGGGTGAACGCGGCAGCCAATTTGTGCATAGCAACATCCCACAAACAGCCATGACCAATTTTATCGGGGATTGTTTGCAGGACACTGGGAGAAACTTTCTTCAAATACTGCCATGGGATCTTTAATATCCACCTGAATAGGCAGACAGAACCTTGGTTTAACCAAAGGACAGCACTGCAGTGGAATGTCAGCATAAATAATTTGGGTTCCAATTGTGGCTTGAACACCTTTTGTCTCAGGGCCTAAAAATTTAGCTATACTGAAATATAATGGCAATAATAGCACCAGTGACTTTTTAACTGGTTCTTATAAGTCCATTTACTGCACTGCATTGTTCATTCTTATAAGTTACATACATTTTATTAATCTTGGTCAGCATTGGACTCTTAGGGGAAAATGTTAACTCAACAAGACTTTGCCAGCTGGGCAGATTTAACGGTCATGACAATCAACAGGAGAGAAAAAAAGTTACATATTTAGTTTTAAAGCTAATGAAAATCCTGATGTCTATCAGAATTTCAATTATATAAATTTCCTGTATGGTGTTGAGGCAGTCAGTGCCTTAAAGATTGGACCAGTGTTTTTGTAATAAAATGATTACATAAAATGGTTATAAATTCACAAATTCCACCTCGTGGAATGTTAAAAAATGAGCGTAACCATCATTTCAGATATGATCAATCTTTCCATTCACAGGGCTTCTTGGGTGAAGCTTGTATTCACTCAATTTGCTGGAATGGATGTGCTAGGATCCTTTTGCAAGATGTCTGCTCAACGTCAGTGGCAGCAGCAAATTTGCTAGGTTTACAGGCCATTTGCAGACCAGGTTGCAATTTGTGCTTTTTTATTTCACTTTTATTTTCATAATTCTGAGCTGATGCTCTCCAGAGGGACTCCTTTACCTTGCAATGTTCCAGAAATCCTAATAAGATAACCTAAAATACTCTATTTCTCTCATTTATATACTTTCATATACAAACTCCAGTTCGCCCCCTTTCTCCTTCTCACATACACACACATAGAAGGTTGTAGGTTCAAGCGCCAAGTCAGGACGTAGAACCCATAACCTATACTGACACTTCAGTATAATGCTGAGGGTGCATGAGGTACTGTACTTCGTATGAGACATTAAATCGAGGCCACATCAGCCTGTTCAGGTGGGTGGTAACTATTCCATTGCACTATTCAAAAAGAAGAGGGAGTTTCTTACGATATCTCTGCCAACAATCTTCCAGATAAAATTGGTTATTCACTTCATGGCTTTTTGTGGGACATTGCTGTGAGTAAATTGGCTGAAGTGCTTTGAGACATCTTCCTGAAGTGAAAACACTATATCAAATGTAAGGATTATTATAGAGGACACACTGCATCTCTCTCTCTCTCACATAATATTGTGTGTTTTGAGGTAATGCCTTAAGGAATACCACAAATGTTACCCTTTTAGTGTAGAATAATAATAATCCTTGCATTTGATAGAGCACCTTTCATGTTGGAAGGACATCTCAAATCACTTCTCACAGTTTTCCGTAAAGTGTGTTGACTGTACATTTTGTAGACAAACATAACAGTACATGGAAATGTCGCACAAATAGCCATAAAGTGAATGACCAATTTAATCTTGGGGAATGTTTGCCGGGACAATCTGCAAATGTTCCAAGTTATTTCCATAATAAGTGCATCTTTGTGACGAGCACGCAGCAATATTCGATTCCAGGCCAGTTTGACTCATCTCATTGCACAACGCCTTCAATCAGGTCTTGTCACCTCAGGGACTAACTGACTTTTTGTCCTTCAAGCAACAAAAGAAAATTTGTTGTCTGAAGTTTATTTATTCAGTAGATTTTCAGTACATTTTAGATTTTTTATAAAAACAAAGAATAAAATCTTTATTCTTAGAATAAGAATAAAAGAACAAATGGAACAGTTTCCAATCTCTTAAGTTTCCTACTACTTTTCTGTAACAATCCATCTCAGCCCTAATCTTAGAATACCACCCTTTTATTACACTTCCACATCTCGCTGCACCCATCCCTTAAAGATTTTCCGTATGATTCCAGCAACTTAGTGCCAGTTATTTCCAAACTCGGGAATACACTGTGTCGAACCTATCTTTGTGAAGCACTCTGAGGTGTTACCCTAAGTGAAAGATGCTATATAAGTACAAATTGGTGTTCTATTCTTACACAGAAATCATCATCTGCGCCTTGCTCACAGATTTTCAACTCACTAATTCAACAATAAATAAAGACGGAGAAAGAGAGAAAGGAAAATACATTTGTCAAACACTTTTTGAGAAAGCCTTTAAATTCATAGGAAAATCTCAAAATTTCAGTGAGTCACAAAAACAACGTGAGAATTTTTTGGGACTAAATATAAGTACAAAACCAATTCAAACGCAAGTTCAAATTAATCATCATCATCCGCCAAATGGAAATAAAATCCAGTCTTATTTCTTCAGTGATGTACTGTAATGAACTAATGCCAAGCAATGGTGCCAAAATGCACAACTGTAAAATGAAATCAGAATGACATATAATTAATAAAAGATTCTGACCCATTAAAAGGCCATTTGCATGTCATACATTTAGTTCAGCCTGATGCTTAAGCATGCCATTTGTAATGTTCTAGATATTATTAGTGCTGAGCTTATTACAGAGATATTCCTTGGAAATTTTGTATCAAAGTATTAATTGCCTGATGGGATCCTTAATAAAGCCTGGGATAAGATTATTCATTTGCAAGTGTGTTCATGAGTCCCTACTCTCACGTAGAACAAGTTCATTGACACTTAACAGCGCTCTAACTTAATCAGATGTTCATTTAATGCATTTTCTTGTCAATATGGTGCACATCAGGGAGAGATTTGTTTCAGTAGTAAGCAATCTTTTTTAGGAATGTTTTATAGGCCCAAAGTAATTTGAAAGAAAAAAAGAACATATCCTAAAACTAATGCTTAAAAGACTATTGTATTGTGATTTCAAAATGGTTTTCAAATAGAAAAAGAGGAAACAAAATCTATTGAAACTAATCTTTTTTAAAAAATCCACCACGAGGAACAACTGATGAGCAATTGTGGTGCTAAGACATACTCACATTCCTTATGACCTTTCACACTTATTCTGAACAAGGTTTTCCCTATTATTGACTTCAATCTACCAATGCTATCTTCCTGAGAGAAGTGGTGTATTGGAGATTACTTTAATCTCAAAAGTAAATTAAACATAATCTCCATAATATTTTTTCATCCCCATATTTCACTATTCCAATAGCTCTTTCCCTCTTCTACTATTCTTCCATTGTTCTTTCCCTATATCAAACATTCCACATCCTCAATTCCTTTACTCCAATCAATATATCCCATAGAGAATTAACTCCCTAAATCTTCCAATGCTGCTCTGAATCAGAGGCTTAACAGTTTGCTTTTAACAGAGTTAGTTGAATCCAATTTATCTGTTGGGAGTTAGCTTCCTATATCTATTACTCTGTAGAAGCACATTTTTCCAATCTCTAGTCCCATTTGAGTTACTTTTATTTTAAGATACTTCTGCTGTCATGGAGATAAGCAGATGTCCTGCTTGTGTCAACTTCATCTGAGGCTCTCCTCATTTTCAAGACCTCAATCAGCCTGAGTAATGGCATATACAATTAACAACGACTTGATGAAACATAGTGCCTGTGTTCCACCCACTCCCACTCTTCATTTCAGTCCACTTGTAATTAGCTGCCTATTGTGAGAGTGGAGGTGCATTCTCACTAAAATGTCAAGGTTCTTCCTCTGTGTCTGTGTGCATGTGTGAAACAGACAATCTGAAAACAGATTGAATCTGACACTATCTCTTTACTGAGTAGACATATGTGATAGAACCACATGAATAAAAAACAGAACCTGTTTTCTGGGCAGTCGGGTGTGGTGTGGAGGAACAAGGATAACTCCAACCTATGTAATAGTTTATTGACTTAGTCTAGAGCGCATTGCATGATAACCAAAAGTTATCCCTTGCTCATTCTTTCCATTTCTCATCTTAACCTTTTCAACCCAACAGACCTGATTGGACCCTTTCTACTGTTACTGATGTCTACTTATTACTGATACTGTGATTCCAAGAGCTATTCGTTACTGTCAAAAAGAAACACTTATTTCGAGATTGCTTTCCTCAAAATCAAGGAAAAATCAAAAATGATATTGTGAGAGCACAAAATAAATAACAATAATAATAATCTTGCATTTCTTATCATGTCATTGAAATGTCTCAAAGCACGTCATGGGATTTGCTGTAAAGTCTAGGGGCTGTGTATTTGTAAGCAAATGCAGCAGCCAAATTTTCACACAGTAATGTCCTGCAACAAACAGAAACATGTCAGCTTTATCTATCACACAAGAAATTCCAAGTCCTTCCACTGAAATAAAAGTAATTTCTAGCACAACACATTCCAGTTTAATCCTAAACTGCCAGCTGTGTGACATTGCTGGATCACAACAAAACATAAGAGTAATAAGAGGCTGTTTTTTATTTGATTCATATTCATCTGAATAAACAACTTCAGATGCCTCAGTTGAAAGACATCTCAGAATGAAATGGAAGAAAATGTTTCCAAACCGCCAAAAAGAAAACCAGTTGTACGGCTGAGCGGAGGGGAGTGGGAGTGGGTCATTGACAGGGAGAGTTATGAGAATGTCAATAATTCTTTTTTAAAAATACTAACAGGTTACACAGAATACACCACATGGAAATACGCCATTCGGCCCAACCAGTCCATGCTGTGCTGGTTTTTATTCTCCACGCGAGTCTCCACCCTTTTCTTACTCCTTTCCGTACCCTTCTGTTCCCCTCTCTCTCATGTGAAGGTCTAGCTTCCTCTTGGATGCATTTATATTACCTGATTCAACCACTGCTTCAGGCATAATTTTGCTACTCTCTGCATGAAGTAATTCCTCCTAAATTCTCTTTTTGATCCCTTTGTCGCTGTCTTATATTTGTATTACAGACTCCCAACCAATGGAAACAGTCTATTTATGTTAACTTTATCAAACCCTTTTATAATTTTAAATCTTGCATTAGCTACTCTTAAATGTCTCTTCTTAAGCGTAAAAAAGTCTCAAGCTATCCAGTCTATCCTGATAGCTGTAACCTGCCAGAACCTAGTATCATCTTAGTAAAACTATGCTGTACTTTTTCCGTCGCTGCTATATCCTTATAATGTGAGGACCAGAACTGAAAACAGGATGTGGTATAATCAAGGTTTACTTATAACATATATCTCATATCTTGAAGAACATAGGAGACAGAGAGAAAACCCTAGAAAGGTGGTAGATGTGTAAAAGAGGAAGGTGACCATAGGAAGTATGTTTTTAGAAGGGTTTTGAAAACAGAAAACGGAATATATTAATTTTCCCAAAACATTTGTATAAATATTAAAATATTTTGGGGGGAAAAATTAAAATAATAAATATCTAATTTTTTTTGTTTTGTTCAGCCAGGAAACATATGCCAGACATTCAACTGGCCCCTCAAAAAATTGCCTCATTTATTGTTCTATTTTTACCGAAAACAAAACAAAAGACAGACTGTCGCACAGTGAGCTACTCCTCAACTGTATGAATTAGGTGAATACTTCAGGGGGAAATAATATTAAAGGGAATGTAGAAAGTAATATTTTTGCAATGGATACAAATTTCTTAAAGGAAAACTTAACATTAGGCTCACTGATATCAGCTGAGAATGTGACTCAGTGCCATTCAAGATCACATGTGTTAACTTTAATACATTGCATTATTTGGTTAGTAAACTTACTTAGTACTCATTATCCTTGTATTCATGAGACAAAATGACTTACTGTTCAGAAACTAAATGTTAATCATGCCCTGTTGCACTCTATATTGGAGTGCCACTCCCACCAGCTCATGTCTCATGATGTTGAGATATCATGATAATTGATGATTATTTTACCATCTAGGTTATATAGGATTAGGTAGCAGGATGGAGGGTAGCTAGCAGGGTATCATCAGTTTGGCTGAGGAAGTATAGGGTATTTTGTTTGCCGTTCTGCTGAAAGGAGCTTTGCTGCTGAGTAAATTTGCCAGCTTCATAAATATAGATCATACTCATGCAACTAGTGATGTGATGACATTCTAATATTGATCAGTGTTTATTTTTTGAAAATATAGCACATATCTATTTGTTGCATATTTAACTTTAAAATTGTATTTTTGTGTGTAAAAATGATGTTTAAATATAACTGAGCATAAAGCCACAGGTGAAAATCAATCAGTGGTATCAGTCAAAGACAACAGTTTCCCTCATCATCACATCCCTGATCATGTCGCCACTGGAAATAATTGGATAAAGATTTTGGGGTAAATAAAAAATAGGTTGTCAGGATCATCCATGTTGAGCTCAGAGAAGCTGTCTCGGTAGATTTTTGACCAGATTTCAAAACAAAAATGAACTCACCAGGTGTGATTATTTTTATGTGGTGCTGCCTAAGGCGATGGTACGATATCAATATATTGTCAAGTCATATAATGTCAAATTGAGTAAGTGCCAATGAGAGAGGCTTTACCTGCTGCAGCATCTGCATTCCTCAAACCTTCATTGCTCCCATTCCCACTTCATTTTATAGTTGCCTCTACAAGGGCTGCGATACTTAATGGCTTCTCAGCTGGTTGATTCAATGGCAGTTTTGCTTTCAAATTAATAGATGGCTTTCGGTTGGGAGATTTGACCAGTGAACATTAATCTTAAAGTCTGATACATCTACCATCAAAGTGCCATCAACCTCATTTCAAAACCCTACATTTGCTCATTTATGGCTATCCACCATAAATCTTTGGTGATAGTCACGTGGCATCAGGATTTCTTGGCAGATTACAATTACCATTTGTTCATATATGTATTAATTTGCACAACTAATAATGTGCTTCTTTAGCACTTATTTCAAGCCTTTCATTTTGCTTTGCACCTTGTCTTTTCTCAGAGACCATGTTGACTAGCTAATGCCTCTTTAGCTTAGTGATGAGATACTCTCCTACATGTAAGAGATTCTTGTGCTACTTCAGTACAATCTCCACAGAGCTTATGGTGACAGCTGGTAAAAGTGTCCTTCAGCCCTTTCAAACTCATCCTTCCAGAATTCCCACCCTACCACATTCCCACTGTAGTATCATTCTGACCCATGACCTAGCCTCAACTGCTTTTTCTGGCAATCAGTACCAGCTAATTATTACCATCAATAGGAAAGGAAAAATTCCTGGTGCCTAAATTAAAGATTACCCTCACATCCCTGAACCTGCTTCCTCTACTCCTGCTGCTTTGGCTTATCTAAAAGTATTGTTTTCAATTTATCTATCCCATTTACTTCATCCCAATTAGTACTTTATTTTTCACTACATTATATTTCATCTCCCTTAACTCCTCATACCTTCTCCCCACCATCACCCAACTCACTTCCATCTCCTACCACCCCTGGAAAACAATCTCCCCACACTCCCTCTCAGTTGCCCTGGAATCATCTGAACTCCTCCCCCCTGGCCCACCTGCCGCACCAATTTATCCTCCTCGGTCATTCTCCTCCACAACTCCCTCTCCACAATTCTCGATAGCCTTGCCCCCCTCACCTCAGGAACCGACTCCTACTCACGCAACTTATCCTGGTACACTAGCTCACTCAAGGGTCAGGTGTGTGCCGCTGAATGTACCTGGCTCAAATCTGATTTAACGATCAACCGGCAGATCTGGCTGGACCACATAAAAACCTACCGCTTCACCCTCGCTTCCGCTAAATCGTCCTTCTAGTCCAAGATAATCTTGGAAGCTAAGGACAACCCCAGGCTCCACTTCTCCACTACCAACTGGTGCCTCCATCCATCTTCTCCTCTTCTGAGTAGAGTGAGAAGTTCTTCTCAGTGCCCCAGGGCTAGGAAAGGGAAAATTAGATTTATCACTTCTTTTGCAATTCAGTGATTCATTGTGGCAATTGCACGTGTGTGCACTCTGGCTGAAGATAGGATATGGCTTGGCTGAGATGTCCCCAAAGTGGTGTAGCCTGTGGGCAGTAACTGTAAAAACACAAGTGAACCTCTTTGCAAGACACATTAGAGCGACCATAGCTAGTAGACCATATGCTAGTGTGACTGAGGCTTGAAGAAGAGCTGGGTGTTAAACTGAACACCAATGTAATGCACGGTTTGGGTTAGCTGGAGTGAACAGCAGGGAGTTTCATAGTCAGACCCAGAGAAAAGTAGGCACTGGCAAGAGACAAACACGGTTGTGTCAATTTTGTCAACATTAAACTGAAGGAAGCTAATGCACATATAGGACTTGATGTCTGACAGACAGTCGATCAGGAAAACAATTTGGAAAATAGATTTCTAAAGTTTTTAAAATAAATATTGGGAAACTGTCTAATAAATAAGGACTAAATTTAACAAAGTTTGACTCTAATCTTGGGACAGTGGCTATAACACTAAGACCATGAGAAAGATTGTGAGTCTGACTTTGCACTCTTTTGTTTGATGTCACAACTTTCAAGTGAGGAAGAATGTGACAGCACTTGTCCTGGGTGAAACTGCAAAGAAAAATAACTTTCCTGACCTCTGCCTGTTTCCCGCACGTTGTTTACTTTCAGCACTTGCCACCTCTGAAAAACTTCCCCTTTCAGCTTGTGTTCTCAGAGCCTTAGAAAGGAAAGCTCCTGGACCAAAGACATCAGCCCTGTCTGCCCCCCAGTGACCCATGGGGGTGCTGCCATGCTCCAGTTCACAAACCACATTACAGCTGCCTCGGTAAACACTCACTTCTATCAAACTGATGTGGCTGATTGATTTTTTTTGAGTAATATTTTTTACTCAAATCCGTCAAGGAAATATGTAGCAAGTAATGAAATTGATGTAAGTATCCATCATTCAGGAAGCTGCATACTACGTCACAGCTATTTAACAGACTATCAGTCAGACAAAAGGTCCCAATGCAGACAGCCAATCATGAAGAAAATTTCCTAAACACTGGCCTTATCAGCATCTGGGAGATGACAAGTTTGGAGACACTTTGTTAGGCTTTGATTGACATGTGTTTCACTGTTTTTGAATACTTTTGGCCCATCATCTTCCCTTCTACGGTTCAGCTTTTGCTGAAATGTCAATAAAAACTGATGTGAAAATAATTTGTTGAACTGAGCTGCTGTTTGAAAGGAATCTGCTTCGATTCTGAGGCAGCTGAAGGTTCATTCAAGACTCTTCAAGGCTTTCCGACACAAAGGTGACCTCTCACCTCTACAGTATTGGAAGCATAATTCTGGCATTTATCATAAGTTTTGAGATGTTGTAGGTGTTCTCTAACAATCTTCTATCCTGTTTACTTTCTCTCTTTTTCTTGCTCTCTTCTTAAATGTGCTCATGAACAGCTTTTATTAGGCCACTGGAAATTATTAGGCGATATTTTGAGACAATAATAACTGCAGACAATTATATTATTTAAAACTATATAAAAACCAGAAGTGTCCAGTTCTCCATGCATGGATGCAGCTTCACATATTTTAGTTCACCTGTTATGATCCTTCAGTTCCTATGCCTCTAACCTCTGTAAATTGCTCCCTCTATCACTTCAACTTACACCCCCTCTTTTTTCTGTCTTTAATACACCCCCTCAGATCCTATTTCTTTGAATGCTACTCTGGCCATCTCCCTCTCCTTTTCTTCCCTCCCCCTTCTCACTTGCTTGGTGTTCAACCCCTATCCCTGTGAAGCACTCTGAGATGTTAATCAAAGTGAAAGGCAGTGTACAAGTTGTTGCTCTATTTTGTACTATACAGTGCATTGGAGCCATGTTTAGCAAAGTTTTCTTGGAGGGTGTTCTTCACTCTTATGCCTGTTCATTCCTTGCTTCGTCCTGCGGAGGATTTTAGTTGTGTGCTGCAGGCTTCGGCTTCTATTATACTCAACTTGAATAAATAAAAAAAAGTTAAAAGAAATGCTGCATTTTCAATCTGTACCCTGGGAGTGTGTGAATTGAATGAAAACCTTGTGGTCAAAACCTCTCACAATCCCATCCACGTTTGACATTTTTTTGTGATGGAGCTGATGAATCTGTGAGGTAAAGTTGGCAATATAATGAGCACATCGAATCTGTTGGGAAATGTTACAAATTTACTGCATATTTATTGTTTATCCATGAAGTATTTTATAAATCATATTCCGGGGAATAATCTTTTTTCAAAAAATTATTTATGGAGAGTTATAAATATGTACGTATTCCTAAGTAAATATTCTTTCTCATAGGAGAAATAGGCTGTGGTGTTGAAGGCTGTTAATAAGAGGGTATTTTGAATAATGTGTTTTACCTCATTATTTACCTCGGAGTCCTGCAGCTTCAGTGGTTAGAGCACTCGCCTTGCAAACGAGAGACCTGGTTTGTTTCCCGGCAAGGCAAAACCTTGGGCAATTTTCCTTACTCCACATGCCTGATAATAATTCCTCAAGAAAAAAAACAATAATAAAATGGTCACTTCAATCCACGACTGTTTGTGTGTAGTAGATGCTTGTTATAATTGACAGTTGTGTGACAAATGTTAATGCTATAGTGGTATATTATATTTTACTCCACTTTACACCCATTTGCATTTCTTTTGTTAATGAAGTCAGGTATCATATCGAATTCACCAAAGGCTGTTTCTTAACATTGTTCTTAAGTTAAATTGGTAGTCATATACTGCAATCTGCAAGATGAAAGTGCAATGTCTGGTTTCATTATCGTCACCATTGAGAATAATGCCAGGGGTGAGGGTAACAGTTCCAAATTTAGATTATAACTAACTACTATGCTAAGGAGTCCCATATCATAATAGTTAGCACTCTCGCCTCACAAGTGAGAGGACCCAGATTCAATTTCCCATCAGGGGAAACCTTGGGCAAGTTTCCTCACTCCACTTGCCCCTGTTTACCTAGCAGTAAGTAGAAAACCTGGTCATTAGTCGATTGGCGGATCACTTTTCAGGGATAATAATCCCTCAAAAAAAAGTTTGGTCGCTCAAGCCACGACTATTTGTGGAACACTGCTGTGCTGCGTTTCACCACAAAATAGAATCAATCCACTCTACAATAGTGCTGAGTACGTCTGGTACGCGGCATTGGATTTGGATCTTGGGAACATTAAGATCGTTGTCAAACTGTCCTGTAAAGGTCCTCCCACCACACTGAAGGCAAGTGTTCAACAGATAGCTGATGAGGAAACTGAGGTTTGGGTGACAGTTGCTGGAAGGATTCCCAAGTTTGTGAACATGTGATTGTTCATGTGGAGTCCCGTAGCTCAGTGGTTAGAGCACTCGCTTTGCAAGCGAGAGACCCGAGTTCAATTCCAGACAGGGCAAAACCTTGGGCAAGTTTCCTTACTCCACATGCCTAATAATAATCCCTCCAAAACCAAAAACAATAATAAATTGGTCATTTTCAATCTATGACTGTTTGTGGGACTTTTCCGTGCGCAATTGGCTGCTGCATTCTCCCACAAATATACAGTCAATTCACTTTACAGTGTGTTCTGTGAAGCGCTTTGGCACGTCCTCCCGACGTGAAAAGCGCTAAATCAAATGTAATGATTATTATTATTATTATTAATATATCATGTGAAGCTCTTTGAGATGTCTCAACAATATGACAAGGAGTCATATCAAATGCAAGGATTATTATTATTACTATTATATTCAACAGGAAAACTATCAAATGAACAGATTGTAAATTCATCCAATTATATCATATCCAGGTGTATGGGGCGTTACTTTTAGTTATATATCTTTTCCATACATAATCTAGCCGTCTCCCTCTAGGCTCAATTTATACAATCCAAAACTCCAACCTAATTATTTGGATGACAAATCAGTTGCTTGTGCAGCTGTACTATCTGTAAAATATGACAGATACACTATTTGTAGTAATTCATTTTCTCTGTTTATTGATTCTCCTTTTTTTCAGAGGTTGCCAAATTTACCTTTCATGCTAAGTACAGTGTGCCATATCACATATTATATTTGTATATTTTCATAATGTTTTGAAAAAAAATTCAGATGAGTGGTGGTGGTTTATGTTGGATACCAGCACAGCAGTGTGAGTCAATGAAGTATCACTATATGCCTAAAGCATTCATAGGAAAAAGGCTGGAGTATTGGAAGTGCAAAATCTAAACCAGCATTAATGGGAACTATCCAAGTGAGGGCTTTCCACCCAAGGAAGCCTACAGTGCAAATAACAAAACATGTGCAATTTCCATTATAGCTTAATATAATCCAATGCAGTCAGGAGGATGCTATTCAGTCCATTGAACCTAAACTTGTGTTATCTCTTGCATAATCCAATCCCTTTCTGCTCCAGCTATATTCCCTTTTACATTGTTCCTCTTCAAATGCTTAACCAATTACATTTTAAATTGTGTTATGGTCTCAGCCTCAATAGCAAATTTGTGTCAGAGCACAACATGTTCTAATAACTCTCTGTATGAAAATGTTTCTTCTAACCTCTCCTTTAAGTTTTCCAGAGACATTCCTAAGTTTATCTCCCCCTATTCCACATATATCAAGAAACAGGAAGAATATTTCACTATCTATCTACTCAAAACGTATCAGATTTTGAAGACCTCTATTAGATCTCTTCTTAACCTTTATCAATTCTTCATGCCTATCCTCCAAACTGTAGCTTTAAGTGAAACCTGTTGCATCTGTTTCCTTGGGAGCCTCATTTGAAGGAAGGAATGCCTATTAACAGAAGGCTCAATCATTAGCAGTGTGATGGTTTAAGTTTTCAAAGCAAGGTTTAAAATAACAACCAGATCCTCAGAAAGAGAAAGCACATAGTGGAGGTATGCAGTGGTTGGTGGAAGAAACCAAGAGCACTGGCAATGGCCATTGTAGCAGATCATCATCCCTTTTTTGATTTGAGTTATTAATGTAGGTCTTATCTGCCTTGTGAAACAATGTCACTGCAATTCTATTTTGTTCCTACCAAAAAAAACAATTAGTGTATCAAAGTCTATGGGTGGGCAGGGTGGTGGGATTAGTGTTTGGCAGGTGCCAGCACAGGAGTGTTTGGTAAATGAAAACTATCAAGGTATTTCGCTTTTCCCCCCCCTCCAGTTCTGAGAGATGCATGATGGTGTTGTATTTTACTAACAGGATGCATCCCTCCAGGGAGAGAGTGCGCATACCATTCCAACAATCTATCTCTGAGATTTCCATGTGTAGGTGGGAAGCATGGAAATCTCAGCTTGGTTTGAATACTCTTAAGCATGGTGATGGATTTCTGCATGTGTCAGACACCCGGCTGTCCACAATTTTTAAAAAAATTATATGTTGGTGATATCACCATGGTCAAAACTGTGTTGGCTGTGACAACAAGCAGAAACAGCAGTGCCCATCCTTCACAACAAAGCTGAATCCACCGCAATTGGTAAAGTGTGGCAATGATAGGGAAGACACAGTAGTGTTTATTTTTCCTGTCGCTGACAAAAGGTCTCTTATCGGTGGAAAAACAACAAGCTAACTTCAAAAATAAATGTATTAACGCCATCTAAGCTTTCTCCAACATAAGTTGAACAGGACTGCAAATAAGCAATGTTGGTAAACTAATATCTCCAGTTCAAACAAGTATTAGGAGGAAGATAATAATAATAAATAATCCTTGCATTTGATATAGCGCTTTTCACATCTTTTAGACGTCTCAGAGCGCTTCAACAACAACAACAACTTGGATTTATATAGCGCCCTCCACGCCAGACGGCGTCTCAGAGCGCTTCACAGTAACGGATCCCGGGACCGAGCCAGGGGGAGGGGGAGGAAGGTGGTCGAAAAGAAAGGTCTTCAGTAGAGACCTGAAAATGGGAACGGAGGGAGCGAGATGAAGGGAGTGAGGAAGGCAGTTCCAGAGCCTCGGGGCATAGTGGCTGAAGGCACAGCCACCGAGGGTGGAGCAGAGGACTCAGGGGACGAGGAGGAGGCCAGACCCGGAGGAACGAAAGCAACAGGTACTGTTTTGAGGTGAGAGGAGGTCAGAGAGGTAGGGAGGTGCAGAGGAATGCAGGGACTTAAATACAAGGGTGAGGACCTTGAAATCAATCCTCTCTGGGATAGGCAGCCAGTGCAGTCTGGCAAGGACTGGGGTGATCGGGGAGGGGAGTTTTGTGCGGGTGAGAATGCGGGCGGAAAAGTTTTGAATGATTTGGATTTTATGGATGGTAGTGAATGGGAGACCGGCGAGGAGGGCATTAGAGTAGTCCAACGGAGAGGTGACAAAGGCATGGACCAGGGTTTCAGTGGCTTTTGGGGAGAGGTTTTGGTGGAAGGCAATGCGTCGGAGGTGGAAGAAAGCAGTGCTGGTGATGCACTGGATGTGGGGGAGGATGGATAATTGGGGGTCGAACCTGACGCCTAGGTTGCGTATGGGTTCGGAGAGTTTTAGTGGGAGGTCGGGTAGGTGGAGGAGGTGAGAGCCGTGAGATTTTAGACGTTGACGAGAGCCAAAGAGTATGGCTTCTGTCTTGTCAACGTTCAGCTGAACGTTCAGGATCATCCAGCCCCTGAGGTCTGACAGGCAGGCTGACAGAACATCAGGGGACTGGGGGTCGCAAAGAGAGGTGGAAAAATAGAGTTGGGTATCATCTGCATACATGTGGAAGTGTACCCCATGTCTGCGGATGACATCCCCAAGAGGGAGCATGCAGATCAGAAAGAGGAGGGGGCCAAGGATGGATCCTTGGGGTACCCCACAGGTGACCTGGTGAGAGCGGGAGGAGAAGCCGTTTATGCAGATGTACTGCTGGCGGTTTGTGAGGTAGGACTCGAACCAGGCGAGTGCGGTCCCACTGAGGTGGATGACGGAGGAAATACGTTGGTGGAGGATGGCGTGATCAACTGTGTCGAACGCGGCGGAGAGGTCCAGGAGGACAAGGAAGTAGAGGGAGCCCTGGTCACAGATAGAGAGGATGTCGTTTGTGACTTTCACAAGTGCAGTCTCTGTGCTGTGGGCGGAAACTGGACTGGAGGGGTTCGAAGAGGGAGTGGGAGGAGAGGTGTGCGTGAAGTTGGTTGGCAACAACGCGTTCTAGAACTTTTGAGAGGAAGGGCAGGTTAGAGATAGGTAATAGCTGGGGTTTGAGGGATCTAGGGAGGGTTTTTTCAGGAGGCGGGTGATGACAGCAGTTTTGAGGGAGGCAGGGACTGATCTGGAGGAGAGGGACTGTTTGATGATGTCAGCCTGTAGTGGGCAGAGGAGGGGGAGCTGTGTGACCAGTAAGTTGGTGGAGAGGGTGTCGAGGCAGCAGGTGGTGGGTTTCATGGAGGTGATGGTGGGTGAGAGGGAGGAGGAAGAGATGGGGAGGAAGGAATGTAGAATGGGGGTGGTGGTAGGATCAGATGATGAGGAAGGTGAGGGGGTCAGAGAGGGCGTGGTGGTGGGTGACAAGGGCAGGTGAATGAGGCTGCCTGGCGGATGTTAAGTATTTTAGAATAAAAGAAGTCTATGACCTCCTCGCACTTGGCATTTGATATGAAGATTGAGGAGGCCTGAGGGAGGGCACGGAGGAGGTAGTGGGTGGTGGGAAAAAAGGATTTTAGGGTTGTGTTCAGCCTCCAAGATGGTGTTGGAGTAGAAGGACGTTTTTGCACGTGTCAAAGAACGGCGGTAGCTGTGGAGATGCTCGAGCCACAGTTGGCGGTGAATTGTCAGGCCAGTTTTCTGCCATCTGCGCTCGAGCAGACGGGTTTGGATTTTTTGGCAGCGGAGATTGTTGTTGTACCACGGGAATCGGGTGGGTTTGGAGATGGTACTGGATTTTAGGGGGACGAGGGAGTTGAAGGTGGAGGAGAGGCGATCATGGAGCAGCTGGACAGTTGCTTCAGGATCTCCGCGGGTGGAAGGCCAGAGGAATAGGATGTTTGATGATGAGAGGGCCTTTGTGAGGGTCTCAGGGGGTAGCCTTTTCCAAGGGCGGTAGAGGATGTTTGAGGGCTTGGTGGAGGAGAGAGGTATGTGGAGGAGAAGGAGATGAAAATGTGGTCCGAGATGGCCTTGTCCACTATGCTGAGGTCGGAAATGTCAAGGCCATGGGTGATGACGAGGTCAAGTGCATGGAAAGGAGGGCAGTGAAATCAGCAGAAGTGATGCAAGGGAAGTTTAGGTGGAGGTTGAAATCGCCTATTATGAGTAGGCGCTCAGAGCAGAGGGACAGGGAAGAGAGAAGAGTAGAAATGTCGGTGTGGAAGGAGCCGAGAGGGAGCGGACATTTTGGAGGGAAATACGGGTGGGTTTGCTGGAGGGGGGGAGGGAGGAGAGAGTGGTGCAGAGAGGATTTTGGGTTGTACAGGTGAGATGGTTGTGGAGAGTGGTGTGAATGGAGAGTTGGGGAGGGTACGTATGAGGGAGGGGGGAGTTAGGTTTGCCTTAAGGAGGCAGTTTGACTGGACGGAGTGAGTGATGGGACATGTGGGGTTGCTGCTCTGGGACAGCCAGTGCCGGAAGCCATGATGGGCCCGGCGGAGGATGCCCAGCCTGGAGCAGAGGGAAGCGGTGATGGGGTCGAGGAGAGAGAGAAGGCGGGAGGGCGGTGGCAGAGAAGGACAGAGGTGGAGTAGCGGATAGAGGGGGATAAGAGGAGAGACATAGAGTGGGGGGGGAAGGAGAGACATTTGGAGTGGAGGGGCAGGGTGGGCTCGGGTCAGGGCGGCAGCCAAAACGCACATGCAGAGACCGGGAGCTAGCGATCAGCGGGACATCATCAGTCCACAAACTCAGCCTTCTAGGTCATGGCCGGGATGGCAGTGCCACAGCCCAGGCCATTGTTGTTGTTGTTGTTGCCGGGTCTTTTAAAAAAATAGATCCATTTAAGATCCATTTAATCTAAGAAAATGCATATATCAATATTTCAAAAACATTAGTGAGGAAAGTTATTGACACCAACAGATATAAGGCAAGTATTTTATGGTTTTATTTTAATTAGCTCACAGGATTTTTATCATAAAATTAATGCTTTCATTTTACAGATGGACTCTTATGTGTCAGAAAGCAATATTGATGAGTTCCACCATCAATGCTTAATCCAATAAATACAAAAAAAGATTTACTTTATTGCAGTATGCTGAATGGCTACTTTGAAAAAGGCTGAAATTGAAACATATTTGGGAGAAAGTGGATTCTGGGCAAGATATTCTGCTGCTTGTTCAATGTCCCGACAATGATAAAGGGTTCAAAATGCGATATAATAATATAATAACCTTGCATTTGATGAAGCGCCTTATCAAGTCTTCGAGACATCTCAAAACACTTCGCAGAATATACTGTAAACTGAATTGACTGCATATTATTATTAGTTATTTTTTGGAAGGGATTGTCCGTAAACTGAAAGTTGCTGCAATGATTGCAATTGATTTACGATCATGTCGTGGCTTCTTGTTTCCTACTCAGTCATTTCCAAGCTGTGAAAATGCTAGAATGTTTGACTAAAGATCTTAAAGCAAAGCGCCAGGTGCAATACGAACATCAAATGCAATATGCAAGGATTATTAATTCTTTCTGTTAGAGCAGTAACTTTTGACTAATTTCATCTGATATTTCAACAGATATTGCACATTGCTACTGATAACATACGTTTATCAGTGTATTCCTCATAAGTAACTCAGTAGCAAACGTAAGCACTTTCTAAGACAAAACCGAGGCCTGTACTCTTGACACTCCAAATATTTGCTCCCTCCAGACTCTTGTTTCTGAGAATTGATTGGTTATGTTTAATACTTTTTGTAGAGAGAAAAGAAAATCTCAATTGACTTCAGTTTAGATTTGGTTTCAAAAAAGTACAAAACAGTTTCCCAGATACAAAGGGAATATTTAAATTTTAACTCTGTGGATCTATGAATTGAAACTTTATTCAGCAATATAGCAGTTTCCTTGGGTAGGGATCAATTAGTTAAACACCACCAAAAAGGAATTAGACCATGGGAGTTAAACATACAATCCCCAGGTGGCCCTTGGTGTGATATTTGGCATCCCTTCCATTAGTTTCTAAAATCGCATTGACATACTGTACTATAATTTTTCTTCAAACCTACCCACTTCTTTTTAATATATTGTGGAGTTCTGTAGCCTAATAGAGGCTACTAGAGGACCCGGGTTTGATTCCCGGGCAGGACGAAACACCGGGCAAGTTTCCTTACTCCACATGCCTCTGTTTACCTAGCAAGAAGTGGGAACCCAGTTGTAAGTCGATTGGGGAATTGCTTTTCCGAGGTTAATAATCTTTTAAAAAAAAAATAATAATATGGTCACTCAATCCAGGACTGTTTGTGGGACACTACTGTGCACAATTGGCTGCTGTGTTTCGCCCACAAAATATAGTCAATTCACTTAACATTATATTCTGTGAAGAACTTTGAGATGTCTCAAAGATGTGATAAGGAGTTATATCAAACGCAAAGATTATTATTATTATAAAATGCAAAATTGTGCATTTATTATTATAATGCTTTTGCTCACGTACAAGTGTAACATTACACAACTAACACTGAATTGTAGAGCAAAGTAAAGTCTGAATTTCTGACTTTGTATTTCGAAGTCTGTATTGCTTTTACTTTATATTAAAGTTAGAATAAGTTGCCAAAATGAGATGTCACAGAAGCGAAAGGTGCAGGAATAACATAGGAAATTCCAAGATGGTTGGACAGAATATTATTTTTTCATTGAATGTTTTGGTAAGGCAACATGTGCAATTTGGATTGCAAGGTTTCAGTTATGAAAGATTGTAACATACAACGGTACTTTGACATATTGCACAAAGCAGAGTATTCAGAGTTTACTGGACAACAACAAGATTACATTTGTATAGCGTCTTTCACTTCGGGAGGACGTCCGAAGGCGCTGGACAGTGTACTGGGGTCAGGGGGAGGGAAGGGAGGAGAAGGACGGTGGCCGATGGAATGGTCGAAGAGGAGGGTCTTGAGGCAGGACTTGAAGGAGACTAAGGAGTGGGCGAGGTGGAGTGACTGGGAGTTGGAATTCCAGAGGTCGGCGGCAGAATGGCTGAGGCTCTGTCGCCAATGGTGGGGCAGGTGGGTCGGGGGATGTGGAGCAGGCCAGAGCCGGCTGAACGGAAGGAAAGGGCGGGTTGGTAGTGGGTTAGGAGGTCGCAGAGGTAGGGTGGGGCGAGGCCATGGAGGGCTTTGTAGATGAGGACCAGGATCTTGAACTGGATCCTCTGAAGGATAGAGAGTCAATGGAGTTGGGCGAGAATGTGGGAGATGGTGTCACGGAGTTTGGTGCGGGAGAGTACATGGGCTGCAGAGTTCTGGATTATCTGCAGCCTGTGGAGGGAGGAGTTGGGAAGGCCAACAAGAGTTTCAGCGGCCTGAGGGGTGAGGTAGTGGCGGAGTCGGGCGATGTTACAGAGGTGAGGGCAGGCAGAGCGGGTCATGGATGGAATGTCACCTAGGTTCCTGACTGGCTTGGTGAGTTGAAGTGTGCAACCATGGAGGTTGTCGCTGCCAGAGCCTGAGGTGCAGAGGCGCTGGCGCGAGCCAATCAGAAGGGCCTCAGTCTTGTTCATATTCAGCTGTAGGAAATTTGCCCTCATCCAAGACTTGATGTCCGATAGGCAGTCTGTCAGGACAGCAGTGGTCCTGGAGTTGAGGGTGGAGGCAGAAAGATAGAGTTGGGTGTCATCCGCATACATGTGAAAGTTGACCCCATGTCTGCGGATGATGTCACCAAGGGGGAGCATGTAGATATTAAAGAGGAGAGGGCCAAGGACAGAGCCCTGGGGGACGCCAGATGTGACAGTGCGGGGGCTGGAGGAGAAACCCTTAGAGGCAACAAAGTAGAGACGGTGAGAGAGATAGGAACCGAACCAGGCAAGGGCAGGTCTGTGAAGATTGAGTAAAGCTGAGAGGCGGTGTATGAGGATGGAGTGGCCGACAGTGTCGAAGGCGGTAAAGAGGTCGAGAAGGACAAGGAGGCAGAAGGAGCCCTGATCACAGATGTTCCTAATGTCATTGGTGACTTTGACCAGGGCTGTTTCCATGCTGTGGGCAGCACGGAAGCCAGATTGAAGGGGTTCAAAGAGGGAATGGCGGGAGAGAAAAGAGTGGACAGACTCGTACCTGAGAAAATCACAAAGATTAAAGAAGCCATGGAGTCTCAACAAAACATTTTTTCTGAACATGACAAAACATAGTGAAAGTGCTATGGATCCGGGAAGCTACCTGCATGAAGTTGTTGTATGGATGCCAATTTTATTGTTAGCAAAGAGCCTGCCTGTGCTGTGAAACTATTTTCACATGGGGAATTTATTAAAAGGTGCATGTTCAAATCAGCCAATGTAGTAAATTGGTATATTTGAGGAATTATACCACAAATAACTATAGACATTTTCAGGTATAGTATTGTTTAACTATTTTTACGGTGTGGCCCACCAAGTGAACAGTGTTAACTTAAAAGACCTTTGCGACCAGATGAGTTTCACCCCCCGTGGTTAGGCAGATATTATATATATATACACACAAGGTATATATACATAGCACAAGGTTCTGTGGTTTTTCACTGACAGCAATTAACCAGACCTTATTATCACTGCACTGGAAGAGTGCAACTCCATCTACTCTGTGCAGCCACATACTCTGCCAAACAAGAACCAAATGCATGTAGACTTTTTCTCAAAGATTGGATTGTTGTGAGTTAGACTTGTTTGCAATGCACATACATTCTGGAGTTGACAGTGCAATAGACGTAAATTGGAAAAAGTGGCTAAGGAAATTGTGACTTCGGATTTGGGAATAATGGATTAGAAGTTTCATATGAGATTTGCAAAAGGGATAATTGCAAATCTTGGACTGGTACCAACTGAAAACAGGCCAGTAAGCAAAATGTCAAGCCTAAAATTTGAAACGTCTTCCTGACGTGAAAGGCATTATATAAGTGTAAATTGAATGGTAAATTTATATTGTATTCTGAATGGACTTCTAGTTTGTGAACATTGTATTTTTGACCCCACTGTAAATGGGAATGACATTCATATGTTTCAGTATGGACAGATGCATGCATTTTTTAAGTTTTATAAATGGGATCGACAGTGACAGGTATCACTCTAGAATTGTGTACAACCAACTTGGCTACTGGTGATAATCAGAGTCTAACTAGGGGCCCATTCAAAGGGGCAGGATCAGCTTGATGCTATTGTGTTTTTTTCTCTTTATTCGACTATAATTTTCTTCAATGAGATAGTTATTAAGCAAGAAGTAAGAAGAAGCTCAGCAATGGCACAGTATGTGAAAACTTGACAGGTCAATTGTCATCTCCTGGGAACAGTAGCTGTAAATAGCATACAGTTCAGGATAATACATGCATGTAAATGATTTGGCCCTCCTGATTGGCTCGCGCCAGCGCCTCAGCACCTCAGGCTCTGGCAGCATCAACCTCCATGGTTGCACACTTCAACTCACCAAGCCAGTCAGGAACCCAGGTGTCTTGTTCGACCCTCAACTGTCTTTTCTTCCCCACATTCAAGCCATGACCCGCTCTGCCTTTCCTCACCTCCGTAACATCGCCCGACTCCGTCACTACCTCACCCCTCAGGCCGCTGAAACTCTTGTTCATGCCTTCATCACCTCCAGGCTCGACTATGCAAACGCCCTGCTTGTCGGCCTTCCCAACCCCTCCCTCCACAGGCTGCAGATAATCCAGAACTCTGCAGCCCGTGATCTCTCCCGCACCAAACTCCGTGACTCCATCTTCCCCATTCTCACCCGACTTCATTGGCTCCCTATCCTTCAGAAGACCCAGGTCAAGATCCTGTTCCTCACCCCACCCTACCTCTGCAACCTCCTAACCCTCTACCAACCCGGCTGCTCCCTCCGCTCAGACGGCTCTGGCCTGCTCCATGTCCCCTGACCCACCCACCCCACCATTGGCGGGAGAGCCTTCAGGCACTCTGCCCCCAACCTCTGGAATTCCATCCCCCAATCACTCCACCTCGCCCCCTCCTTAGCCTCCTCCTAGTCCCGCCTCAAGGACCCTCCTCTTCGACTATGCCATCGGCCACCCCCCTTCCCCTCCCCTTCCTTCTCCCCACCTGACTGCAGCTTGGGTCTGAAATGCTGTACTCTGTCCAGCGCCTTGGGACATCCTCCCGACCTGAAAGGCGCTATACAAATGTAATCTTGCTGTTGTTGTTGGCTGAAAGTTACTCAGAATTTAATTAACAATCTTCATTTGTCATTTTCTTTCTCTCACACCACATATTATTTTGCAAATTACAGATGTAAAGCAAATACAAAGACTGCTGTGCAATACACTGCAATACACCAGAGAACTAAAAGTGGTCAGAATCCAGATTCATCCCTTTAATCATTCAGAGCAATGAGGCTGTGCATAGCACATTTTAATTTGTGTCCGACCAGCTGTTGTATTATTGTGTGATCTCTAGATCTCAATCAAGCTGTGATCAGCTGAGGAAAATCAGGCAAATGTAGAACAGTGGCGGAGTCAGCCCTCAGTCAGTGACTGGGAGCCAGTGACTGGGAAAGGGGAGAGGGAAACAAGAATTTAAAACAAAAGACTGGTTCAAGAATAAAAATACCTGTGCCAATGAGAAACTTGCTTGGTGCCAACCCTATTCACTGGAAAATTAGACAACAGCATTCCACACAGATAAGAGACTCAACACAACTTGCATTTATTTATTTTTTGTCAGCCAGAACATGCGAAAACCCATCATCATGCTGAAGAGTATGCAAACCAAACTAAGAGTTCTGTGAGTCCCACCATCTCTGGAATATACACGGATACTCCAGAGATGTTTATTGAAATGGAATGTGCAATCTTTCCCCAGAGGGACGGATCATGCTTACCTAAATCCAGAAAATATTAAGAACAGATTGGCAAGAGCCAAGGTTTAGGGACCCTGGAGTATGTATTGTGGAGTCAAACCAGCTAAAACTACATAACCTGTCATTGAAAGCACTGTCTGGCAAGCTTTACCGCTGTTTGTACAGCTGGGATACCCTGACTATTAACATGTTAGCCTGGCGCAGTGAGTCAGGAGATTATTGGTTTAAGCTCCAAATTGGGACTTGGAATCACAATCTAAGCTGACACTCCAATGCAGTCCTGGGAGGGTGTTGCACTGTTGGAGTTGCAGTCCTTTGGTTGAGACATTAAACCGAGGTCCGTCTGCCTGTTCAGATGGACAAAGATCCCACGGCAAAATTCGAAAAGAGAAGAGGATTTCTCCCAGTTTCCTGGCTAACAAATCCCCAAAATAAAATTGGTCACTCACTCCATGGCTGTTTGTGGCTATGTTTGTGGGACATTGCTATGTGCAAATTGGCTGCTGTATTTGCTGCTAAAATACACAATGAATCCACTTTACAGTATATCCTATGAAGCCCTTTGAGACATCGCGACAATGTGATAAGGTCTATAACAAATGCAAGAATTATATTATATTATTACATGGCTTTCTTGCAGGGTGTATGTGTACGCAATTTGCGCCGATTTCCGGGTACATGGCGAACGTGGCAAAGACACGATTTTGCATCTAA